>NC_134701.1:11798166-12111333 GCF_043290135.1 Rhipicephalus microplus | reverse complement strand
GCGTAGGTCAACGGCGTAGGGACGGGTGGCGATAGAGGCAGTGCCTGCGTGACCTGTGTCTCAATGACCTGGCGTAAACGTGGGTCTAACGAGGTCACTGGCGCGGATGCTTCGGCCACAAGAGAAAGCTGACGCGCAACTTCTTCACGAATGAATTGTTTTATGGGGGGCAGTAGGACGGTGTGATCAGCAGCGACGTCGTGCACGAGGGCGGAAACTTCGGCCGTATCTTCAGCGGCCCTGCGCGTCGAGACACGCTGCTTACGCAACTCGTCGTGCTCCTGACAGAGCTGGACAACATCGGTGACGGTCTGTGGGTTCCTAGCGACGAGCATCTGGAAGGTATCGTCGTCAACTCCTTTGATGATGTGCTTGATTTTGTCGCGTTCGGTTAGAGATTCATCAACGCGCTTGCAAAGAGACAAGACATCTTCAATGTAACTTGTAAACGTCTCACCTCTGCGCTGGACTCGACTACGGAGACGCTGTTCCGCGCGAAGCCGGCGCACTGCGGGACGACCGAAGACCGCGGCGATGGTGGTCTTGAAGGCGGACCAGTTGGTGATTTCGCCTTCGTGGTTCTTGAACCAGAGGCTGGCCACATCAGCGAGGTAAAAGCGCACGTTTGTGAGCTGGTCGCAGGCGTTCCACTTGTTGGAAGCACTTACGATTTCATACTCGACGAGCCAGTCCTCGACGTCTTGTTCGTCGTTGCCGCGAAAAATTGGTGGGTCGCGTTGCCGAGGTACGCCAGTACAGTAGACTGTTGTTGGTAAGGCAGCTTGAGAAGGGCCAGGAGCAGTCATGGTGAACGGTGAGGGTAGCGTCCGATTGCGAAGTTCCAGGTTGATGGGAACCCCGGCACCTCCACCACTTAAAATAGAGATGTTGTACGTCGAAAATGGTTCAGACGCAGCTTGGCAAAATATGCTTTATCAGGCAGGTCTAGCTAATGGCGAGCGGCGTGCGCGAGCTACTACTGCAGCCACCGATCATCGTCGTCTTCTTCATTGCCAGCAGAGCGTCCGTTCTTCAGATTCATTAATTCATTACAATATATATATATATATATATATATATATATATATATATATATATATATATATATAATATTTTTTGTTTGTGTGTGTGTGTGTGTGTGTGCGTGCGTGTGTGTGTGTTTGTGTCTGTGTGTGTGTGTCTGTGTGTGTGTGAAGAGTGCAAAACGCACTAAATGTAACGCAACTTGCATCCTGCAGAAACTGGACCTGCAACTTTGTCTGAACCTGCCATAGTTCAATACGAAGGTTGGAGGTTAAGCCTCTGCATGATGCAAGTTGTGTTTTTTTTAAATCACTTTACATTCTTCACACCTATAACTTGCAACTTTTGGATGCGAAGGTTGCAGTTTATGGGAGAATATTGAGAAACATGTGTCCATTTCGTTCGGAAGTCCCAGCCGAGTGATTCTAACTCAAAAACTATAACATTCTCTAAACCATTTTATGATATCACCATGATAAATGACTCCTGCTTGCTAAATTTCATTAACGCATTCATATTGGTGACAAAAATAGAGAACCAGGTTCCAAGACGCTGCTGTTAATTATCTAATGATGTGCTTCATCTGGGAAACTCTTCCAGGTGAGGTGGTGGTCTTCTGTACCAGGGCACCATATAGGCAAGATGTTCAACCGATCTTGATCCAGCTCATTCTTTTGGAAAGCTGTTGATGACAGCCTCTCCTCTGCTCCTGCTGCCAACTGTCACAGGGACCTGGCTGTAATGCATGGACGAACTTTGTGTGCCGCAAATGTGTGTGCGTGAAAACTTTGGCGAAATTTGGTAATGTTAGTGTGGGCGTATGTGGAAAAGAAATGAGAACAAGGAGCCGAGCCAGCGACAGGTGGCGCAAGAGAAAAAAGAAGAGAGGCGCGTGGTGAACGCGCAAAGAGCCGATCAACACCTAGCCGAAGGACGCGGCGTACCAAGGCGCTGTCCTTGGAGGTTTTTTCTGGCGTGCTTGCAGAAGTCCTGGTGCTCGCCTGGTGGTCCTGATGGTGGCTCCAGCTGGGACACGTCGGACCAGGGCGCTGTCCGAGGAGCTCGTCCTGCATGTTCCCTGGGGATCGAGGCCCGGGAGCAGCTGTACCTGTCCGGGGTTACCAACACCAGGTGCGGCTCCTGCTACGGTGGCGTGCGCGACAGGGACGAGGGCTTTCGGATTGCCCTCGCCACCTAAGATGGCTGAAAGCTATTTACGAACGTGAGGCCTGACGGAGGCCTTGTGTCCTGCTGCTCGCTACGGGCAAGGGTTGTCGCTGTGCGTGGACTGTTGCCTCTTCGGGATGCTGGTTCAACAAACTGTGAGCTATTGTGTAGCCACGTAGAATAGACAGTACCCTAGCAGACCTTAGGTAGTTTAGGTGTGTGCTTTTGTGCTTGTCGTTGTGCAAGTCGATTGAGTCCCTTGTACTTATAAATGTTCTTCAAAATCTACTCTGGCGTCATCTCATATTGTTTATTTTATTGACCACGCACGTGCAAACGTGACGAACCACCCCTGTCTTTACACTGGCAATGTGGCTGCTGTGTAGGTTGCAGTTGTGGTGAACTCTAAGTGCGACACACTGGCAGCGGCACAGTTTGCCATGGTGCACTTTGTGTGACTGTTACTGTTCTTGTTGCCATTGATGAGCAGCTGAATATTGAGTGCAATTTCCAAAGCTTCATTGGTGATGTTATTGCCACTGCTGCGACTCAAGCTGCGCTATCCCATGGGTAGGCCTATTGTCATCTCACGATTCAGGCAATGCTTTCACGCAACGTCCCTTTCAACGTGTCATTAGACTCCCATAACAAAGGAAAACCTGACAAGAGACGTTTAAATTTTCAGAGACCCTCATATAGCCAGAGGGACTACACAGTCCATGTAAAAAGCTTTGCAAACTTGTAAGCATATCTACTTCAGTGAGTGCACTTCATTGTCTGTTGCATTCCTTCGTAAATCAATCAATCAATCAATCAATCAATCATGATTTATTTCAGCTTCAAAGACATTCAGTGGAGCTTGGTGGGTACGGACAAAAAGCCATAGATGAGGCTTGACAGGGTCCGTACCCCCGGGCTTGGCAAACGTGGCGTACAGAGTGGCGTACAATCGTGGCGTACAAAGGCAAAAACGGGCACATAACAGTTATCTTCATTGCAACAACATAAGCGAGCTAGTGGAACTGAAAAATGTACACAATAAAAAAAAAAAAAAAGGCACTGGTACAGTATACAGAGATGCACTCGTTCAAAATGAAGGGGGAGAGAGAGATTCACAGGTACATTTTATCATCATACACATGCGAATTGAGTACGCGGAAGTGTTACTTATGTTTTTCGGATATGTTAAGTAGTAGCGGTAGCTGATATTTCAACATCTGTGTTGCGTAATTGGTTCGTGGTCTTGGTAATCTCCAGACTTCACGAGTCCTCAAAATTCGCACATGTTCAGCGCGAGTTAGCGCCGACAATTCTGTGAAAAATGTGTCGTTATTTTTTATAGCCGACTTATAGCGATTGTTTAAAATTGTGTGATATAGCTCATGTACTGGGAATAAGTGCAGAGCCTTGAAAATCGGTTCCGTGTGGGCATCATATGCGGCACTAACGATGTTACGAATGGCTTTCTTTTGAAGTTTGTGTAATTTCTGAACGTTGGTTTTGGTGGTCGTGCCCCAGACTAAGTGACAATAAGATAAGTTAGACAAAAATAGTGATTTATAAATTAACAATTTTATGTTTTGAGGCAGGACGTAACGAAACTTTGACAATATACCTACAGTTTTTGAAAGTTTATTTAAGGTGGCATTCACTTGATCTGTCCACGTCATATGCTCTTCAAAAATGACTCCCAGGCTTTTAGCAACGCGTGATAATTCTATAGTTGATGTACCTAACTTTAGACTGTTTGTGATGCCCAGTGTTTTGTTTTGAGGCCGAAATATAACAGCTTTCGTTTTAGCCGCGTTTAGGTTCAAAGAGTTGGCGATACTCCAAGTGTGAATTTTATTTAGGACGACGTTGCCTTTTTCAATGAGGTTTGAAGGGTCACGTCCTGTAATAAAAACACTTGTATCATCTGCGTAAATGATAAATTTAGTATTAGCACAAATATTTACTATATCATTCACATATAAATTAAAGAGCAATGGGCCCAAAATGCTACCCTGAGGTACACCAGCCTTAATTGGTTTGAATTCGGATACAAAACCATTAATAGTGACTTGCTGGTGGCGATGTTTAAAGTAAGAAATTATAAGTTTTAAGAAAGTGCCTCTAAAGCCATAATGCTGCAGTTTCTCAAACAAGGAATCGTGGTTAATTGAGTCAAATGCTTTTGAGTAGTCAATGAATATGCCTAGTGTACAGAGATGATCTTCGAAAGATTGTAAGATAAGCTCCTTTTGGCGCAATAGAGCCATCTCAGTGGAGCATCCCTTCCGGAAGCCAAACTGGCAAGGCGTAATAATGCTATGCTTCGTTGAAAAACTGGACATGCGTTTATATATCAATTTCTCAATGCATTTAGAAAAGACTGGAATAATTGAAATTGGCCTGTAATTGGAGAAATTGTTGATGTCACCACCCTTGAATATTACAGTTACCTTTGACATCTGTAGTTGTTTGGGAAATGTGCCAACAGAAAACATGAGGTTAATAACATGTTCCAGAATTGGTGCGATAATATCGATTACAAATTTTATAGGTCTGATTTGGAAGTCATGAACATCCGTACACATACTGTTTTTTAGTGACAAAACAGATGTTATAATTTCATGCACAGTAGTCGGACACAAGAATGCGCTTTTCTGTATCGGTGCTGTTAAATATTGAATGCAATTCGGATCGTGCTTACTATTCACAAGTGATGTGAAAAAGTCGTTGAAGGAATTCGCCAAGCGTGCATTCGTTAATTCTTCGCCGTTACTATTAATTGATAAAGTGGATTGTTCTTGGGGGTCACCGTGTAGCACAGTGTTCAATCGTTTCCACATAAGGTGTGGCTTTTTAAGGACTTCTGGGGTGAAAAGATTGCTTAAGTAAATTTGTTTCGCTTCTCGGAGCTGTTTGTTCAGTTGGTTCCTGAAGCGCTTAAAAGCGTGTAAATCTGTTAAAGCTCTTGTTTTCATAAAGATCTGATACAGTTTGTCTTTTTCTTTCATGCTCTTGAGGTGTTCCCCGGTGACCCATGGCTTACGGGCTTTCCGAGCTCGTTTCGCTAATTTACGTGGAAAACATTGTTCATACGCTGCCTTAAAAACATTTATGAACTCATTGTACGCTGTCTCGGGTTCATCAACTTCTAATACTTTGCCCCAATCTGTTACACGCAAATGAGAGCGAAAGTTTTTCAGCGTGAAAGAGTTTATCTGTCTGTAAGATTTAGTGGACGGGTGTCGTGACGCAGTGGAGGGTTTTGTTTGCGCCGATAGTAGATAAATGGGTAGGTGGTCGCTCACAGAAGAACTGATGACGCCAGAACTAAGATGCTCGGGTGAAATATTTGTAATAAAGACGTCTAGTAGTGTCGAAGAAGTTGGTTGTATTCGTGTAGGTAGACTGATTGCATTAATATAACTGTTCGCGTCCAAGATCCTAGAAAGTTCATCATGACTTGTTGATTGTTGCAAGCAGTCTATGTTTATGTCACCTCCTAGAATGACAGTGCTGGCATCATCATTAAAATAACTAAGGTAACTATCTAAAAATGTGAAGAAATTTGACACACTCGCATGAGGTGGACGGTACATAACGCTGTACACTTTAGCACCATTTTTGACAGTGAGAACCTCAAAATCAGCAGTGGCTCTTGAAAATTCTTCCACAATAACACAATTCATGCCATTTTTCACTAACATCATGACCCCGCCTCCTTTTTTAAAGCTGCGGTTTACGAAGAAAGAAGTATATCCTGGAATTTTGATCACTTCTGTAGCATCGCGATACCATGTCTCGGTAAACATCACGATCTCGAACTGAAAATCCATGCGCGATAACAAACATTGTATTTCTTCCTCTTTATTTCTAGCAGACTGGGTGTTAATATGCAGTGCAGAAAATGAATATTTGTTTTGTGACAACCTGCAAATTTCCGAGACCGACAAAACTCGGTTTTCCATATTTCATATCGGAAACGGTATGTACGTACTCGACTTACTCTATCTTATCAAGGTCGCTGAGCTTCGTGACGCGTAGGACACGTGACGACTCATTTTTCCTTGCAAAGATTTTGCCCTCTTTCGTCCAGCAGAAACGCCAGTTTTTGTCGTTTTTCTTGCAAATTGTTTTTCCGAGAAGCACTTTCAATGCGGGACACAGGTGCTCGTTTATGAAGATAGGATGGCGTTCCTGGTGTCCGATGTCGGCCGTGGTCAAACGTTTCTGTCGTGTTTTTTCAAGCAAGGCATTTCGTTTTGAGCGGCTATGAAACTGCACTACAATATTTTGTCGTGAAGCGTCCCGTGTTGGTACACGGTGGCAAGCCTCAATGTCACTTTCGGAAACAGGTTCATTTACTGAATTTCCAATAGCTGCAAGTACGCTTTTCAGGTTTTCGTTTTGTGTCATGGGAACACCCTTAATCTCAATGTTCCTATTTCTAGAGTACTGTTCTAGTTGAGTGATCCTAAGTTCATTCTCAGTCACTTTGTTTCTTAGAAGCGCGCATTCATCCGTGAGGGAGCTGTTGGCTGCCTTCAATTCGGCATTTTCAGTTTCAATTTTTTTCAGCTGGTTTGCCATATCCTCAAAAGCATTATTCATGAAATCAAGGGAAGTTTTGATCTCACGATGCTCCTTCCGCAGCTCCCTCTCGAGCGACTGACGCATCTCAGTCAGGTCATGTCTTAAATCCTTCACAAGTTTGTACACCTCTGAGCGGGATAAGGTCATGGCAAAAGACAGTACAATACACTTGGATGGCAGCAGCAGCGACAGTAAAAAAAAAAAAAAAAAATTTCAGACCTGCGATCAGTAGAAAGGTAGGTATAAGCGACGTTCCAAGACTGCCGCCGCTGCTGCCAAGTGAAGGACGTCGGCCGATGATCCTCTTGAAATACTTGTGAGCCCTGGCGGCACAGTCGCTCCCTGAAGTGACGTCACAGACGATTGTGACCGACGCCGCCCTTCCGGAAAAGAGCGAAAGATGGCTTACAGCCTCACATATATCATATCAGTGTGAAAGCAAGTTTGTTTCCTTTGTGCTGCTGTACTGTGTAACGGCGTAAGTCATTGCCCTGCGCATTTACCCTCATGCAGTTTCCATAAAATGAGGTATTGGCTTATGCTTGTGAATCGGGGCATGTATTCTTTTCCTCATCCTCCTGCATACGCCACATCATACACATATCTAATGCAGCGCTATGTGTGTTTGATAATTTCCATTATTTGGTATGCATTAATAATATTTCTGATATTACACATTTTGAATTAGGCTAATATATTGTACTTATTAATCTACCATAAGACCTCGTTTATACATTCCTCCAGTTATGCCGACACCTTTCTATGACGAATTTGCTTGGTCACAGGAAAACATGTCAAAATATGTAATTTACTAAAGACCTAAAATATGTACTAATTTACTGAAAACTATTATGTGAGGAAAGTTCACGCCAACACTACCATGTACAACACCTTTGTTACCAACTGAGAATCTAATAAAATACTGCATTTGCTGGAATGTAACAAAAACTTGGCTGTCGTAGGTTCAACAAACAATTTAATTGCATGTAATATTCCAGCTTTTTGATATAAAACAGATGTGTGAAAGAGAGTGTGTGAGACACAAGTATTCTGTGCCGTTCATGAAATTGGCTATTTATCTCTTTGCAGTTTTTTCTTCAGCGATGTAAATTTGTAGCCTTAAAATCGCTTGTGGGTGGTCCTTGTAAACAGGGATGTTCTAGGGCTGTTACCTCTACAACGCCTTTCTTCATAGGATTGCTTGAGATTGTCGACAAGCTAGTATTTGAGGTCCAGATATTTCCTGTTTTTATCCACTAAAATATCCTGATATGTAACTGCAGATCTCATCCTTGTGCTACTCGAAAAAAGGCATACAGCATGCAAAAACAACGTGATGCAGCTATCTTCTTTCTGCATGCAGAATAACCTCCTATTTGAAATAAATTGAATTGAATTTTTATTTTTATGTTTTATGCTAGATGAACGATAGCGGGAGCAAAAGCTGCACTGAAACAGCTTGACTAGCTCCCACTACCTCAAATGAAAGTCCGAAGCATTGACATACAAATAAGATAACAAAAGCATACTATCCAGAAATATGATAATTTTAATCAATTACGTAATCTAAATGTAAGCAGGATACAACACTTCCTATAACGAAAAAAACAAAACATCAGAAACTTAAAAGGTTATGTATATATACATGTGTTACAATATGCGTAACAGGTGAAACATACAAAAGGGTAAACGACATTATGATGCAATTTATAAGGATAACGATGCAACATGTTTTCTGGTTACAGTCGACTCTCGTTAAACACGAAGTTCACAGGGACCGCAAAAAACTTCGAATTAAGCGGAATTCCAATGAACCCCAAAACGAAAAATACATTTATTTCAAAGCAGTTTATGAGAAAAAATCTGTGATTGCCGTTTGCTTCTGTTTGCTGAATCTTGCAGCAGAAAGCAAGTCCTGCAGGCTGTATATGTGCCCGAGTGCTTCCTCGGCGTTGCTCCCAGCAGTGAAAAACCGCTGCGCGAGGGCAAGGCCTGCGGCTACATCAGCAGCCTGCGGTAGTGGCTCACTTGCGGCGTCATCGTCGTCAACCTCAGTTTCGTGACTAGGCTCGCTGGGCCGAACCATCTTCACAATCTCAGCGTGCGACAGTGCACCGCACGTTTCTACCGAACTGTCAGTAGCAATGTACTCCTCGAAAGGGACGTCGCCGAGAGCTGGCAGGAGACCATCAACGTCAAGCTCACTTGTCAAGTCAAGCGTCTGATAAGGCCCGCGAGTTGTCATAGTAAAAGCACGTGGAGCTTCGTCGCACGGGGAAACGCTGAGTCCGCACACGACCGTAACGAGATCAACAATGAAGCCCGGAACCGAAACCACCGGAGCAGCCGCTTCGTGAACTGGGGCGCTGCATGCAACTGCGATGCCGTCAGCTGACGCTTTGAGCTGCGGCGCTGTGGTCAACTGCAATGTCCTTGGGTGCCGGTCGGACACGCATTTTTGTTTAGCACTTCGAAAATAGGAAATTTAACAAACATTACAATTTCCTCCGGGAATTCAACTGAAAATAAATTGGAAATAACCGAAATTTTAGACATCCACCTTCTAATTACCGAGAATTTCTTCCTGTTGAACTGCATGCAAAACTGATGGGACCCCCACTCCACTTCCAATTAACCGATAATTCCGATCAAGTGACTTCAAATTATCGGGAGTCGACTGTATTAGAAACTGATGCAACCTACAGGTTGCAGCTATGCACGGAATCGGGATGAGCCTCAAGAGAACCTATGTGAACGCGGAAAAGTGGGCTCTGTCATTTTGGAGACGCGATACTACTGTTAAAATACCACTGCATTCCTGTGCTGTCCTGCAGTGCACAAGTGTTAGGTGAAGAAGGTGGCCTTGATGCATTTGTTTTCTTTGTTGTGCTCGTTTCTTAGATGATACAACCACCTCGGTAGTACTATTGCTTTTCTGTTGTGTTGCTGTCGAGGGTTGTACTTCTCGTTCTTCTCTTTATAGGGCCACTGCGGGACCATTAGGCATAGCAAGTATGTGGTATTAGGTATCATGCATATTATTAGGTATGTGAAAAAGTGTTTGTGCTAGCCATTACACAAGCTCAGTTGGCATTTTCAATGGAACTTTATTTTTTCTTATACCAGGCACTTTGCAGCCGGTTGAAAAGTTGCTCTCCTCCCTTATTTGAGGCTTTTTGAGTGATAATACTAAAATCCTGATGATGATTGCGAAGCTTGGTATATATCCTACTGTTCCTTAACACTTTCTTATCTACACCCATGCCTTTTGATAGCCAGCTATGAATTGATTCCATCTTCGAATTATGCTGTACCAGAAGTGCTTACCAATGGCTAATATTATCTATCGTGTCAAACAATTTCTTTTGTTTCGCTTTTTCATTTACCATTCTCACTGCAGGTGTCTTCTGAATGTCTTCAAAGGCCGACTCCGGTGATTTTTCGACCGTGTCAAGGTAATGGTGTTTCTAGGTTCCTGAGACACTCTTGTCACGAGCCCAGTAGCTGAAATGCTTAGAAAATTAGAAAATATTCTTTAATAAGCAAAAAGTTGCAAAACCCAAATGCGACCGGGCGTCTGCATATGACGTATTATTTGGTAAGTACCGGAGGCCGTATAATGGTTACGCCGGCGCGTGGTATGAAACCTCTGAAAGCCAGACCAGTGAAGCACTGGCCAAACACCACCACCATCGCCTTGTAGCCAGCACAATAACTGTTGTAGCAGCCAAAGTAGCGATGCCATCGGCTGCGTCACTTCCGATGACATGCTAAGCATGACGTCACACAGACAGTGTTGTGAATAATCCTGGCAAGCGAGGTGAGCTTTTTTAGTCAATCTTTACACTTCTGAGGAAAACAGCACCAGCCTCAGTATCACATACCAACTAGCCCTTCAATAAACCCTTTGAAATTCATTTGCAAATAATCTGTGCTCCTCTCAAGCCTGTAATTTGGCATAAATGACGGAAATGTGCAAAGGATCGAGCGTACCCAGCGAATTTCATTGAGATCCATTGACCTCGAAAAATTGCCGGAGTTGGCTTTCAAGTCGACCGCACTGAATTTGCATAGCTTCAAACATGGTGCCGACACCTTGCACATCTGTCTCTCGGAAACTCCAAATTTTGGCGGATACCGACCAGTCTTAGTCATAGTTTTCTTATAGTGGCAACAGCAGAAACTCAAAAGATAATTTTCTCTCGTCATGCACCATCACAGACAGGGTGTGTTGAAAAGCCACGGAACCTCAACAGGTATCAGCTGACAAGCCTCGTTTTTATCTCCAAACCAAGCCATCACAGCTGCGCTCCATTCTAAAGATATTTGGCATGTTCTAAAGGTCACAGCTTTTATCTGCTGGGTGTCAACATTGTTTGGTTGGCCCTTCATTCCTACAACTGCTGAAAAAGTGGAGTTTCTTGCGGCGAGGCGAAATGCAGTGAACTTTGGCGTAACACTCTGTAGTGGACTGCAGTGTTTCGTATGCCCTTTCTTTACCTGAAAAACTATCGCAGAATTTTGTAACACGGCTAGGAATTATGCATTGATGCATGCTCTTAGGTCAGAAATAGCACAGAAAATGAATATTTTTTTTTCTAGACATGCTGTGAAAACCCATGCTTCAACACATGATCTAACTGCATTGTGCGATGGCACAACAGCCACTTAGGTAACGTTTTTATCTGACAACTGCTATATTCAGCATTATTGCATATGATATTTCCAGCTAAAAGGCTAATTTTTTTGTGTTTACTCTGTGCAAGGCAGTAATAATGTACTTACAACGTTGACATATTTCTTGAAAGTTTTTCTTTTAAAGTTTGTATTTTTCACAACAGCTTTCGTAAATTTAAATTTTATATCATTAGATCCATTGCGTGTTCCACAAACTTGTCAACGTGTTATGGTTTCAATAGCTGTATATGCCATTACAGAACTTGTTTACGAGATTAGAGGAATAATTGTGTATTTTCTCATGAACAGGAAAGTCGTGGTCAGTTTTGTGACTAATGTTTCAACACGTTCACTTTATTTCTCTGCCTATCATGGTGGTCTAGTGCAGACACTTGGCTGCTGACCCGCAGGTCGCAGGATCGAATCCCAGCCACTGCGGCCGCGTATTCGAAGAGTTCCTTCATCTGTGCTATAGTTTTCGTTTTGTTTTTATGTACAGTAAAACCTCGTTAATTCGAAGTCACTGGGACGGTGGCAAATCTTCGACTTAAGCGGGTTTTTGACCTAACAGAATATACAAAAAGTGGGATGCAAGGAACTTGAAATTATTCAAATTAATAAGGGCTGGTCATTTGCTGTGCCGGCTAGATTGTGGCTCCAAGGGTTATGTTTTCCAGCAATACCTGGTCACAACGTTGCCGCATAAAATGGGGAATTCAGGGCTCACTGCTGTCACCGAAAAAAAAAGTGATAAACTAAATGCGTGCTTGCGAAAAAGAAGACTTCTTCACTGCAGCACAGTAATGACTGGCGGGAAGCATGTCGCCTGTTCCTCGCTGCGTCAGCACATAATGATGGAACCATTCGCCCATTCTTTTCGGTAAAGTAACGAATTTATTAATGGACGGTTTGATGAAATTCGCGATGTGTTTTGGCTGGAAAACATCACCATTGAAGCTTTCGGCCCAAGTTTTTGAAGTAGGCGTTGCAGGCAAGAACTCCTCCAGCAGTGCTAGTGTGCAAGCTCTTGGAGCAATCGACAATCGTAGGTTCGCATACATCGCGGATTTCTGAAGACTATCCTTTATTAATTTCTTTAAATTCTAGAAAAAAAAGAATAAATCGTGACGCGCTGACGTTGTGAGAAGCATGCAACACACTGCCCGCATGTGATTGGTGTACTGCAGTGAAGCACGTCTTGTTTTCTCCAAGTGTGTTTTGTTTTCACAAGAACGTTTTTTTTTAATTTTATTTTTGGGCTCGCAGTAGCAAGGCAAGGGTGCTTCAGCCACAACTAATTAGTATCGCTAAAGTACATTGCCTAGTGGCTCTTAAGGGCGGTCATTACCGCGGATTTGCGGCGAAATCGGAATCTAGAATTTGCACGCTGCACCCAAAGTTTTCAAATTAACTACACTTTTGCTGACCACCGCTTTAAATTACCCGCTCAAACTTACATTGCAAAATGCGGGACTGTGTAAATACTTCGAATTAGGTGGAATTTCGAATTAACAAGGTTTTACTGTATTATTTCGTTATCCATGTTATTTCTGATGTGCTCCGTAAAGTCCCTGCGTGATTTGCGCACCCCTTTCGCGGAGTTTCAAGATAGCAAAAACGAGTGCACAAATTATGTCCCCTCCTCCTCTCCCCGCAGTAGAGGTAATGGAGAGTGTGACAGGGGCTGTGGCAACGGACGCATTAGCCGCACTCGATGCTTGTGTGAACACCCTTGAGGTCCGTATGGACAGCCGTATAACTGTCGTCGAAACCCAAATGTCAGCGGCTGTAAATGCCGCCATTGCTAAAATGACAAAAATCATACCAACCCTGATAGCCCAACAAGTTGCGCGTTTCACCAAACGAGCCGGCCCAATTAAGGACGTGTCCAGCCGGTACCTTAAAACGCCTCGACGACAGATCGAATTTGAGGATGATGACAGCTGCTCCGTCTCCGGAATCGAGGACACCCCCCTCCCCACGAGTGCTGGCTCGGGAGCACCGCCACCGCAATCGCTCGTTAACTCCACTGACCATGGCGGGCACCCTTAGAATTCGGAAGTCCTGACAATCCAATACGGCCACTTTCATCCAAATCACCCAGTGGAATTGTCGGGGCTTCAAGGCTCACACTAAGCGGGCCAACCTCCGGCTTAACATAAAACATAAAAATAAAACGAAATTATTCTAACACATCTCTCACAGGTGGATTGCGGCCAAAGCACTTTCTACTATATTAAACAATTCCTCACTGACTGACAATCATACATTTGGATTCAGGACATTAAACGCGGCCCTTACCGATTAGGCACGAGAAGAACTCCGCAGGGAGCGGTCCTTTTGCCCCTCCTATTCAATGTGGCAATGATGAGACTCCCCGCTCAGCTGGCGAAAGTCGAAGGCATACAGCATGCGCTGTATGCCGACGACATCACCATATGGGCGTCACACGGCTCGGCAGGAGACATGGAGGCAAGCCTGCAGCAAGCGGCGGACATCGTGGATGACTACGCCCGTCGCTGCGGCTTTCAGTGCTCCCCGTCAAAATCGGAATTCGTGCACATACGCCCATCACAAAAGTGCACCACAAAAATCGACCTCTCCCTTCACAGCGGACCCATACCCGAACGCGATGAGATTAGAGTACTAGGGCTTTTTATACACAAAAATCGCAGAGCAGACACAACATTGGCCAAATTGCGTAAGGTGGGGGTCCAGGTGGGCCTGATGGTCCGCCGGGTTTCCAACAAGCGCGGCGGGTTATGATGCAAAGATGCCTTGCGGCTGGCGCATGCTTTCGTAACCAGCCGAGTCCTGTACTCGGCTCCAGATCTCCACCTACGCAAATCCGACGAGAATGCACTCGAAGTCGTTATCCACAAAATCTACAAGCGCACCCTCGACCTTCCCGTCAGCACCTCTAACCAGCGCCTTTTCGGCTTGGGAATGGTGAACATCTTCAAGGAGCTGAGAGAGGCGCACTTGACAAACCAATATACTAGACTCTCTAAAACACCGTCGGGTCGCCGCCTCCTTGCCCGGCTACACATCAATCATTTAATACACACGGAAGAGCGCGTACAGATTCCAGAAGTTTGGCGATACTCCTTGCAAGTGCGCCCTCTTCCGGCTAACATGACCCGAGACGACTACAGTGGCCAACGCCTCGTGCGGGCGGAAGCCTTGGCTCGACACTACGGCCACAAATTTGGAGTATTCTATGTGGACGCCTCCGGCCCGCCCCACGGTGGTTGGTACATGGTTGCGGTCGTCCACCAAAACACCGTTGTAAACGAACTCACATTCCGTGCACATAACATTATGCACGCGGAGGAGATCGCCATCGCACTAGCCACCGCATATCAGGACTCGAGGGTCATCATCACCGACTCAAGGGGTGCCTGTCGTAATATTGAACCGGGATACATTCCGTACCTTGCTTATAAAAATTTGCAGAACAGCAGCTACCTAGGTGCCCCCGCGCACCGAACAATAATATGGGCTCCGGCTCACACGAGCCTCGATGGTAATGAGACAGCCGATGCCGCCGCCCGCGCGCTCACTCTCCGCGCACCATTCTCGTCCCCTACCGATCCGGAACTTGAACCCAATCCCGCCTACACCTTTAAGGAGGTCACACAATTTTATCAATCCAGCCATAACGTCTATCCTAAACCCTGTAAGGGCCTCACGAAGGCGGAGGAGTGAATCCTCCTTCGCCTTTATACCAAAACTCTATTGTGCCCGGCAATCATAAAACACTTTGTTTGACCCCGCTTGCACGGGGAAGTGCCCGCATTGTGAGGAAAATTCCTCTGACATTTTCCACATGGTGTGGGCATGCCAAAAACCCCAAAGCTTACCCCACTACCCAACCCATCGCGAAAGGACTGGGAGGCAGCCCTGCTCGGCTGCTCTGACCTGACGGCCTAACGGGCATTGGTCGAGCGTGTCCGGGCTGCGGCCAATGCCAATGGGCTCCCGCAAGGGGGAGCCCACCTAGTGTTTGTACGGGGCGGCCCTCTAAGGACCGTTCTCACCCTCCCTGTAAATAACATCTGTAAATAAATGTTTTTCAGCAGCAGCAGCAGCGTGAAGTAGCAGCTGCGAACACCAACTCCGTCCACAGTCACGCGCTCCGCTGCTTTAAACAAGTGTGATCAGTGATCACGGATTCAAACGTGAGGCGTTAGGGATAATGGACGTACTATCATTTAATGGCTTAAACTCGAATGTTTGAGTCAGGGCGAGTATTCATATTGCCGGAAACATCGGGCGGCGGAGTGGAGTTCAACCTTGCTGTGTGCTCGTGCACCCGCGAAATGGAATCATGTTTTGGCTCGCGTCGGAACTAAGTGCCCCGGCATCTTTTTTTAACATATGCTAGAGATAGCAGAGCACGTCGTATAGCTGCATTTTTTTTTGCAGCTTTTTTCTTTGAGAGTTGAATGACAAGATATAGGTCAAACATTTGCTCTGTAAATGTTTTCTTTTAATTTGTAAGCGACTTAATACGCTAAGAATTTCTTGAAACATAGACACAAGTTCGCAGGTGAAAAATAACAGTGTTTAGAAGGACATAAAGTAGTAGTGCATGAACGTTGTCGCGGACAACCTTCTTGGGAGATTTCGAGCCACTAAAAGTGCGCATGTCTCAACGGCTTGTATTTTCCCCTTTGAAATGGGGCCATAAGACAGGACGCACGAGCACCAATCAGTGTCAGTGGTTTCTGTGTGCTGCAAGAAGGAGAGCCCAGCGGAATTTTGAGGACATCAGTCGCTGGTGAACATTTGTGCTGCCCGGACGTTCCCTGTTCTTGGTGTCATTACGAGTTAATTTTATTCTAGTCCCCAGCTTTGCTTCACTCTTTGGCGTTTCATTACTTGAGCCATCGAGTCATAGGGACACTAATGTCATCTTCGTTTTTCAGTGTTCCTGTCTGACCACCTTCACCTTCGTGGTTTACGATAGTTTTGTGCAAAATATTAACAGAGTGTCATTTGAAGTCTCTAAGCTAAAGTATAAATGTGACTACACTGAATTACATAGTGCTTTTTTTGGTGCTACATTGCTGGGGAATCAAGTTGCGTGTAGCATCTGTTTGAAGAGTTAGCATTGAGTGCATGTCTTCACTGCTGTGTTTGCTGTAGCTGTGCTCTTTTTCCTTAGCAAGCCGGCAGGCCCCTCTGATGCGTTTTCACCTTTGAGGAGATCGTGCATTGCCATCTGCTCACTTAACGAAGGCTTTGCCATCCTTGGCTTGCCTTTGTTAGTGGACTTTCGTTTTTTTTTTTAAGGAATGTTCGCTTAAGCTCAATTGTTCTTCTTGATGCCATTTTTTGTACTTTTTGTGTGTTCGTGATAGCACTAATCTTTGTAAGTGCCTCTTGCTGTGTTGGCTCCAGCCACAACAAAAAAGTTTCTCGAAGTGGTTGTTGTAGGTGGCCGCAGTGTGCCAAAGTAGCCATCTCGTTTGGTCTTACAGCTTGAATACTGCTTTGCGGCAGTCATTAGTTCGTCTTTGACTGCTTGGTGAATGGCAGCCTTTAGGGGGGGGGGGGTATTAAAAAATGAGGCATTCAAAAAGCTTTATATGCAGCAATTTGTGTGGTAGACGCAAGGCTAAACATTCACACAGTATACACATTCATATAATCTCTTTTGTATATGATATATTTTCGACATTTGTATGTTTCACCACTCAAGTGTTAGCACTGACATGTTGGCTGCAATTTCTCTAGTTTGTTTCAGTTATCATTCTGAGCCTGTTCTAGTCCATTGCTTAGACAAAGGCGTTTTGCAAGGATCTTCAGTTTACCCTATCCCGTGTAAGCTTATTCCATTTTATCCCTGCAAAATTCTTAATTTCCTCACTTCATCTAACTCTCTGCCTTCCCTGACAGCATTTCCCAATCCTTGGTACCAATTCTTCAGCAGAAAACACCACTGGTACAGTATCTCATCACCTTAACCCAACCAAAAATAGCACTTTAATTGCTTCAGCTATTAGGTGGTGTTTGTAATGAGCAAACCTGCAGCACACAAGCTATTCAAACATTTGATGTACTGTAATCTAGGTGTTTTATAAGAAAAATAAAAAAAACCCGACATTTGCAAAGGAGTGTAGACTACGCCAACCTCCGATTCTAGACATCATGCTGCCATAAAAGCACTATTGTTTTGGCTGCTGATATGAGTTGCACTCCCTTTTCGTTTTGCTTACATAGATCGTCTTCAAGGGCACAGCTCAGTTAAATAAATGTATCCATTACCAACAATTGTAAAAATGTTCGAACAGCAACATTTGCAGTTGTGAACTGTTGCAAAGACATGGCTACTGCCAACATGATATGTTATACCTCCACAGAATTTACACATTAAAATGTATATGTGCTCTTAGTGACTGGAAGCCAAAGAATGGGTGAAATAGACATATAAAATATAATTTATTTACTTGTGCTTCAACTTTTAAGTCGGTTGAAACAATGTTGTCTGCAGGGCTCGGGAAATCTTTGCTGCATCTTGCTTCCAGCCTTCAAAACCTGGAACAAAAAAAGATTGACAGCCTTTGCAGCCAGTTAGAATAAAAACAAAAATCACAAAGCCAGAACATGCGGGCTTCCAAAACTTGCTATACAATAGCTATTAGCTGTATTATGCCCGAGATTGACCAAATTTTGCCAAAATAATAGAGCACACAGATCCTAATGAACATAACAGATCTTAATGAACAAAACAATAATGTCTCATAGAGCATTTATTTATTAGTAGCGAATATGTACATACAACCACCCAGTTGACCTCTCTCGATCTGTTTCACCAGTTGACCTGTTTCGAATTGTGCAACACACTACTTCCACATTGCCCAGCGTGTGAGCTTGACAACCCCATAGTCCCAATGTTGTGACACACAATCAACATTTGAGCTATTCCTGCATTGTGATGACCCCCAAATGTAAGTTACCAGCATGTTGATGTTTGGTGTTTTGTGGTGCAAGGACAATTTGATGGCCGAAGAGTGCCAGGTAATGAGACAAGAGAGAGAGAGGGGGGAAAGGCAGGTAGGAGACAAGAGGAACAATGATTGTGATAATGCATGGTAAAAGGTCGTGATAATAAACCATGCTTGAGATATATAGCATTAGTGCAAGGGCCTTATGAACGCCCTTGCGTCCAAGGGCTTTGTTTATATAGCCACCACAGCAGTTACCTCTCAGAGTTTTTGCTACAGAATGCCTGGGTATAGGACATTAAAACTGATTCCCTAGCAACGAACGTTGCTGGCTGAAGTGATATCTGTTGTCAGTAGGGTAATGGAAAGTGTTTTCTTCTGGGCGTGTCCAATACCTTGTATTAGATTGAAATGTGAAGCACTGTTAGTGCTTCACTATATCTCTCGCGCAGTGGTAGATTGCCACCAGACAAAAGGTATGAATGTGTAGTGTGAACTTGTCCTGTTGTTAGCTTCGCAAGTCTTACTTCTGTGCGTCATGATTTTGGTACTGGTGGCCAATGACCAAGTTGCGGCATGAGGGGGGAAGCAGGTTCGTTGACGGAGCACGATCTGTCGGTTGAAATGCCGAAATCTCCGCTGCCCGTTTCTCCGGCGGCCTCGGACGACGTCGGCAATAGGCAGCACGGCATAGGGATAGACACAACCTTTTTGATGAACGCCAATCATGTGCAACAGATGAACTGAGTGATGATAAGATCTGCATCTTATCGGCGAGCTAGTGCAAGCTGCGAAAGTTCGCGACAGTATGCAAGGACTAAGACCCGTAGGAGGCTGTATCCACGACTACTCTATGATTAATTAACAAGCTGCTTGAAAGGACTGCTAAATCCTGGACGTACAGGGGAACCAGTTGCATCTCCAGACTACTCCCCTGGTGTTTTCTAAGGCACTTATATGCAAAGTGAAGCATTTTTATTTGTGTACAGTTTCTTAAATACACAGATTTCTTTTTGTCATTTTCTCAGTTTGTTTTTGGCCACCTGTCATTCTCTGTCGGGCGCTTCTCGTCTTTGGTACACTAAATTTTAATAATTTTTGCCTTGTTCAAAAGCTGGATGTTTAGTGAGTTTACTGATTGATGTGTATTGTTTTCAGTCTCAAAACCACCATATTGCTGCGATATATTGATCACATTCAAGTAGACCGCCTTTCACCGTGCCGCACAGAGACCGTGGCAGCACGAGCACCTGGCCAGACCCAGCTCGCATGCGTCACGCACTCGGGGTTCTGGTGAAGGAAAAGAGGTGTTCCGGGATTTTCTTGGTGTTCGACGGCCTCGCAGTTTTCTCGCAGTCAACTCGAGGGCACAAGTTCGGCCTAATAAATTTGTTTTCATAAGCCTTTGTGCTTTAGTATCGCTACAATATGACGAGACGCCATAGTGGAGGGCTCTTGAAATTTCGCCCACCTGGATTTCTTTGACGTGCACTCAAATCTAAGCACACTGGCGTACAGCATTTTCACCTACAAAGTGCAGTAGCCGCAGCTGGCATTGTTTAGCGAGTGCAAGAAAGTGTCATATGCAACTACAGGACAACACAAATATTTATTAACAATAAAATAAAAAAACTTTTGTTGTAGGAAAGCTAGAGCCATAAAACTTGCATTTTTCCCTGTTTGGTAGCTGTAGAACAACTTAATCCAGCAGGATCTGTACAGCCAAATTACTGAAAAGGTGACAAAAAGAAATTTTAATGACTAATTAAAAATAATGGTAAGAGCAGGGGTGCGACAGCTGCGCCAATTTGATAACATTCTCAATTCTTGTGCCACGCTGTGCCAAAATGCTCAGCCAGCCTCAGTGTTGTCAGGTGCACTAATTTCAGCGAAAAATGCAAGCTACATGCAGTTTGCGCCATCAGTCAGAGCGCCTTGACCCTACTAACTGTATGCCTAGAATATACTTAAAATATTCTAGACACCCGCCCTACACTCGTGAAACGCGATCGACCAGATAAAGTAACGCTGGCCGTCCATCGGTCCCTGACCACAGTGCTATCGGCGGGACGACAAACTTCAAGACAGAAATTCGTAGCTATAGCCAGCAACGCTTCGCCGGAAATGTAAATTTCCCAGCCTGGAAACACGGCTTGTTAGCAACTAAAGCTGGAAGCGTATGCCGGCGTTGCCAGCGACCACGTAGATTGCTTAGCAGTAAGTAGCACATAACTTTTTCTTATTTGAAGTTGCGTTATCCTGGCCACTGTCCTGGCAATAGATATTCGGTACAGTCCCCGAAATTATGTGCAGATATATGTACAAAGAACAAGTGGCAATCTATCATCTGCCACTTCCATGGTGGCAGACACACCGCAGGAGCCATCAAACGGTGTTCAAGTGGCACACCGGTTTTCTGTTCTCGGCGCCTCAAACGAAGTAACTAAGGTTGTCTCAACGAAGGCCAGTTTTCAAACCGAGAAAAACTGGACATGTCATAAATTGTAAACTGTGGAGGGCGTTCCTTGTCTGCATTCACTTATATAGAAAGGACATGTATTGTCTCTGCTGGCGAGCGACCACTCGGATTCCACAAACGGGATTTCAATGGTGCTGGTGCGAGAAGCACCCATAGAGAGGTGAATGCCTAAATGATGCAAAAGGTCAAGAATGTTTAGGGCAGTAGGTGTCGCAGACTGATAGGTTATTGTCCCTTAGTATAGGTGAGTGCGTTTCATGCTGCGATACAAGTTCATCAGACACTTCTTGTCACTACCCCTCCATAGCACGTGACAACACCTACAAAACATTCACGGCTTTTATGCACCTGTTTCCTAAATACAGTAGACTCTTGATAACTCAAGCTCTTATAATTCATACTTTCAGTTAATCAAAACAAAGTTCAATTTTTTTCGTTAGCCCTCAAATCTTTCAACCCACCATTTGGTTAATTAATACTTTTTGAGGTTCTATACCAGAAAAAATTAGCTGCTTTGCCACTACTATTTCAAAATTTACATGCCTATGCATGCAAATCACAACAGTGTAAAAATGAAAAATAAGCACCTCAGGCCTTCAAGGAAACGGGCTTTGCTAATAAACAAATGTTTGAAATGAAGCACAGACATGGTAAACCGTGAAAAAGCAGTTGGTGATTCATGATTTCTGAAAAAGGCCTAATCAGCAGTAAATGGCCAAAAAACTTGTGGACCTTACATTTCTGCTTTCTGTTCATTGCATGCAGTTAGGGTTCAAGTCCAATGCCTAATTATAATGTGTGGTGTCACCTCACCTGAAGTTGTACATCTGAGAACTTTCGATTAAAAAACAAAATTCAGAGGTGCGTTTGAGTTTGAATTAACAAGAGTCGACTGTACTTTATGTGTGGTACGAGGGTTTGCTTGATGTCAAGATTAGGCCTATTAATTTGTTTTTGGCATTAAGAGACGTTGACCATGCACTTGAGTTTCAGGTTTTGAATAATTGTTTATTTTTTTCGGAGAACAAAGCACACATGCTTTTTTGTGGATTGAGTTGGAACCAGTTTTCCTCTGCTAATTCTGAGACCTTGTTCAAACCCAGCTGAACCTGCCACTCGCACATCATCAGGTTACAAGACTAAGCCAATCTGTACATTATCACCATACGTGCAGTAAAATGTATTGCTGAGGATAGACAAGCGCAAGGAATTCATTTTTATAATAAAAAGTGTACCACCTTGTGGTACTCCCACTTGAACAAATGTTTGGAAAAGAATGCTGCCCACTCGGACATGAAATGCCCGACTGGACAAGTAACTTTACGTAATAATGAACATTCTTCCATGCACATCACGGGGAGACAGGTCTCCTAATATTCCAAAGCACCATGTTGTGCTTTAAGCCTTTTTGATTTCGAGGTTCACAGAAAGTGCTGTTTGTGGACGAAAATTTCTCGGATTTGTGCTTCTCTACATGTCAGGTCATCGGTGATGGATGTATCCTCTCGAAACCCGCACTGAAATTGGTCGAGCAGATTGTTTATTTGAAGAAAAGGTACAAGTCAGCGGTTTATCATTTTTTTCGAAAAGTTTACAGAGGCAGCTAGCAAGTGCCATGATGATCCTATAACTCGTAAAAAAGGAAGGGTTCTTGCCCTGTTTGAAAATGGAAATAACAGTAACCTCTTTCCAAGTAAGGATATGTGCCAGACAACCAGATATCATTGTACAAGGAAAGTAAGGTTATTTGTGTTTCAAGGGGTAGGTTTTTCAACATTTGGAATCTGGGGGAGAATTACTGCAGCAGTTTAGTGTTGTTAGTAGCTCAGCTAAGCCGAGAGGTTGGCTGTATGCCTCGTATCCTATACATCTGTGTTATATTTTCTGCTTTTGTATTTTGTATCTTCGGAAAGCCTCACTTATAGTGCGCCGAAGAAGTTCATCTGATATTCCAAGCTGTCCCCCTGTGTGTTTACCAAGGAGTTAATGTGCATGGTCTTCCTGCTACCCTACTAACCATGTTCCAGGCTTTTGCCTCCTGCGTGTATGAATTGATGCTCGATAAATACTTGTGCCAACTTTCCCTTCTCGCCTGTCGATGTGTCCTCCTGCCTTAAGACTGTTTTCAAGGGGACATGCTACTCGAAGACACTTTTTTTTTAATATTTACCCTAGAGCAATGAAACTTGAGCTGTTTATGGAACTTTTTATGCTTATTTGAAATGTATAACTAGTTTTCTTGCAAGTTACACAGTTTTAGCTCTGCAACATGACAAAGTGAAAACCTTAACCCTTTTGCCCCCCCCCTCTTTTCATCCTTAAACTTCTGTAATTTTTATCATTCACAGTTCATAATGCTTCAAATAAAGTGAAGAGACAAATAACAAATTAGGAAGCACATAAAAAACATGTAATATGAGTGAAAAACAATAGACATAAAAAGCCTATATTTCACCTACCTAGTAAATGTATGCATACATTTTTTATTATACCATAAATATTGAAAGTTAAACTACATAATTGCATTTGTTATACTTTGGATAAATTTTGGGCAATCTTTCATGCAGATCCAAGCACTAGAAGTGCCCGAAGAAGGAGGGCCACATTGGGAAAATAGGCAAAATTTGTGTTTTGAGAAAAACAAGTTTTAAAGTTAAAATTGAGTTTTTATTTACATACCTGCCAGGTTGGCAGCGCAGGCATTAGGGAGATGCAACTAAGGGGGGGGGGGGTCATAGGGGATGGAATTTTTCACACGCTTTTTCTCAAGATTGAATTTTTATGGAGTTATCATGGCACAATAATGGTATAGTTTTTGTAAACCGCCAACAACCTACCCCGCTGTAGTCACCACCACCAAATCTTCGGCGTGGCTGAAGCCACCTTTTTCGAGAAGTCCTTCGAGCACTGTCGGGCATAACAATGTTCACAGTTGCCACTCGAACACTTTGCCAAAAGAATGTTTTTTGCACGGGGAAACAGCACGTGTAATCCAACCTTAGAGCCATGATAGTCCAAACTGTCGCTCAAAGAACAGTCCAAGTTGTGTCACTCGCAGCTACAATACTGCCCAATTTTCGTTGTGGCAGATTTAGCGCTCTTCAAAAACTCCTCAGAATATACCTGTGAATAACACGGTCCGCGGCCATAACATTTGGCCTTAAGTAGTTGCCCAAGTGTCTTGTCGGACATGGGAGCGCGGAACTCTGTTCGAGTCTTCCTCACAATGCTGAACTGCCGCTCGCATTCAGAGTTGCTGTGCGGTACTGAAAGGATCCCCAGCATCACTTGAGCAAGGCGACTGAATTTCATAAGTCCATCTTCGCCTTTCAGCGGCGAGATTTTTCTCCACTGCACATCGGCCCGTTCCTCTTCCAGTACACTTGTAGGAATTTTGAAAGACTGCATCTTCACAGATTCCATTTCCAGTGCATTAATAGCTTGATCTCTGGTCTCTCGCTCATTTTGTGGCAATAACGCTGGAAACCGCTCAACAAAGAAAAGGGCATTCTTAAATGACATGTTATCCATAGCTTCAATATCCACAACACGTGCATTGATCAAAGCCTCATTTCTAAAAGCAAATTCGGGGCGCATGTAGTCGCATGCAGCAACCATGTACCTTCCAACAGCCTCGAAAAATTCCTTTTTGTCACTTGGCTTGAGCTTTTCAACAACACACTTAGCTTGGTGTCCAATTACCAAGTCTTGGTCATCCTTTTGCACATTTCTGCTGTGGTAGTCTATCAAACAGATGTCATTGTGCTGCTTTAGCAGTGCTGGCCTCACAAATCTTGAAAGGATGTCCTCAAGAAGGTTTAGAAGTATAGGCTGTAGCTTGTGTATTAGGGGTGCCTGTACTTGCAGCCAGCAGTTGACTGTCTTAAAAGCAGGAATAATGTTATTTAAGAACAGACAGCAAGCTTTGCTAAGCTACGAGCTTAAGAACACGAACAGTCATTCCTCACGTGTTATGCAAGTTGATCCAGTCTTGCACACATCAGTAGCCTTAACTTTTTTTCAGAGGCACAGGTGTTGATTCAACAGACTTCTTTCTCTTCTGTCTGAACTGGTGCTGCTCAGTGTCTTCAGTTTGTGCTGGCATTTTGGGAATGCAGTAGTGGGTCAGAAGTTGGCATCTCTTTTCACTTCTTGAAGGAAAAAACTCAAGAGCAGTGCCCACTGATATAGGAGCCTTTCCAGGCATTTTTCGAGCGAAAGCCATCTGGTTGGAACGTGCTTGAGAATCTTGCGAAACTCCTTATTGTGCAGTTCGTGAAACTCTTTAAGCGAACTTTTTCTTTTAGCACCTCTTTCTAAATAATAAAAAATGTCCACAAGGAATAAAGAATGTCCACCTTCGCTGGGAGACAAGAAGCTGCCTTTTCAGCCGCAATGTTTATTAAATGGCATGGGCAGCCAATTTTCACAATGCTTTCATGAGCCTTAGTTAGCGCTGCCGCTGCGCCATTCTTATTGCCCATCATCACGTTGGCATTGTCACAGCACAAAGCTATGCAATTAGAATATGGCACATTAAATGACGCAAAACTGTCCATAATTAACTTGGCGATGTTGTGCCCAGTTGAAGGGCCTTTCAGAAAGCTTAAAGTAAGCAGTTTGCTCTCGATAAAGCCCGATTCTTCCGCAAAGAACATGGCCACGATGGGGTACAGCTGTGCCTGGCGGTCGTTCGAGCCTTCAGTGGCAACCGCAAAAACTCGTCTTTTCAAGGCACTCACCACACACTCTTGTGCATGGCCTGCCATTTCGCCGACAATCATCGTAGTCTTCACTTTATATTCCTTAAAACCTCGCATGGAGGTATTACAAAGGGGGTGGGGTTAACATTATAGTGACTACATACAAAACAGTGGTTACATACATTTACAAGATAGTGGCTACGATGCACGTACAGGATAGTTGCTACATCATTTAATGAGATATACCAAGTTTTATTTTTTCAGAAAATGAGGATAAGTAGATGGTTTCGACGATATCGTGGGGCAGGCCGTTCCAGTCAGCTGATGATCGACAAAAGAAAGATCAACAGAAAAAGTCGCAGTGTGGCTGCGGGGATGAGTAACCTATAAATGGTGCCCTGTGCGCAGAGATGTGTGCACTGGTGGGGCCAGAATATATGGGGCATGATGAAGTGAGCTGTAGAAAAACTTGTGAAAAAAGATTAATGAATCGATGCGGCGCCGGGACGATAGCGTGTTTAAGCCAGACTGAATTTTTAGTTTTAATACGCTGGTATAATAAGAATATGATGATTGAATGAACCTTACTGCGCGGTTCTGAATGGCTTCTATGGCTTTGATGAGGTATGTTTGATGGGGTGACAAGATGGGAGAAGCGTATTCTAGCTTCGGGAGTACGAGTGATTTATATGCTAGAAGTTTTACATGACATGGTGCATGGTGGAGATGGCGTTTTAGGAATTCAAGGGTTTGGTTGGCCGAGGCCGTAACGCGCGGTATATGAGGTGACGAATTTAAGTTATGTGAAAGGGTGATACCGAGGTACTTATATGTATCTACTCGTTCTAATCATGTGTTAGCAATAGTGTAGGGTGAGCATAATGGCTGTGGGCGGCGAGTGAAACTTATTACCTTGCATTTGTTGGGGGTTCAGGGTCATCAACAATTCTTTGCACCAATCTTGAACATTGTTATGTTTGTCTTGTAAAAGAGAGCGATCGGTATTGTTAGTGATTGGACGGTAGATGACACAATCGTCAGCGAACATTCGGATTTGAGAGGCAACATGTAGAGGGAGGTCATTAATATAAATAAGAAATAGCAGTGGACCCAACACGCTACCTTGCGGGACGCCAGATGTTACAGGGAGGGGGCCGGAAATGGAATTATTGACATGTACTGACTGTGATCGGCTAGTAAGGAATTCATCAATCCAATGGAAAATGTCGGGATGCAGGTGCAACTGTGAGAGTTTAAGTAATAGCCGTTGGTGGGGTAACTTATCAAATGCTTTTGCATAATCAAGAAAAATGGCATCGACCTGTTTGTTAGTATCGCAGTTGATATATAAGTCATGGATTAACATGGCAAGTTTCGTTTCACAAGAGAGGCCCTTTGCGGAATCCATGTTGAGATGTGTGAAAAAAGTTGTTGGTGTCAAGAAACTGCATGATATGTGTGTCGATGACGTGCTCCATTATTTTGCAGGGTACACTGGTCTGGGAAATTGGTCGGTAGTTAAGAGGAGATGTTTTGATGCCCTATTTATAAATTGGAACGACCTGCGCTTCTTTCCAGGCGAGAGGAATGCTACCAGAAGAAAGAGACTGCGAGAAGATTAATCTGAGATAGGCTGCGCAGATGTTCTTTATTCATTATTCTTTATTCAGAAATACCCCGCTTTGCCCAAAGGCGTGTAAGCGGGGGGGTTACAGCTTTGAAAAAAAGCAAGTCTTCGTTATGACAGCACACTTGGTCACAAGACAATTGATTCCACTCTTCTACAGTACGAACAAAAAAAGAATTAGCATAAAGGTTCGTTCCAGTCCGGTATTCTTGAATCTTAAGGTCATGATCAGACCTTCTAGACAGATAATGCGGTGGTTTAAGGTAAGTGTCTTTATTGATGCCAGTCTTCTTATGGTATATCTGAAATAACAATTTCAAACGCAACTTTCTTGTGCGAGAGGAGAGCGCTTCCCATCCCAGATCGTTTTTCAATTCAGTACAGCTGTCACCTCGCTTATACCGACTGAGAACGAACCTTGCCGCTCTGTTCTGTATTTTCTCGATCAGATCAATCAAGGACTTTTGGCGCGGATCCCACACACAACATGCATATTCCAAAGTCGGGCGGACAAATTAAATACACGCAGTACTTTTTAGGACAGCAGGGGAGGATCTCAGATTTCGTTGAATGAAATTTAGGGCTCTGGCAGCTTTTGCAACTACAGCATGCACATGCGCAATCTATGAACAGTCGCTCGTAAGTGTTACACCCAAGTATTTATACATTGATTGCTGATCAATGATGTCACCATTCAAAAAGTAACGCGCTTCATCCTTTTTTTAGTAAAAGACACGTGCACACATTTTTTCACATTAAGTTACATTTTTCTGTGATCACACCATTGCACAATTTGGGTAAGGTCAGCCTGCAATTCAATGCGATCCTGTTCATTTTTTTATTTTTCTGTACTCAACTGAGTCGTCAGCGAATAAACGTATTCGAGAAGTAATGCCATCAGGAATATCATTAATGTAAACTAAAAACGGCAGCGGCCCTGAAACGGACCCTTGAGGGACACCCGATGTTACTTCCGTCGTAGAAGTAGTACCATTGAGAATGACACATTGTCGACGCTCTGATAGATAACAGGCTATCCAATTCAGTACTTTCTTATCAATATTTGCCCTTTCGAGTTTGCGAAGAAGCAAGCGATGGCACATGGTGTCAAACGCCTTTCTGAAATCTAAGAAAACACAGTCTGTTTGACCATTGTCATCAACCTCGGACACTAAATCATGGTAGAACTCAATCAGCTCTGTTGTGCAAGACAGGCCCCTGCGGAAACCATCAACTAATAATTTATGCTGAACTAAGTGTTTCATTATGTCTTTATAGAAAATGTGCTCTAGTATTTTGCAGGGAATACATGTTAATGAAATAGGTCTATAATTGTTTGCCTCTTTGGTGTTTTTTGGTGTTTTTTAACACTTTCGGATTGATATCATCTGCCCCAGATGCAGGTGAAAGTTTAAGCTTTTCAATTATGGCTATTATTTCTTCCTCGCTGAAGTCGATTGCTGACATAACATCCTGGAAAGGGGGGGGGGGGTTCAGGTAGAGGAGCATCAGGTTCAGTAGTGAATACACATGAAAAAGCAAGATTAAATACCTCAGCACATTCTTCTTCAGGAATCGCAATGTCATTGTGGTCGGTAAGCATAACAGCAGAAGGTGGCTTGGGATTAAGTATTTGCCAGAATTTTTTAGGGTTGCTTTCCAGTACGCAAGGTAAGGTATCATAAAAGAAGGTGTGCTTGTCACGACGCATAGCTGATAAGTAAACTTTCTCAGCTACGTAATAATTTTTCCAGGCCACAGCACAATTTTTCTTTCTTGCCAAGCGCAAAAGGCGTTTTTTTCTCATTTTCTAGAGATTTTAATTTTCTGGTGAACCAAGGTTTGTTGTGGTTGGCTTGTACCAATATAACTGGAATGTGGTCAGTAGCAAGCTCAGTAAACTTTTGTTGGAAGATCAACTAGTTTTCTTGTAGTGTGTGGCAATAAAAATCGGTGCAAACTGTCGGGTAATATGCGATAAGTTGGTTGTTTATGGCATCGTAGTTACCCTTACTGTATAAGCGTATTGTTTTATTCCATGATTCTTGTCTTGGCAAGGTAAAGCTTTATGGTCGCTAATTTCACGGAGGTAAGACATCGAAGAGAGGATATTTCGGCTATTGGTTAGTATCAGATCAAAAAACGCTGGCCAAATCCTGCGTGACGCGTGTTGGTTGCAACACAAGCTGACTTAAATTGAAATCAAAGCAAAGATCTAGGAACTCGTAATCATTTTTGCTCAGTGAAGAAGGTGGATTTCCAACCCAATTTATGTGAGGGAAGTTAAAATCTCTGAAGAACACTACCTCAGCGTTAGTATATGTTGTCGCGAGTCCGCCCAGGACGCAGCTAAGCTTCTCAGTAAAACCTGTATCTGTGCGCGGTGGGCGGTAGCATACACCAAGTAAGATGGTATGAGGAGGGGAGCGAAAGAGTAGCCATATTATTTCAAGGTCACTGGGCGTATGAACAATGGTGCAAGGCAAGGTATTACTGACGGCAATGAGCACACCACCACCTTTAGAGTTCTGGCGATCTTTGCGGAAAACCTGAAAGCCAGGTAGGTCATCCATGACCTCAGTGTCGGATACATCAGCAGTAAGCCATGTTTCAGTAAGTATTAACAAATTACATCCAGATGAGAGAACGATATTAGATACGATCTTGCGTTTAGGAATAAAACTCCGTATATTAGTAAAGATTGCTGAAATAGTGGTGCTTGAGCGCATTGCTATCGGGTGCTGAGATGGCTGGCGGTCATGTAGCAATTGCTATCTGATTTCTTTAACACATTTCTCAGCATTGTCGTACATGTACTTCGTGGATCCTATAAACAGGGTTTTATAATGTAGAGAAAAGGCAACAGCTTTTTTTTTCGCGAATGCAAGAAGGTGTTCCCTGGCATTTCGTACGGCGCGGGAGTAGTCCTGACCAATTCTGTAGTTACTGCCTTTTAGCTTGCGTCCATTAGGATTTTTTCTTTGGTTTTGTAGCGAGCAAATTATGGTTAGTATAGTGGCGGCCAAGTCGATGCGCACGCTCAATATCCTCGGGAACCATGGGTAAGCCTAGGTGATCTGAACAAAAGCGAATTAGTGTTCTATCTGTGGGGCAGATTCTGAGGCGCCTGGGTCGGGAATACCGAAGAAGATTAGATTGTTGCGGCGGGTTCGATTATCTGCGTCATCGATCCGCGATTCTATGTCTGAGATTACACGGGTTGTCTCGGTGGCAGTAAATGTGATGGTAGCGACCTGTTGTTGCAGTGGTTCATGAGAAACACAAATTAAACTCTCCGAGGCGACTCCGGCGGTACATAACCACCTCCTTCCCCTCTGGGAGGCCCGGCGCAGCCTCGTCCGCCGATGGCGCCGGCAATAACACAACCGAAAGCTCAAAATTCGCATCGCTGAGCTCACCCAGCGAGCAGCAGAGTACGCGGCCCAGCTCGCTGATTCTAACTGGGTGGAGCGTTGCAACACGGCCGCTCGACAAATGTCCAGCCGGAGTACCTGGCACCTCTTCCGCACCTTGGTTGATCTGACCCAAACTCGAACAGAGACACAAAAGCATCTGCAACGAGCATTTCACAGCTTCGACGGAGACACAGCCAAATTGGCATGTAAACTCCGAGACCAATATCTATGCACACAGTAGGACTCCCGAGGGCCGGCGTACTCGTATGCAGGTACCGAGAACGCGGAGATGGATCAACTAATCCAGTTACACGGCCTGAAGGCAGCCCTAGCAAAATTGAGGCGAGGAACGGCACCGGGAAGGGATAAAATTACCGTGAAATTACTTGCCAGTCTTCCTGACTAGGCCTACACCATGCTGCTTGCCTACATCAATTCCATTTGGATCGGGAAAACAAGCCTACCAATTCAGTGGAAGACCGCCCTGGTCACCTTCATACCCAAAGCGGGCAAAGCCATTAACACGGACAACCTCCGGCCCATCTCCCTTACTGCTTGTGTGGGAAAATTAATGGAGACGATGGTGCGCGACAGGTTGTCCGCGTTCCTGAAGACCAAAAATGCATTTGCAGACATCATGTTAAGGTTCCGCCCACACCAGTCTGCGGAGGATGTCTTGCTTCAGCTCGACCATGAGATCCTCGATCCAGTCGAATATCTCCTGAATGACAAAGTTGTGCTCGCTTTGTATATGAAGGGGGCCTTTGATAACGTGACCCATGAAATTATTCTAACACATCTCTCACAGGTGGATTGCGGCCAAAACACTTTCTACTATATTAAACAATTCCTCACTGACTGACAATCATACATTTGCATTCAGGACATTAAACGCGGCCCTTACCGATTAGGCACGAGAAGAACTCCGCAGGGAGCGGTCCTTTTGCCCCTCCTATTCAATGTGGCAATGGTGAGACTCCCCGCTCAGCTGGCGAAAGTCGAAGGCATACAGCATGCGCTGTATGCCGACGACATCACCATATGGGCGTCACACGGCTCGGCAGGAGACATGGAGGCAAGCCTGCAGCAAGCGGCGGACATCGTGGATGACTACGCCCGTCGCTGCGGCTTTCAGTGCTCCCCGTCAAAATCGGAATTCGTGCACATACGCCCATCACAAAAGTGCACCACAAAAATCGACCTCTCCCTTCACAGCGGACCCATACCCGAACGCGATGAGATTAGAGTACTAGGGCTTTTTATACACAAAAATCGCAGAGCAGACACAACATTGGCCAAATTGCGTAAGGTGGGGGTCCAGGTGGGCCTGATGGTCCGCCGGGTTTCCAACAAGCGCGGCGGGTTATGATGCAAAGATGCCTTGCGGCTGGCGCATGCTTTCGTAACCAGCCGAGTCCTGTACTCGGCTCCAGATCTCCACCTACGCAAATCCGACGAGAATGCACTCGAAGTCGTTATCCACAAAATCTACAAGCGCACCCTCGACCTTCCCGTCAGCACCTCTAACCAGCGCCTTTTCGGCTTGGGAATGGTGAACATCTTCAAGGAGCTGAGAGAGGCGCACTTGACAAACCAATATACTAGACTCTCTAAAACACCGTCGGGTCGCCGCCTCCTTGCCCGGCTACACATCAATCATTTAATACACACGGAAGAGCGCGTACAGATTCCAGAAGTTTGGCGATACTCCTTGCAAGTGCGCCCTCTTCCGGCTAACATGACCCGAGACGACTACAGTGGCCAACGCCTCGTGCGGGCGGAAGCCTTGGCTCGACACTACGGCCACAAATTTGGAGTATTCTATGTGGACGCCTCCGGCCCGCCCCACGGTGGTTGGTACATGGTTGCGGTCGTCCACCAAAACACCGTTGTAAACGAACTCACATTCCGTGCGCATAACATTATGCACGCGGAGGAGATCGCCATCGCACTAGCCACCGCATATCAGGACTCGAGGGTCATCATCACCGACTCAAGGGGTGCCTGTCGTAATATTGAACCGGGATACATTCCGTACCTTGCTTATAAAATTTTGCAGAACAGCAGCTACCTAGGTGCCCCCGCGCACCGAACAATCATATGGACTCCGGCTCACACGAGCCTCGATGGTAATGAGACAGCCGATGCCGCCGCCCGCGCGCTCACTCTCCGCGCACCATTCTCGTCCCCTACCGATCCGGAACTTGAACCCAATCCCGCCTACACCTTTAAGGAGGTCACACATTTTTATCAATCCAGCCATAACGTCTATCCGAAACCCTGTAAGGGCCTCACGAAGGCGGAGGAGTGAATCCTCCTTCGCCTTTATACCAAAACTCTATTGTGCCCGGCAATCATAAAACACTTTGACCCCGCTTGCACGGGGAAGTGCCCGCATTGTGAGGAAAATTCCTCTGACATTTTCCACATGGTGTGGGCATGCCAAAAACCCCAAAGCTTACCCCACTACCCAACCCATCGCGAAAGGACTGGGAGGCAGCCCTGCTCGGCTGCTCTGACCTGACGGCCTAACGGGCATTGGTCGAGCGTGTCCGGGCTGCGGCCAATGCCAATGGGCTCCCGCAAGAGGGAGCCCACCTAGTGTTTGTACGGGGCGGCCCTCTAAGGACCGTTCTCACCCTCCCTGTAAATAACATCTGTAAATAAATGTTTTTCAGCAGCAGCAGCAGCGTGAAGTAGCAGCTGCGAACACCAACTCCGTCCACAGTCACGCGCTCCGCTGCTTTAAACAAGTGTGATCAGTGATCACGGATTCAAACATGAGGCGTTAGGGATAATGGACGTACTATCATTTAATGGCTTAAACTCGAATGTTTGAGTCAGGGCGAGTATTCATATTGCCGGAAACATCGGGCGGCGGAGTGGAGTTCAACCTTGCTGTGTGCTCGTGCACCCGCGAAATGGAATCATGTTTTGGCTCGCGTCGGAACTAAGTGCCCCGGCATCTTTTTTTAACATATGCTAGAGATAGCAGAGCACGTCGTATAGCTGCATTTTTTTGCAGCTTTTTTCTTTGAGAGTTGAATGACAAGATATAGGTCAAACATTTGCTCTGTAAATGTTTTCTTTTAATTTGTAAGCGACTTAATACGCTAAGAATTTCTTGAAACATAGACACAAGTTCGCAGGTGAAAAATAACAGTGTTTAGAAGGACATAAAGTAGTAGTGCATGAACGTTGTCGCGGACAACCTTCTTGGGAGATTTCGAGCCACTAAAAGTGCGCATGTCTCAACGGCTTGTATTTTCCCCTTTGAAATGGGGCCATAAGACAGGACCCACGAGCACCAATCAGTGTCAGTGGTTTCTGTGTGCTGCAAGAAGGAGAGCCCAGCGGAATTTTGAGGACATCAGTCGCTGGTGAACCTTTGTGCTGCCCGGACGTTCCCTGTTCTTGGTGTCATTACGAGTTAATTTTATTCTAGTCCCCAGCTTTGCTTCACTCTTTGGCGTTTCATTACTTGAGCCATCGAGTCATAGGGACACTAATGTCATCTTCGTTTTTCAGTGTTCCTGTCTGACCACCTTCACCTTCGTGGTTCACGATAGTTTTGTGCAAAATAGTAACAGAGTGTCATTTGAAGTCTCTCAGCTAAAGTATAAATGTGACTACACTGAATTACATAGTGCTTTTTTTGGTGCTACATTGCTGGGGAATCAAGTTGCGTGTAGCATCTGTTTGAAGAGTTAGCATTGAGTGCATGTCTTCACTGCTGTGTTTGCTGTAGCTGTGCTCTTTTTCCTTAGCAAGCCGGCAGGCCCCTCTGATGCGTTTTCACCTTTGAGGAGATCGTGCATTGCCATCTGCTCACTTAACGAAGGCTTTGCCATCCTTGGCTTGCCTTTGTTAGTGGACTTTTGTTTTTTTTAAGGAATGTTCGCTTAAGCTCAATTGTTCTTCTTGATGCCATTTTTTGTACTTTTTGTGTGTTCGTGATAGCACTAATCTTTGTAAGTGCCTCTTGCTGTGTTGGCTCCAGCCACAACAAAAAAGTTTCTCGAAGTGGTTGTTGTAGGTGGCCGCAGTGTGCCAAAGTAGCCATCTCGTTTGGTCTTACAGCTTGAATACTGCTTTGCGGCAGTCATTAGTTCGTCTTTGACTGCTTGGTGAATGGCAGCCTTTAGGGGGGGGGGGGGGTATTAAAAAATGGGGCATTCAAAAAGCTTTATATGCAGCAATTTGTGTGGTAGACGCAAGGCTAAACATTCACACAGTATACACATTCATATAATCTCTTTTGTATATGATATATTTCCGACATTTGTATGTTTCACCACTCAAGTGTTAGCACTGACATGTTGGCTGCAATTTCTCTAGTTTGTTTCAGTTATCATTCTGAGCCTGTTCTAGTCCATTGCTTAGACAAAGGCGTTTTGCAAGGATCTTCAGTTTACCCTATCCCGTGTAAGCTTATTCCATTTTATCCCTGCAAAATTCTTAATTTCCTCACTTCATCTAACTCTCTGCCTTCCCTGACAGCATTTCCCAATCCTTGGTACCAATTCTTCAGCAGAAAACATCACTGGTACAGTATCTCATCACCTTAACCCAACCAAAAATAGCACTTTAATTGCTTCAGCTATTAGGTGGTGTTTGTAATGAGCAAACCTGCAGCACACAAGCTATTCAAACATTTGATGTACTGTAATCTAGGTGTTTTATAAGAAAAATAAAAAAAACCCGACATTTGCAAAGGAGTGTAGACTACGCCAACCTCCGATTCTAGACATCATGCTGCCATAAAAGCACTATTGTTTTGGCTGCTGATATGAGTTGCACTCCCTTTTCGTTTTGCTTACATAGATCGTCTTCAAGGGCACAGCTCAGTTAAATAAATGTATCCATTACCAACAATTGTAAAAATGTTCGAACAGCAACATTTGCAGTTGTGAACTGTTGCAAAGACATGGCTACTGCCAACATGATATGTTATACCTCCACAGAATTTACACATTAAAATGTATATGTGCTCTTAGTGACTGGAAGCCAAAGAATGGGTGAAATAGACATATAAAATATAATTTATTTACTTGTGCTTCAACTTTTAAGTCGGTTGAAACAATGTTGTCTGCAGGGCTCGGGAAATCTTTGCTGCATCTTGCTTCCAGCCTTCAAAACCTGGAACAAAAAAAGATTGACAGCCTTTGCAGCCAGTTAGAATAAAAACAAAAATCACAAAGCCAGAACATGCGGGCTTCCAAAACTTGCTATACAATAGCTATTAGCTGTATTATGCCCGAGATTGACCAAATTTTGCCAAAATAATAGAGCACACAGATCCTAGTGAACATAACAGATCTTAATGAACAAAACAATAATGTCTCATAGAGCATTTATTTATTAGTAGCGAATATGTACATACAACCACCCAGTTGACCTCTCTCGATCTGTTTCACCAGTTGACCTGTTTCGAATTGTGCAACACACTACTTCCACATTGCCCAGCGTGTGAGCTTGACAACCCCATAGTCCCAATGTTGTGACACACAATCAACATTTGAGCTATTCCTGCATTGTGATGACCCCCAAATGTAAGTTACCAGCATGTTGATGTTTGGTGTTTTGTGGTGCAAGGACAATTTGATGGCCGAAGAGTGCCAGGTAATGAGACAAGAGAGAGAGAGAGAGAGAGAGGGGAAAGGCAGGTAGGAGACAAGAGGAACAATGATTGTGATAATGCATGGTAAAAGGTCGTGATAATAAACCATGCTTGAGATATATAGCATTAGTGCAAGGGCCTTATGAACGCCCTTGCGTCCAAGGGCTTTGTTTATATAGCCACCACAGCAGTGACCTCTCAGAGTTTTTGCTACAGAATGCCTGGGTATAGGACATTAAAACTGATTCCCTAGCAACGAACGTTGCTGGCTGAAGTGATATCTGTTGTCAGTAGGGTAATGGAAAGTGTTTTCTTCTGGGCGTGTCCAATACCTTGTATTAGATTGAAATGTGAAGCACTGTTAGTGCTTCACTATATCTCTCGCGCAGTGGTAGATTGCCACCAGACAAAAGGTATGAATGTGTAGTGTGAACTTGTCCTGTTGTTAGCCTCGCAAGTCTTACTTCTGTGCGTCATGATTTTGGTACTGATGGCCAATGACCAAGTTGCGGCATGAGGGGGGAAGCAGGTTCGGTGACGGAGCACGATCTGTCGGTTGAAATGCCGAAATCTCCGCTGCCCGTTTCTCCGGCGGCCTCGGACGACGTCGGCGATAGGCAGCACGGCATAGGGATAGACACAACCTTTTTGATGAACGCCAATCATGTGCAACAGCAGGAACTGAGTGATGATAAGATCTGCATCTTATCGGCGAGCTAGTGCAAGCTGCGAAAGTTCGTGACAGTATGCAAGGACTAAGACCCGTAGGAGGCTGTATCCACGACTACTCTATGATTAATTAACAAGCTGCTTGAAAGGACTGCTAAATCCTGGACGTACAGGGGAACCAGTTGCATCTCCAGACTACTCCCCTGGTGTTTTCTAAGGCACTTATATGCAAAGTGAAGCATTTTTATTTGTGTACAGTTTCTTAAATACACAGATTTCTTTTTGTCATTTTCTCAGTTTGTTTTTGGCCACCTGTCATTCTCTGTCGGGCGCTTCTCAGCTTTGGTACACTAAATTTTAATAATTTTTGCCTTGTTCAAAAGCTGGATGTTTAGTGAGTTTACTGATTGATGTGTATTGTTTTCAGTCTCAAAACCACCATATTGCTGCGATATATTGATCACATTCAAGTAGACCGCCTTTCACCATGCCGCACAGAGACCGTGGCAGCACGAGCACCTGGCCAGACCCAGCTCGCATGCGTCACGCACTCGGGGTTCCGGTGAAGGAAAAGAGGTGTTCCGGGATTTTCTTGGTGTTCGACGGCCTCGCAGTTTTCTCGCAGTCAACTCGAGGGCACAAGTTCAGCCTAATAAATTTGTTTTCATAAGCCTTTGTGCTTTAGTATCGCTACAATATGACGAGACGCCATAGTGGAGGGCTCTTGAAATTTCGCCCACCTGGAGTTCTTTGACGTGCACTCAAATCTAAGCACACTGGCGTACAGCATTTTCACCTACAAAGTGCAGTAGCCGCAGCTGGCATTGTTTAGCGAGTGCAAGAAAGTGTCATATGCAACTACAGGACAACACAAATATTTATTAACAATAAAATAAAAAAACTTTTGTTGTAGGAAAGCTAGAGCCATAAAACTTGCATTTTTCCCTGTTTGGTTGCTGTAGAATAACTTAATCCAGCAGGATCTGTACAGCCAAATTACTGAAAAGGTGACCAAAAGAAATTTTAATGACTAATTAAAAATAATGGTAAGAGCAGGGGTGCGACAGCTGCGCCAATTTGATACAATTCTCAATTCTTGTGCCACGCTGTGCCAAAATGCTCAGCCAGCCTCAGTGTTGTCAGGTGCACTAATTTCAGCGAAAAATGCAAGCTACATGCAGTTTGCGCCATCAGTCAGAGCGCCTTGACCCTACTAACTGTATGCCTAGAATATACTTAAAATATTCTAGACACCCGCCCTACACTCGTGAAACGCGATCGACCAGATAAAGTAACGCTGGCCGTCCATCGGTCCCTGACCACAGCGCTATCGGCGGGACGACAAACTTCAAGACAGAAATTCGTAGCTATAGCCAGCAACGCTTCGCCGGAAATGTAAATTTCCCAGCCTGGAAACACGGCTTGTTAGCAACTAAAGCTGGAAGCGTATGCCGGCGTTGCCACCGACCACGTAGATTGCTTAGCAGTAAGTAGCACATAACTTTTTCTTATTTGAAGTTGTGTTATCCTGGCCACTGTCCTGGCAATAGATATTCGGTACAGTCCCCGAAATTATGTGCAGATATATGTACAAAGGACAAGTGGCAATCTATCATCTGCCACTTCCATGGTGGCAGACACACTGCAGGAGCCATCAAACGGTGTTCAAGTGGCACACCGGTTTTCTATTCTCGGCGCCTCAAACGAAGTAACTAAGGTTGTCTCAACGAAGGCCAGTTTTCAAACCGAGAAAAACTGGACATGTCATAAATTGTAAACTGTGGAGGGCGTTCCTTGTCTGCATTCACTTATATAGAAAGGACATGTATTGTCTTTGCTGGCGAGCGACCACTCGGATTCCACAAACGGGATTTCAATGGTGCTGGTGCGAGAAGCACCCATAGAGAGGTGAATGCCTAAATGATGCAAAAGGTCAAGAATGTTTAGGGCAGTAGGTGTCGCAGACTGATAGGTTATTGTCCCTTAGTATAGGCGAGTGCGTTTCATGCTGCGATACAAGTTCATCAGACACTTCTTGTCACTACCCCTCCATAGCACGTGACAACACTTACAGAACATTCACGGCTTTTATGCACCTGTTTCCTAAATACAGTAGACTCTTGATCACTCAAGCTCTTATAATTCATACTTTCAGTTAATCAAAACAAAGTTCAATTTTTTTCGTTAGCCCTCAAATCTTTCAACCCACCATTTGGTTAATTAATACTTTTTGAGGTTCTATACCAGAAAAAATTTGCTGCTTTGCCACTACTATTTCAAAATTTACATGCCTATGCATGCAAATCACAACAGTGTAAAAATGAAAAATAAGCACCTCAGGCCTTCAAGGAAACGGGCTTTGCTAATAAGCAAATGTTTGAAATGAAGCACAGACATGGTAAACCGTGAAAAAGCAGTTGGTGATTCATGATTTCTGAAAAAGGCCTAATCAGCAGTAAATGGCCAAAAAACTTGTGGACCTTACATTTCTGCTTTCTGTTCATTGCATGCAGTTAGGGTTCAAGTCCTATGCCTAATTATAATGTGTGGTGTCACCTCACCTGAAGTTGTACATCTGAGAACTTTCGATTAAAAAACAAAATTCAGAGGTGCGTTTGAGTTTGAATTAACAAGAGTCGACTGTACTTTATGTGTGGTACGAGGGTTTGCTTGATGTCAAGATTAGGCCTATTAATTTGTTTTTGGCATTAAGAGACGTTGACCATGCACTTGAGTTTCAGGTTTGGAATAATTGTTTATTTTTTTCGGAGAACAAAGCACACATGCTTTTTAGTGGATTGAGTTGGAACCAGTTTTCCTCTGCTAATTCTGAGACCTTGTTCAAACCCAGCTGAACCTGCCACTCGCACATTATCAGGTTACAAGACTAAGCCAATCTGTACATTATCACCATACGTGCAGTAAAATGTATTGCTGAGGATAGACAAGCGCAAGGAATTCATTTTTATAATAAAAAGTGTACCACCTTGTGGTACTCCCACTTGAACAAATGTTTGGAAAAGAATGCTGCCCACTCGGACATGAAATGCCCGACTGGACAAGAAACTTTACGTAATAATGAACATTCTTCCATGCACATCACGGGGAGACAGGTCTCCTAATACTCCAAAGCACCATGTTGTGCTTTAAGCCTTTTTGATTTCGAGGTTCACAGAAAGTGCTGTTTGTGGACGAAAATTTCTCGGATTTGTGCTTCTCTACATGTCAGGTCATCGGTGATGGATGTATCCTCTCGAAACCCGCACTGAAATTGGTCGAGCAGATTGTTTATTCGAAGAATAGGTACAAGTCAGCGGTTTATCATTTTTTTCGAAAAGTTTACTGAGGCAGCTAGCAAGTGCCATGATGATCCTATAACTCGTAAAAAAGGAAGAGTTCTTGCCCTGTTTCAAAATGGAAATAACAGTAACCTCTTTCCAAGTAAGGATATGTGCCAGACAACCAGATAGCATTGTACAAGGAAAGTAAGGTTATTTGTGTTTCAAGGGGTAGGTTTTTCAACATTTGGAATCTGGGAGAGAATTACTGCAGCAGTTTAGTGTTGTTAGTAGCTCAGCTAAGCCGAGAGGTTGGCTGTATGCCTCGTATCCTATACATCTGTGTTATATTTTCTGCTTTTGTATTTTGTATCTTCGGAAAGCCTCAATTATAGTGCGCCGAGGAAGTTCATCTGATATTCCAAGCTGTCCTACTGTGTGTTTACCAAGGAGTTAATGTGCATGGTCTTCCTGCTACCCTACTAACCATGTTCCAGGCTTTTGCCTCCTGCGTGTATGAATTGATGCTCGATAAATACTTGTGCCAACTTTCCCTTCTCGCCTGTCGATGTGTCCTCCTGCCTTAAGACTGTTTTCAAGGGGACATGCTACTCGAAGACACTTTTTTTTTAATATTTACCCTAGAGCAATGAAACTTGAGCTGTTTATGGAACTTTTTATGCTTATTTGAAATGTATAACTAGTTTTCTTGCAAGTTACACAGTTTTAGCTCTGCAACATGACAAAGTGAAAACCTTAACCCTTTTGCCCCCCCCCCTCTTTTCATCCTTAAACTTCTGTAATTTTTATCATTCACAGTTCATAATGCTTCAAATAAAGTGAAGAGACAAATAACTAATTAGGAAGCACATAAAAACATGTAATATGAGTGAAAAACAATAGACATAAAAAGCCTATATTTCACCTACCTAGTAAATGTATGCATATTTTTTATTATACCATAAATATTGAAAGTTAAACTACATAATTGCATTTGTTATACTTTGGATAAATTTTGGGCAATCTTTCATGCAGATCCAAGCACTAGAAGTGCCCGAAGAAGGAGGGCCACATTGGGAAAATAGGCAAAATTTGTGTTTTGAGAAAAACAAGTTTTAAAGTTATAATTGAGTTTTCATTTACATACCTGCCAGGTTGGCAGCGCAGGCATTAGGGAGATGCAACTAAGGGGGGGGGGGGTCATAGGGGATGGAATTTTTCACACGCTTTTTCTCAAGATTGAATTTTTATGGAGTTATCATGGCACAATAATGGTATAGTTTTTGTAAACCGCCAAACCCTTCCCCGCTGTAGTCACCACCACCAAATCTTCGGCGTGGCTGAAGCCACCTTTTTCGAGAAGTCCTTCGAGCACTGTCGGGCATAACAATGTTCACAGTTGCCACTCGAACACTTTGCCAAAAGAATGTTTTTTGCACGGGGAAACAGCACGTGTAATCCAACCTTAGAGCCATGATAGTCCAAACTGTCGCTCAAAGAACAGTCCAAGTTGTGTCACTCGCAGCTACAATACTGCCCAATTTTCGTTGTGGCAGATTTAGCGCTCTTCAAAAACTCCTCAGAATATACCTGTGAATAACACGGTCCGCGGCCATAACATTTGGCCTTAAGTAGTTGCCCAAGTGTCTTGTCGGACATGGGAGCGCGGAACTCTGTTCGAGTCTTCCTCACAATGCTGAACTGCCGCTCGCATTCAGAGTTGCTGTGCGGTACTGAAAGGATCCCCAGCATCACTTGAGCAAGGCGACTGAATTTCATAAGTCCATCTTCGCCTTTCAGCGGCGAGATTTTTCTCCACTGCACATCGGCCCGTTCCTCTTCCAGTACACTTGTAGGAATTTTGAAAGACTGCATCTTCACAGATTCCATTTCCAGTGCATTAATAGCTTGATCTCTGGTCTCTCGCTCATTTTGTGGCAATAACGCTGGAAACCGCTCAACAAAGAAAAGGGCATTCTTAAATGACATGTTATCCATAGCTTCAATATCCACAACACGTGCATTGATCAAAGCCTCATTTCTAAAAGCAAATTCGGGGCGCATGTAGTCGCATGCAGCAACCATGTACCTTCCAACAGCCTCGAAAAATTCCTTTTTGTCACTTGGCTTGAGCTTTTCAACAACACACTTAGCTTGGTGTCCAATTACCAAGTCTTGGTCATCCTTTTGCACATTTCTGCTGTGGTAGTCTATCAAACAGATGTCATTGTGCTGCTTTAGCAGTGCTGGCCTCACAAATCTTGAAAGGATGTCCTCAAGAAGGTTTAGAAGTATAGGCTGTAGCTTGTGTATTAGGGGTGCCTGTACTTGCAGGCAGCAGTTGACTGTCTTAAAAGCAGGAATAATGTTATTTAAGAACAGACAGCAAGCTTTGCTAAGCTACGAGCTTAAGAACACGAACAGTCATTCCTCACGTGTTATGCAAGTTGATCCAGTCTTGCACACATCAGTAGCCTTAACTTTTTTTCAGAGGCACAGGTGTTGATTGAACAGACTTCTTTCTCTTCTGTCTGAACTGGTGCTGCTCAGTGTCTTCAGTTTGTGCTGGCATTTTGGGAATGCAGTAGTGGGTCAGAAGTTGGCATCTCTTTTCACTTCTTGAAGGAAAAAACTCAAGAGCAGTGCCCACTGATATAGGAGCCTTTCCAGGCATTTTTCGAGCGAAAGCCATCTGGTTGGAACGTGCTTGAGAATCTTGCGAAACTCCTTATTGTGCAGTTCGTGAAACTCTTTAAGCGAACTTTTTCTTTTAGCACCTCTTTCTAAATAATAAAAAATGTCCACAAGGAATAAAGAATGTCCACCTTCGCTGGGGGACAAGAAGCTGCCTTTTCAGCCGCAATGTTTATTAAATGGCATGGGCAGCCAATTTTCACAATGCTTTCATGAGCCTCAGTTAGCGCTGCCGCTGCGCCATTCTTATTGCCCATCATCACGTTGGCATTGTCACAGCACAAAGCTATGCAATTAGAATATGGCACATTAAATGACGCAAAACTGTCCATAATTAACTTGGCGATGTTGTGCCCAGTTGAAGGGCCTTTCAGAAAGCTTAAAGTAAGCAGTTTGCTCTCGATAAAGCCCGATTCTTCCGCAAAGAACATGGCCACGATGGGGTACAGCTGTGCCTGGCGGTCGTTCGAGCCTTCAGTGGCAACCGCAAAAACTCGTCTTTTCAAGGCACTCACCACACACTCTTGTGCATGGCCTGCCATTTCGCCGACAATCATCGTAGTCTTCACTTTATATTCCTTAAAGACCTCGCATGGAGGTATTACAAAGGGGGTGGGGTTAACATTATAGTGACTACATACAAAACAGTGGTTACATACATTTACAAGATAGTGGCTACGATGCACGTACAGGATAGTTGCTACATCATTTAATGAGATATACCAAGTTTTATTTTTTCAGAAAATGAGGATAAGTAGATGGTTTCGACGATATCGTGGGGCAGGCCGTTCCAGTCAGCTGATGATCGACAAAAGAAAGATCAACAGAAAAAGTCGCAGTGTGGCTGCGGGGATGAGTAACCTATAAATGGTGCCCTGTGCGCAGAGATGTGTGCACTGGTGGGGCCAGAATATATGGGGCATGATGAAGTGAGCTGTAGAAAAACTTGTGAAAAAAGATTAATGAATCGATGCGGCGCCGGGACGATAGCGTGTTTAAGCCAGACTGAATTTTTAGTTGTGATACGCTGGTATAATAAGAATATGATGATTGAATGAACCTTACTGCGCGGTTCTGAATGGCTTCTATGGCTTTGATGAGGTATGTTTGATGGGGTGACCAGATGGGAGAAGCGTATTCTAGCTTCGGGAGTACGAGTGATTTATATGCTAGAAGTTTTACATGACATGGTGCATGGTGGAGATGGTGTTTTCGGAATTCAAGGGTTTGGTTGGCCGAGGCCGTAACGCGTGGTATATATGGTGACGAATTTAAGTTATGTGAAAGGGTGATACCGAGGTACTTATATGTACCTACTCTTTCTAATCATGTGTTAGCAATAGTGTAGGGTGAGCATAATGGCTGTGGGCGGCGAGTGAAACTTATTACCTTGCATTTGTCGGGGGTTCAGGGTCATCAACCATTCTTTGCACCAATCTTGAACATTGTTATGTTTGTCTTGTAAAAGAGAGCGATCGGTATTGTTAGTGATTGGACGGTAGATGACACAATCGTCAGCGAACATTCGGATTTGAGAGGCAACATGTAGAGGGAGGTCATTAATATAAATAAGAAATAGCAGTGGACCCAACACGCTACCTTGCGGGACGCCAGATGTTACAGGGAGGGGGCCGGAAATGGAATTATTGACATGTACTGACTGTGACCGGCTAGTAAGGAATTCATCAATCCAATGGAAAATGTCGGGATGCAGGTGCAACTGTGAGAGTTTAAGTAATAGCCGTTGGTGGGGTAACTTATCAAATGCTTTTGCATAATCAAGAAAAATGGCATCGACCTGTTTGTTAGTATCGCAGTTGATATATAAGTCATGGATTAACATGGCAAGTTTCGTTTCACAAGAGAGGCCCTTTGCGGAATCCATGTTGAGATGTGTGAAAAAAGTTGTTGGTGTCAAGAAACTGCATGATATGTGTGTCGATGACGTGCTCCATTATTTTGCAGGGTACACTGGTCTGGGAAATTGGTCGGTAGTTAAGAGGAGATGTTTTGATGCCCTATTTATAAATTGGAACGATCTGCGCTTCTTTCCAGGCGAGAGGAATGCTACCAGAAGAAAGAGACTGCGAGAAGATTAATCTGAGATAGGCTGCGCAGATGTTCTTTATTCATTATTCTTTATTCAGAAATACCCCGCTTTGCCCAAAGGAGTGTAAGCGGGGGGGTTACAGCTTTGAAAAAAACAAGTCTTCGTTATGACAGCACACTTGGTCACAAGACAATTGATTCCACTCTTCTACAGTACGAACAAAAAAAGAATTAGCATAAAGGTTCGTTCCAGTCCGGTATTCTTGAATCTTAAGGTCATGATCAGACCTTCTAGACAGATAATGCGGCGGTTTAAGGTAAGTGCCTTTATTGATGCCAGTCTTCTTATGGTATATCTGAAATAACAATTTCAAACGCAACTTTCTTGTGCGAGAGGAGAGCGCTTCCCATCCCAGATCGTTTTTCAATTCAGTACAGCTGTCACCTCGCTTATACCGACTGAGAACGAACCTTGCCGCTTTGTTCTGTATTTTCTCGATCAGATCAATCAAGGACTTTTGGCGCGGATCCCACACACAACATGCATATTCCAAAGTCGGGCGGACAAATTAAATATACGCAGTACTTTTTAGGACCGCAGGGGAGGATCTCAGATTTCGTTGAATGAAATTTAGGGCTCTGGCAGCTTTTGCAACTACAGCATGCACATGCGCAATCCATGAACAGTCGCTCGTAAGTGTTACACCCAAGTATTTATACATTGATTGCTGATCAATGATGTCACCATTCAAAAAGTAACGCGCTTCATCCTTTTTTTTAGTAAAAGACACGTGCACACATTTTTTCACATTAAGTTACATTTTTCTGTGATCACACCATTGCACAATTTGGGTAAGGTCAGCCTGCAATTCAATGCAATCCTGTTCATTTTTTTATTTTTCTGTACTCAACTGAGTCGTCAGCGAATAAACGTATTCGAGAAGTAATGCCATCAGGAATATCATTAATGTAAACTAAAAACGGCAGCGGCCCTAAAACGGACCCTTGAGGGACACCCGATGTTACTTCCGTCGTAGAAGTAGTACCATTGAGAATGACACATTGTCGACGCTCTGATAGATAACAGGCTATCCAATTCAGTACTTTCTTATCAATATTTGCCCTTTCGAGTTTGCGAAGAAGCAAGCGATGGCACACGGTGTCAAACGCCTTTCTGAAATCTAAGAAAACACAGTCTGTTTGACCATTGTCATCAACCTCGGACACTAAATCATGGTAGAACTCAATCAGCTCTGTTGTGCAAGACAGGCCCCTGCGGAAACCATCAACTAATAATTTATGCTGAACTAAGTGTTTCATTATGTCTTTATAGAAAATGTGCTCTAGTATTTTGCAGGGAATACATGTTAATGAAATAGGTCTATAATTGTTTGCCTCTTTGGTGTTTTTTGGTGTTTTTTAACACTTTCGGATTGATATCATCTGCCCCAGATGCAGGTGAAAGTTTAAGCTTTTCAATTATGGCTATTATTTCTTCCTCGCTGAAGTCGATTGCTGACATAACATCCTGGAAAGGGGGGGGGGGTTCAGGTAGAGGAGCATCAGGTTCAGTAGTGAATACACATGAAAAAGCAAGATTAAATACCTCAGCACATTCTTCTTCAGGAATCGCAATGTCATTGTGGTCGGTAAGCATAACAGCAGAAGGTGGCTTGGGATTAAGTATTTGCCAGAATTTTTTAGGGTTGCTTTCCAGTACGCAAGGTAAGGTATCATAAAAGAAGGTGTGCTTGTCATGACGCATAGCTGATAAGTAAACTTTCTCAGCTACGTAATAATTTTTCCAGGCCACAGCACAATTTTTCTTTCTTGCCAAGCGCAAAAGGCGTTTTTTTCTCATTTTCTAGAGATTTTAATTTTCTGGTGAACCAAGGTTTGTTGTGGTTGGCTTGTACCAATATAACTGGAATGTGGTCAGTAGCAAGCTCAGTAAACTTTTGTTGGAAGATCAACTAGTTTTCTTGTAGTGTGTGGCAATAAAAATCGGTGCAAACTGTCGGGTAATATGCGATAAGTTGGTTGTTTATGGCATCGTAGTTACCCTTACTGTATAAGCGTATTGTTTTATTCCATGATTCTTGTCTTGGCAAGGTAAAGCTTTATGGTCGCTAATTTCACGGAGGTAAGACATCGAAGAGAGGATATTTGGGCTATTGGTTAGTATCAGATCAAAAAACGCTGGCCAAATCCTGCGTGACGCGTGTTGGTTGCAACACAAGCTGACCTGAATTGAAATCAAAGCAAAGATCTAGGAACTCGTAATCATTTTTGCTCAGTGAAGAAGGTGGATTTCCAACCCAATTTATGTGAGGGAAGTTAAAATCTCTGAAGAACACTACCTCAGCGTTAGTATATTTTGTCGCGAGTCCGCCCAGGACGCAGCTAAGCTTCTCAGTAAAACCTGTATCTGTTCGCGGTGGGCGGTAGCATACACCAAGTAAGATGGTATGAGGAGGGGAGCGAAAGAGTAGCCATATTATTTCAAGGTCACTGGGCGTATGAACAATGGTGCAAGGCAAGGTATTACTGACGGCACTGAGCACACCACCACCTTTAGAGTTCTGGCGATCTTTGCGGAAAACCTGAAAGCCGGGTAGGTCATCCATGACCTCAGTGTCGGATACATCAGCAGTAAGCCATGTTTCAGTAAGTATTAACGAATTACATCCAGATGAGAGAACGATATTAGATACGATCTTGCGTTTAGGAATAAAACTCCGTATATTAGTAAAGATTGCTGAAATAGTGGTGCTTGAGCGCATTGCTATCGGGTGCTGAGATGGCTGGCGGTCATGTAGCAATTGCTATCTGATTTCTTTAACACATTTCTCAGCATTGTCGTACATGTACTTCGTGGATCCTATAAACAGGGTTTTATAATGTAGAGAAAAGGCAACAGCTTTTTTTTTCGCGAATGCAAGAAGGTGTTCCCTGGCATTTCGTACGGCGCGGGAGTAGTCCTGACCAATTCTGTAGTTACTGCCTTTTAGCTTGCGTCCATTAGGATTTTTTCTTTGGTTTTGTAGCGAGCAAATTATGGTTAGTATAGTGGCGGCCAAGTCGATGCGCACGCTCAATATCCTCGGGAACCATGGGTAAGCCTAGGTGATCTGAACAAAAGCGAATTAGTGTTCTATCTGTGGGGCAGATTCTGAGGCGCCTGAGTCGGGAATACCGAAGAAGATTAGATTGTTGCGGCGGGTTCGATTATCTGCGTCATCGATCCGCGATTCTATGTCTGAGATTACACGGGTTGTCTCGGTGGCAGTAAATGTGATGGTAGCGACCTGTTGTTGCAGTGGTTCATGATGATTAGTGACTTGAGCTTATTGGCGCAAGGGCCAGATATGTCCAAAGAGCGCCAGAGCGATGATAATGAACTGTGCGATGTGCAGTGTGGATAGAACAGATGTGATGTGGCTGTAAATGGGCCTAAAAACAGTTCCTGTAGGTGCGTAAAAATATACATATAGTAAAATTATGGCAATGAGAAATTATGTGTGCTATGGAGACATAAAATGCTTTAAAAGTGATACGTATGTGAAATAAAGACTTGGCGTTGAGCACCAGTGCCTCGGCAGAGCCCTTAAATCAAGAGCGTGGAGGCCTGGGCTCATTGAAAGCTGCTATCACAGCGGCATCCTCTGAACAGAGGATGCGCTAAGAATTTGTTGAGCTAAAAACATTCAATACTACATCCTTTAAAAAGTTTAAAACTGATTTTGCATCAAAAAGCGGCTCTTCGCCGAGAAACATAATCGGATGTAAAGGAAGATGATAGCGGTATGCTAAAGGAAAATATTTTTTTTTCTTTCTCTTTCAGCTTCCTGGAAATTCCAGGATGACGTGGAGGACGGTTAGCCTCTCGCCACATCTACTACAAGTAGGAGGTTCATCGCCAGTCAGCAGAAAGCTATGGGTACTGTAAGTGTGTCCTATTCTAAGGCCGGAATAGAACATCAGTTTGCCGTGTTCTCATAGTGGATGGCCAGTAACCTAACTGCGGCCTAATCAAGTGAAGCTTATTATTTATTTCTGTGTCCCACAAGCGTTGCCAGTGGCTTCGCAGTTTTACGTAGGAAGGCTTTTAGGTGTGCTGCAGGGACAGTAGCAGTAGGGTTAATAGCGCGCAATATAATTGACGTGGCCATTTGGTCAGCTAACACATTGCCCTCGATACTTCTATAGCCAGGTACCCAGCAAATAGTAACATGCTGGTTGGACATATACGCAGTACACAGGATGGAATACAACTCAATTATTACCGGATTTCTGAATCTAAAAAGTTATCTTAATGCATTTACGATGCTTAATGAGTCTGTAAATTTAATTAATTTTTGTATGTTTGATTTCCGTATATGCTTCACAGCCGACGATAGTGCATAACCCTCAGCCGTAAATATACTTGTTTCCGGGTGCAGTACACCGGATTCCGAGAAGGATGGTCCGACGGCTGCATAAGCCACCCCTGCATGCGACTTAGAAGCGTCGGTATAAAACTCTTCGCATGAGTAGTTGGACTGGAGTTCTCGGAAATGCATTTTAATATGTGCTTCTGGTGCGTGTTTAGTGATCTCGACAAATGAGGTGTCATAGTGTATAAGCTGCCACTGCCACGGCGGTAAAAGTTTCGCTGTGGGCGTAGGACAAAGTTCAAGCAGTGGAACACCCATTTCTTCACTTAAGTTTCTCACACGCAAAAAGAACGGCTTTCTCACTGCGGGTCGATTATGGAAGAGGGTAGCAGTGGTCATATCGTTTATAGTTGAATAATAAGAATGCTTGATGTTTGCACCTACCTTTATAAAATATGTGAAACTGCTGTAGGATCGCCGTAGGTGAAGTGACCACTGATTCCCCTCTACATAAAGGCTCTGGATCGGACTTGTCCTGAAAGCACCGGTTGCAAGTCGGATACCCAGATGGTGAACGGGGTCTAGGATTTTTAATGCACTTGGCGATGCGGAATGATAAATTATAGAGTCATATTCAAGGCGCGACCCGGCAAGGCTTTTGTACAACTTCAAGAGGCACTTTCGATCACTACCCCACGTTGTACGTAATAGGAGTTTTAGGACGTTCATCGCTTTCAAACATTTCATTTTGACATATTTAATATGGGGAATAAACGTCAGCTTATAATCTAAAGTGGTTCCCAGGAATTAATGCTCGCTGCTCACAGAGAGTTGGTCTCCCTTGATCGCAACATTTGGTAGTGGCATTAGCCCTCGTTTGTTGCAGAAAAGTATGCAAGTACTTTTCTTAGTGTTTATTTTAAAACCATTTTCATCCGCCCATTTAGAGAATTTATTCATTCTAAGCTGCACTTGTCGTTCGCAGATAGACATATTGCATGACTTCAAATTCTTCTGCACATCATCAACATACACGGAATAAAACATCGCGCTTCGAATGACTGACTACAGGGAGTTCATTTTTACAAGAAAGAGATTGCAACTAAGCACGCCCCCTTGCGGAACACCAGTCTTTTGGGTAAAAGATCTAGAGAGAGCATTTCCCACTTTTACGCGAAAGGTTCGGTTAGACAGATAACTTTTAATTGTGTTTAGCATGTTCCCATGGATGCCCATGGTGGCAAGATCGCGGAGAATCCCGAATCGCCACGTGGTGTCGTACGCCTTTTCTAAGCCTAGGAATACCGAAAGTACAAACTGCCTATGAATAAATGCATCTCTGATGTATGTCTCTATGCGAACAAGGTGGTCTGTTGTCGACCTCCCCTCTCTGAAACCACACAGAAGGGGGTTAGCATATTGTTACTTTCTAGAGAGTGGATTAAGTGCTGGTTCATCATTTTCTCATATAGTTTGCCTAGGCAGCTTGTTAGCGCTATTGGCCTGTAGCTGGCCGCAAAGGATGGATCTTTGCCTTGTTTAAGTACCGGAATGGCTATAGCTTCTTTCCATGACAATGGAATATACCCAGCTGCCCACATGATATTGAAGATATTGATATTGAAGACCAGCAATGCTAGTGCTATCACTCAGCGACCTCAGCGTGGAAAATACAGCAGAATTCGACGCTAGCGCCACCACACCTGCCTTGCACCTCATAGCTCACAGAGCGGCGGCGCTGCATTCACATACTCGGAGAAGTACTGGCAGGCTGGCTCGCTTTTGGGACGGCTCCCCTTGGTCGACTAGGCACATTCGAGCTCATTAAAAACGCCAACCATGGCGATGACAATCGGCACTCCGCGCGTGTGCAATCGTGCTAGGTTGCGAAACTAGAGCCCACTTTGAGACAAACACGCGGACACTTCCGGGAGATTTTTATCTCGGTCGTACAATCGTACAAAGTGATCGAAATTCGGCAGTCTCCCGGGCAAATCGGGAGACCTGGCAGGTATTTATTTATGAACGATATCATCAAGATGAAATGTCCACACCGAAAAGAACAATCCTTCCTGCAGTGGCCACTGCGATTAAAATACGCCAGCACCATGAGTTTGTCCCTCTCGGCTTTTTCGAGCAGACTCCTCACAGACATTTCGCTCACAGACAGGGCCATGAAACGCTTGCCAAACTTCCGCTCCATCTGGCAGAGCCTTGTGCCAACCACAAACTAGCAAGAAGTTCGACAGGACTGCGGAATACAAACTAAGTTCAGTGTCATGCCATTTTGCAGCCATGTTTGTGCCTCATACCGTCGTACGTAATGGCAATGTCGTCCCTGCTAAGTTCTCTCACTGCGAGCTCTTTCGACCTCTCAAGATTGGCACTGACGTCATCCATTGCCGCATCACGAACTTTCCGGCTGACGGGTGTGAATGACTTTTGATGCATTGGCTTTTGCAAGTCAACAACTGCTGCGAATCGGACCAGCTGCTCATTGCCTATTCCTACAGAGCGCGCCGCACAACGGCTTTCACTAGCGAGCAATGCCTTTTTTCATTCATAACGGAGATAATTACATTAGAAAAGCATTGTTCAGCTGTGCTGCTGGACAAGACATGGACCCCGCGAATAGGTTTCACAGCACATACAGGTGCGCAGTGGCCAATGGCGGTCCCCGATTCGTCGCAGCGCTCGATTCGTCGCAGTCGCAGCACTCGAAAAACGTGCAGAAGAGTGCATCTTTTTATTATTTCTTGCGCTGCATCAGCAGGAGAAACTGTTATTTGAAGAATGAAGCTCGACTCATGCGATAAACAATGGCGAGCGGTGGCACATGATCAGCGGCAAGGTGCTCGAAGACTGCACACTTTCGACCTTTTAACAGGCATCTTGTGCTCTTTAGATGCAAATTTAATGCATTTCCAGTAAACCCTAGACCTGTAATTTTTTTTTCATAACAGTGGAGGTACTAATCTTATCAAAACAGGCAAAAATAAAAAAATCGGAAATTTTGAAAAAAAGTCGTTTTTCGACATTTCGCACATTTTGGCGCTCTTATGATACTGTTCCCAATAGGCTGTCTGTGAGCCATTTAGAATTTTGTGGAGGACATTCACTTAACAACCATTAGGGTCATGTTTCTTTTTTTTTAACATTTGTCAAAACAGATGTCATTTTTTATTGCATGTGCATCTAAATAAGGCGCGCTAAAATTTTCAATGTGCATGTATAGTTTAGAAGTTACAGCCCGTGACAATATGGTCGCGTTGGGCACGTAAGCCAAGCGAAAATCACACACCGAAAAAATTTATTTCTGGCCTTGACACATTGCGAAAAATATAATTATTGAGCTGCTAGGCACTCATTTGCTGTATTTACTGTGATATGGTAAAAAGTATGGAATGCACATGCCGACGTCACATTTCATGCACTGTGTGCACACCGCGCTGTCTCCAGCGCACCTGCGCCTTTTGCCATCAGGCACAGTTCAAAGTGCGCCGTTAGGTCATACCGTGGGCCAGAAAGAGCACTGTCACGAAGCGTCAACATTCTTCTACGACCAGGTTCGTTTGGCTTGTTGTTTCATCTTGTCAGGTAGCTTTGAGCAATTTGCCTTCGGAAGTCAATGAGCGATGCTTGATCCCGAGCTACGGATAAGCACCCAGCCATTACTTATGGCTACGTCACAGAGTCTAGTAAATATAGACCACTACCATTTCTTTCCACAGATTGCAATTCGGTAGGTACCTACATTTGCGTCCATCTGAGCAGTGCCTCCCATAAAGCTGTTATACTGAGTAACGGCATTAGGGTGAGAGACTTGATCCTTTTCATCTGCGCGCGAGAACACCTATCTGCAGAGGACATGGGCTTTACGCCATGCACGGTGCTTGCAATTGTTACGACAAAGTTGTCGATCCAGCGTACAATCATCATCCCATCATCTGAAAGTGCGTGCTCTTCGTATCCATGGGTCATGCGCTTGATCAAATCAGGCTGAGCGATGAGGCACACGGTTTTGCCTCACTGTGCCCGCTGCTTCATAGTTCTTTTCTTGCAGGCACTTGAGTGCAGGCTGGTGAAGAGATTGTCGAAATAAAAATGAAATGGCGGTTGACGAACTCCAACTAGAAATTCTACCATTTCAAGGAAAGGCGATGCCGCTTTTCCAAAGCCTTTTCATAAGGTGTGCTTTTTACAGTGCCTTCCCATTTTCCTTTGTATACTTGAAAGTTTTCAAGGTAGCCATTTCTCGCATTGAGGCAGTACACTTTGTAGCCAAAGCAGATAGGTTTTCCGCGAATTAACTGCTTGCAGCCATGACGATCATAATATTCTATCATGCTTTCGTCGTAACTCAACTGACGCACTGGCTGAAAGTGCTGCAGGAACTTTGCCTTTAGAAGTTTCATCAGGGGGCACAACCTTGTCAGCTTGTTGCTCAAGGTAAGGCTCGTATTGTCGGCACAATGAAGAAACCTTATAATTTGCACGAAATGGTTTCTTCGCAAATGAAAATATGTGCCGCGTTCCTAGGGCAGTGTTTTGTTTACAGTGAAAGCTGTACATAATTAGCAGAAAGGAAAACCAGTCCGGCCGCGGTGTTACGAGCGGTCTCCATTGTGTTATCAGTCATGTTGTTCGCACCATCGTACCCCAGCACGGGTACTATTGGCTGTGTCGTGACGTCGTCCATCCTGTCACAGCCGTGGTGCTGAGCACACGTGCATCAGGTTCTCCTGAAACTTGCCACATGGGTATGCAAAGTACAACTCTAGGAGAACGGCGACAGTAGAAGAGTCTGGAGCTCGCATTCGCCAGGACGACGGGGCAGCCCGGGCACAAAAACAGGCTAGGGAGGTCGAGAGCCCGCAGCAACTGCGTACAGATAATCCGGCAGCCTTCCAAGCTGCGCTAAATCACGAACAGGAACGCAAGAACGGTGGCAGGCGGATCCTGCAAACCACGCAGCCGAATTAGCTCGCAATTTCAAACGCTTACAAAAACGCGGCGTCAATGTGATGATTATGGGAGCGTGCTCACCGGGACAAACGCCAGGTTTCGGCTAGTTTATCTCGTGCCACATTGACTTTGGTTGCGACCTCTGTGACCGCCTGCGGTTCGAGGACAATGTGATTATGGCATTGTGAAACGCATTTACACGTTTATACTCCTCCATGATCGCGATCATGAGAGACACAATGTGTGGCATGTGAAATAAACACTGCGGTAATTAAGCCAAACATGTATCTAACCTCATCAAGAAGCACGCAGATGTGATCAATAATGTGAAAGGCTCCAGAAAAGCATCGGGTTGAACCCACTGCTGAACACCGGGTCCACACATTTCAGGTTTCGCTGGTTAACCACTTGGACGCAATGCTTGGGCGGCGATTTTTGTTTGTTCATTTCTGTTTACCAAATGCACGGCTTTTCAGTGCAATCGCACACACTCTTAGACAAATAGCAGAATCCCGCAGTGGCTTTACTAATGACGGAGCGCATGCCCAAATCGGCAATTGCCCGATACTTGGCTCGTAACGCAGCAATTTTTGAGCGAGTAGCGTCATTCGTCATTCGTCGGCACAAGAAAAGCTGACCTGAAAAAAGTATTGTAATTCCAGGTCGTGTGCGGCGCTATAGTAAACCTTGATTACCGATCAGCATGCTTAAAAAGTGTTGCAGGCTCCCTTCAAGAGGGTACAATGCACAAAGCATCGCTTGACGACGTTTGCTACCATAAAAATAGATTTTCAGTGCAGCTGCTGCGGCAAGCTTACTATGATGACACAAAGCAGTCTTTAAATACTGTCGATCATTAATAAGTATAGAACATCCACTATATTGGACACTGCATCGAACCATAGAAAGTTAATTGCTTCAAAGCACGGTCCTAAGTCTAAACAATATGCGAGGGCACCAGAGTGAGAAGTGATTCGACCTCGTTGCAATGTTCGCAGTTTCTCCATTGTTGGCGCAAAATGGCACCTGGCCCAAGAAACATGGCCTTTGAAATGCACAGCCTTATGACCTATCTTTGGTGTTCTTGGTTTTACAATGCCCAGCTCAGAGGCTTCGCTTTTCTTCCTTTTCACGCCAAAGCAGGAACTGGCTGCTATGAAGCCAAAAGTGACATTGCTATCACCAACATGCCGACAACACAGACTTGTTTGTGGGCAGCGTCGTCTTTTGTGGCTTGCGGACTTTTCGCCTCATTCCAGACATAACCTCACTACACATGGAGCTGCTTATGGACTTATGGAATTTTTCTTGCATTGCTGGACATATACATACTTCCTGATGACTCTACCACCTCAACACTACGTTATGTTGGGCTACTTGGTACATATTAGGCTGAAAAACGAGGCGCAAGGTTGACAAAGAGAAAAAAAGACGAGACAGAAAGAGCACCAACTCACAACTAAGTTTATTTTCATGAAGCGTTCGCAATATTTAGGCTCTTGGGGGACATGTGCAGACAATTTCATTCACCGCACGTGTAGGCATGAACATTTTTATGATGTAATAACTGATAATTGCAATCATAAAATCTTGGAACCACCAACAAACAGATATGCCTAATGTAAAGACGTCGAAAAAAACAAACACACCCAAGCCTGCGCAAAAGAATGCGAGGAAAAATCAGCAAAAAAGGACTGACAGACACTTCGTAGCACCCAACTAAAGTACATCTAGATCCAACAGTTGGAATTCACTGTTATTCAACACAACTGAAGGCACGCTAACGCATGAGTCACCTTTCTTCATTATGTGAAAGGCTTCGAGTAACTCCCGCGCCAGCGCATCCCGGCTCCTTTCAAGTACTCGCGTGCGATCGAACTGCGGCGTGAAGCCACACGAAGCACAGTGAAAGGGCAAATGAGACCCTGTTCCATTTCTAATTGATAAGGCATGCTCCCTTAGACGGTCATTTGTACAGCGCCCTGTCTGGCCTATATGGACCTTGCCACAGCTAAGGGGAATTTCATAAACAGTGCCCACAGCACAACGCAGGAACAGCTTTACGTGCTTCTTATCGCAAACCACCTTGGCACCTCTTGAAGAAATGCGGGCACAGAGCCTTGAAAGCCTATTTGGAACAAAGAAAACCACTGGCACATGGTGCCGATTTGCAACCTTTTTCAGGTTGTGGGAGATTTTGTGCTTGTATGGTACAACATGTGGTCTTTTCCTCTGTCCTTGCAATGGCTCATGCCTCCTGCGTTCTCCCCTCAGTCTCTGCAGCAACGTTTCAGACACACTGACCAAGACCGAATAAGGAAACCCGGCTGCAGTGAGCCGCGTCACCTGAATAGAAAAACTATCAAACACTGTGTGCTGGCCTGACTTGGACAGCCCAGAACGAAAACACATAGCAGCAATAGACCTCTTCACCACCTTAGAATGTGCAGAATCATAAGAAAGAAGCCCTTTTCTCGTTCTAGGGCTGAACTTCCAGCAGACATGACCCTCACCCAGAGTCAGGTTAATATCTAAAAACTGCAAGCTTTCGTCCATGGGCAGTTCATACGTAAAAATCAAGCCTTTTCCATGTTGTCGGAACAGGTTCAAAACCAAATCTACCTCGCTAGAGTGCGTTACAGGGTTAGTAGAAGTTAACACCACGAGGAAATCGTCCACATATCTCAAAATCTTAGGGACTTTTCCTGGATGAACGGCATTTTTTAAATCACGATCAATAGACGCCAGAAAATATGCTACAAAGGACAGGTGCAATGCAGGAGCCAATACAAATGCCCTTTCGTTGAATACACAACCCATTAATTAAAGAGACAAAGGTGTTACGAAGGTAAAATTCTAAAAGGGACATGAAGTTGGAAACAGATACGCCAGAGGTATTGATAAAAGTTGTGCCCCCATGTTTCTCGATACAGTCCCTTACACAAGATAGAGGTTCATTATGAGGCACTGAATAAAAAAGATCCTCAACGTCAATTGAAAAAAGATAACTGATGTCACTTCTGCTTTTCAAGAAATCTATAACGTCATAGGAGCTTTTTGTTGCCAAAGGATCTACAAACTCTAACGTATTTAAATTTTTCAACAGATAGCGACTCACTTGCAGCTGCCAAGTACCATTTTCTGTCACAACTGACCTAAACTGCATGTCAACTTTGTGCGTTTTTACATTGAAAAACACTTCCAAGGAAGTTTTCCTACATTCAAAAACTGTTTTAGCCAGATTGGCTAAATTAAAACTCTTGCACATTTCAACAGCACGACGTTTTACCTTTGACGCTTTTACAGTTGCAGACTCCAAATTCTTCATAATAGCAGAACTGGCTTTGTCCTGGAAACTGGAAGTAGACATCACCCCAAATCCATCTTCGTTGTCTGCCTGAAGAAGGGAAAGTTCATGCTCCTTGAAGTACGAGACAACTCCGCCTGTGGTCAACTTGGGACGGTCATTTCTACGGTTCCGCAAAAGTGAGTCCACACCCTCAAGCAGGCAGCGCTCGCGAATTTCCTCGTCAGCACTTCAGGAAATGCCTCGGTTCAGGGCAAGCAATTCGTGGGCTAATACCTCAGGAACAACGCTGAACTTTGGTCCATTCTTGAGCACCAAAGCAACCTTCTCAGGAAGAACCACGTTCCCAAGAACTCTTAAATTGTCCGGCATTGGTCACTTGGTCTGGATCTTGGTAAGTCAAACCAAGACGCACTGCCACCAATACTCCGTTGTGTTTTTTGCTGTGTGACGAAAGAACCGCAGTTATTCTTCAGCTATTATTCTCGGGAAACTCAATAAACACTACAGTCGTAGCAGGTCATGGTATAGGCGTACCTGCCTCCAAAGTTCCGACTTCAGAATTTCGCAGATGCGTTTAGCGTGCCCAAACGAGGGTTGAACAGGACCAAAAAGCAAAGTGACGTCACTGGGTATTCGACCTTTTCTTAAGCAATAACCAATAAACCTAGCACGGCAAGAAGCAGAAGCGATCAAGTGCACGTAATCCTGAGCCTGAGTAGAAGGTAAAACGGACTGGACAGGCCCGCTTGTAGGAGAATTGAAGCTTAACAGTACGTTATGTTGGGCTAGTTGGTACATATTAGGCTGAAATACGTGGCGCAAGGTTGACAAAGAGAAAAAAAGACGAGACAGAAAGAGCGCCAACTCACAACAAAGTTTATTTTCATGAAGCATTCGCAATATATAGGCTCTTGGGGCATGCACAGACCATTTCATTCACCGCACGTGCAGGCATGAACATTTTTATGATGTAATAACTGATCACTGCAATCATGAAATCTGGGAACCATTAACAAACAGATAGGCCTAATGTAAAGACGTCGCAAAAACCAGACACACCCAAGCCTGCGCAAAATAATGCGAGGAAAAACCAGCAAAAAAGAACTGACAGACACTTCGTAGCACCCAACTAAAGTACATCTAGATCCAACAGTTGGAGTTCACTGTTATGCAACACAACTAAAGGCTAAAACTGGTTAAAATCTGGCTAAAACAGTTTTTGAATGCAAGAAAGCTTCCTTGGAAGCGTTTTTCAATGTAAAAATGCGTAAAGCTGACATGCTGTTTAGGTCAATTGTGACAGAAAATGGTACTTGGCAGCTGCAAGTGAGTCGCTATCTGTTGAAAAATTTAAATACGTTAGCGTTTGTAGATCCTTTTGCAACGAAAAGCTCCTATGAGGTCATAGATTTCTTGAAAAGACGAAGTGACATCAGTTATCTTTTTTCAATTGACGTTGAGGATCTTTTTTATTCAGTGCCTCATAATGAACCTCTATCTTGTGTAAGGGACTGTATCGAGGAACACGGGGGCACAACTTTTATCAATACCTCTGGCGTATCTGTTTCCAACTTCATGTCACTTTCAGAATTTTACCTTCGTAGCACCTTTGTCTCTCTTAATAATGGGTTGTGTATTCAACGAAAGGGCATTTGTATTGGCTCCTGCATTGCACCTGTCCTTTGTAGTATTTCTTTGGCGTCTATAGATCGTGCTTTAAAAAATGTCGTTGATCCAGGAAAAGTCTCTAAGATTTTTAGATATGTGGACAATTTGCTCGTGGTGTTAACTTCTACTAACCCTGTAACGCACTCTAGCCAGGTAGATTTGGTTTTGAACATGTTCCGACAACATGGAAAAGGCTTGATTTTTACGTATGAACTGCCCATCGACGAAAGCTTGCAGTTTTTAGATATTAACCTGACTCTGGGCGAGGGTCATGTCTGCTGGAAGTTCCGCCCTAGAACGAGAAAAGGACTTCTTTCTTATGATTCTGCACATTCTAAAGTGGTGAAGAGGTCTATAGCTGCTATGTGTTTTCGTTCTGCGCTGTCCAAGTCATGCCAGCACACAGTGTTTGATAGTTTTTCCATTCAGGTATTGCGGCTCACTGCAGCCGGGTTTCCTTATTCGGTCTTAGTCAGTGTGTCTGAAACATTGCTGCAGAGGCTGAAGGGGGAACGCAGGAGGCCAAAATCTCCCACAACCTGAAAAACGTTGCAAATCGGCACCATGTGCCAGTGGTTTTCCCTGCTCCAAATAAGCTTTCAAGGCCCTGTGCCCGCATTTCTTCAAGAGGTGCCAAGGTGGTGTGCGATAAGAAGCACGTAAAGCTGTTCCTGCGTTGTGCTGTGGGCACTGTTTATGAAATTCCCCTGAGCTGTGGCAAGGTCTATATAGGCCAGACAGGGCGCTGTACAAATGACCGTCTAAGGGAGCATGCCTTATCAATTACGAATGGAACAGGGTCTCATTTGCCCTTTCACCGTGCTTCGTGTGGCTGCACGCCACAGTTCGATCGCACGCGAGTACTTAGAAAGAGCCGGGATGCGCTGGCGCGGGAGTTACTCGAAGCCTTTCACATAATGAAGAAAGGTGACTCGTGCGCCAGCATGCCTTCAGTTGTGTTGCATAACAGTGATTTCCAACTGTTGGATCTAGATGTACTTCAGTTGGCTGCTACGAAGTGTCTGTCAGTTCTTTTTGCTGGCTTTTCCTCGCATTTTTTTGCGCAGGCTTGGGTGTGTTTGGTTTTTTCGACGTCTTTACATTAGGAATATCTGTTTGTTGGTGGTTCCCAGATTTCATGATTGCAATTATCAGTTATTACATCATAAAGGTGTTCATGCCTGCACGTGCGGTGAATGAAATGGTCTGCGCATGTCCCCCAAGAGCCTACATATTGCGAATGCTTCATGAAAATAAACTGAGTTGTGAGTTGGCGCTCTTTCTGTCTCGTCTTTTTTTCTCTTTGTCAACCTTGCGTCACGTATTTCAGTCTACCACCTCAATTTTGTTTTCCCAACTTTGACTCAACGCTTTACGCATAGAAATATTGGAACGCTTTTTTACCATCTGCCGTCTTTTATAATCGTTTGTCTTTTCTCGAAACTAAATTTCAAACCACTAAAGTTTCCAGCTTCACCATTTGTCTGCATTACGCACATTTCAGTCTGTATGTTATCATTACATGGCGATATTTTGAGGTGGAGGATAAAGCAGAGCAATTTTGATCTTGGCATAGGGTATTTTCCGAAAACTGCTTGGCAACATTGAACACTTCAGACCTTGAAAGGAAAAAAACACAGACTACCATGGAAAAGTCCGGGTAGATTTTCCAAGGGAGCACCAAATCCTCCCTGTCAAAGACACCAGACAACCAATCTATGAAAATGACCAGCAGATCAAACGAGGCAGAAAGTAGAGAACTGTGTGAAATTTGCAAGCAAGAACCTAAACTACAGCCCTGGAAGGCCCGATTTGGTGACGACAATGTTTGATACATGCAAAAATACAAGAACCTGCAGCCATCCTCCCATGTTACCAGAAAGCCTCACTCACTGTCCAAGTCGAGGGAAATGTGAATGAGCTAGTCAGTTTGGTGGAAACCAAGTCTGCTGAGCCGCAATCAAAGTTGTGCAAGGAGTATAGAGATCACACAATACATAGAGAACTTCCAACTTATGATCATTGATGAACTTAACGTACCACGAGAACTTCGAATGCAAACTTTAGGATGGAACAAGGAAAGCTGTGCAGACACACTTGGCTAAGGAATCAGAGTCCAAAAATAGCAAGTAAAGCGACTAACTCAAGAGTTGGATGAGACGTGTGTAGGGCTGCCTGCGTGCAGCTACAACTGTGTACAATACAGCTGTTGGTCAAGAAAAAACATTAGGTATAATTGGAAGAAGCAAAAAACTGCAAGTACATATAATATGGAGTCGCTGCATCAGCAGGTAATAGAAGGGCACTCAACTGAGTGGCCTGAATTATTGTCTAAAGTTCCTGGGAGTGAAAACATCAGATTGATTGCTGATGCAAGCTTGTGCAACCATACAGAGGCTGCTAGAGCGTGTATCTCAACATGCCCAAGCAAACAGATCTTTAGCAAAAACGTATTGAAGGAGTACTGACACAGTTTTGAGACTTAGCAAAATAGACATTTTTTTCGTTTCTGTGGTATATACCAACACCCTCCACACACTGGAGTTATGCAACAGATATAAATTTTTCTGCGATTAAAAAAAAATGTTGTCGCTGAGCACCAGAAAGCCAGCCCCCTCTGCAATAGACATTATTTCGACAAGTCAACACAGTTTCACTAAGTTTACGAACTGGGCATCCTAAATGTAGCCTCAATCCCAAAAATCACTGATAGGTCGCTGGAGATCGCACAAATGGTTGTTTATGTGTACCACTAGCATATGGCAGATCTGCTGCTAGTACATCGCGAATCGCTGTCTAAAAGTGACATCACAGAGCAGCCGTCCCTTTGCTTTTCAAACCGGAAATGTCTGATTTGAGGTAGCAGTACCAAAGATATATTCAATGTATTCCCAGGCACGATAGTGCTCTATAGTGTTCTTGAAACCTGTGTTCTTATTTAGTGTAACAATCCCAAAAGTTTAAAATTTGTGTCAGTACTTTTTCAAGTGTGCCAGAGCTAAGAAGAGAACTGCCTTCAAGCAGCAAAAGACCTCCTACAATAAAACCTCGTTATTTGACCTCTGTTATTTCGAAATCTCACTTGATTTGAAGTATCTCCGCGGTCCCGTATTTTGCAATGCAAGTTTCAGCGAATAATTTGAAGCAGCGGTCGGCACAAGTCTGGTTAATTCGAAAACTTGGGGTGCAGTGTGCCCGTTCCCGGTTTCGTCGCAAATTCGCAGAAACGTTGGACCACTTGGCAATGTACTTCATCGATACTAATGAGTGGTAGCTGAAGCATCCCTGGCTCGCTACTTCCATTGCGAAAAATGAAATTATATGAAGATGTAAAAATACAATATAAAAATATGCGCTTCTAGAAAATAAAAGGTGCTTCACTGCAACACATCAATGGCATGCGGACAGCATGTCTTATGCTTCTCGCAACATCAACGCATGACAATTTATCCATTCTTTGTGGGAAAGAAATTAATACAGGACAGACAGAGAAATCCACAATGTGTGCGAACCTTCGAGTGCCGGTTGCTCCAGCAATTCGGGCTCTTGCACAGCTGGTGGAGTTCTTGCCTAAAACGCCTACTTTGAAAACTAGAGCAGAAAGCTTGAATGGTGATGTTTTCCAGCCAAAACACAATGCGAATTTCGTCACTGTCCATTATTAAATTCTTTATTTTACGAGAAAAAACGGGCGAATGATCGCATCATGGCGTGCTGATGCAGCGAGGAGCAGGCAACATGCTGCCCGTGTGTCACTACTGTGTTGCAGAGAAGATGTTTTTCGCAAGCACGCATTTCAGTTCATACTAAATTTGGTATCGCGTGACGTGACCTATTCAATTCGCGCGATACCAAATTTAGTATATGCGGAGCTAGCGAAACGACCGTGAGCACGCTATGAGCGTGGTATGTTGTCATGTTCTTACATGACACGCGTGTCAGGATTATCATGTTTGCATCGGTCACACGCTTTCGTCATCTATTTGCGTCACGCAATACCAAATTTGGCATATGTGAAGCTAGCAATACCGCCCCGAGTGAATCATCAGCGTGGCATGTAGTCGTGTTGTTAAATCACACGCATGTCGCGATTATCACGTTTGGATGTGTCATTTACCTATGTCGTCCGTTGGCATCTCGTAGTACAGAGTTCGATATATGTGAAGTTAGCCAAACGGCCGCGAGCGCATCATGAGCGTAGCATGTAGACATGTTACATGACATGCATTTCACGTTTATCATGTTTGCACCGCTATCATACCTTCGTCAGCCATTCACGTCCCGTAATACCAAATTTGATGTAAGTGAAGCTAGAGAAACGCACGCGAGCGCATCATGAGCGTGGCATGTAGTCATGATGTTACATGACACGCATGTCATGATTTTTATGTTAAGGTCTGTCGCTTGTGTTCACCATGCAATCATGCCATACCATACCACTTTTGCAATATGCCATGTGAACGAAATCACTGCAAGAGCTGCAGGACCATGAAATGTAAAACATGGCATTAATAACAAACATATCACGATTTTCATGTTACGACTAGTCAAATATGTTCTTCATAACGTCATGTTATGCCATACCAAGTTTTGTATTGATACAATTATCGAAACGGCCAGAAGAGCTAAAAGTTGTAGGCACCTAGATAGATAGATACGCTCAAAGTCGCCGAAGTTCGCTAAGAAATGCTTCGCATTTAATAGATGCTTTGCTGTATATATTACGACCAAAGCTGTTCGAGTGTGGCATGAAGTGTATGACTGTGCCCGAAAACTATCAAACATGTTCAAGCCTGTTCCACAGAATTTAGGCGAATCCCACTACTCACCTCTAAGCATGATGCACATGAGAACTACAGGGAAAAAAACATAGAACGAATTCCAACTGCGAAAAATTCTTCAGAAGGCAGGATTCTAACCCGCATACTCTCTATCTGAAGGTGAGCATCTTAACCAATTGGCTATCCAGGCACACTGGCAGAGCATAACATAGCAAGGGAGTGGGAAAGGGAAGCAAGTGTGTGGTGGAGAGATGGGTTGGTGAGCAGACAAAGAGAAAAGCACAGCACAGGAAAAATTAGGGGAGAGAAATTGTGTCCGGAGGGTCATGGCTTTAAGAAAGTAGACACACATTGAGCAGCCCGAGCATCTTGCAGCTAGACACGTCCGTTAACAGGAAGTATGAGTGGCAAGGGGCCCATGCTTTACTGTGCACAACCTAATGCAAACTGTTCGGAATTTTTTTTTGTTTGAAAATGTATTTTGCTAGTTTTTGGCGATATGAAATTGGGCGTGATACAAACATTTTTACTCTCCTCGATATTTATGTAACCAAGAGCCCAGCACTGCATAAGCTATATCTCCCAATCCTATATCGGCTACATTTTCTGCATGCATCAATGTCAAGTTTGGTAAAAATGGAACCACCTTAAAGGAATCTACAAAACAAGGAAATAGCAATCATGCCTTCTGAGAAGTTATGCTGATGTGTGGGAGGCTTGGCACTTTGGGAGTCCTTTGATGTAGCACGCACTGGTCACACCGTAACTCCCTCTGCCCCCCCTCCAGAAGCAGCCGCTCTATTCACTTAGCTTTGTAGCTGCCACTCTTGCAGGTCCCTGAAATGAATGAAGCAGGTGTCTGCTTCATTCACAATGCAACAGTGCAATTTTTAATACCGAAACTAAAAAAAAAACTAAATCATTACAGCTAACCAGAAATGAAGTAGACAGCAGCTTGACACACTGACTGATACAGGCAAATTGTCTACTCTGCACTCCAAACTATACGTTTTGCAGCAGCGCCCCAAATGATAACCAAAACGCAAAGAATGTAAACATTTACCATAAAGGATACGTGATCATAAAGGCTTTAAAGCACACATCTGAATGACAGCTGCCTGCTTTATGCCAACAGTCTTGTCCTGCTGTGTCGGGGGAAAAAATCAAAACAAAAGCTGCAAAATTTTTGCGTCAGTTCTCCTCTAAAACAGTAAAACAGTGAAGATAATTTCCCCTGTACCTTCCTTGCCTTCATTAACTGTTGTTTTTATTAGAGAAGTTGTCGTAAGTATTCTACGAAAGCTTTAAACTGTTAATATTGCTCTCACAGATGTTCCTTTGTTTGCAACACTCTTGTAAAGTGTTGTCAGCATCTATGTAAAAACATGTAGCCCGACGGCAGGTGCAATTCTGCCATGTAAGATTACATCTGTTAACAAGACAACTTGGGAGTGACAACTGGAGAGAAGGTATTCACATAAAGTCATCCACAAGGAGCTCTAGTGCCACAGTTACCGTAACTGTGGTCACGTGAAATCATCTTAATACCACAACCAAAGTGCTTAGCCTGAGTGTATTGCTGTAGAATATCGTTTCCTCATAATTTAACAAGACATCAAAGTTCATGTGTCAGATCACTGAACGACGTCTATTTCGGCCAGGTCTGGACACTCGCTGCCCACACACCTGCTGGATGAGCTCAATGAATGCTCTATAGAATCTTGCAGCACTTTTTAAGCACTGAAGTGGCTTTGTAGCAGAATGCTCGAGTGCCCGCATTCGATTTTGGCTTGAACCCCGCCTTTTCTAATTTATTATCTTTTTATTAACCTCACCAAGGTCATGTGAATTTTCGTACTCCACACAACATTTTTCAAGCCAAACCTTATGCTTAACAAGGGGCGTTCAAGGCTTTCGTCTTAATAAATGCGGAATTCAAACTACTATCAGCGCAGCCGTAAGCCAGGCACAACGTATAATTAGCCCATGACTTTGTCAGAGTCAATTAGGGAGCATGTTTAGTAGGCTGCACTTATAGATGGCATGCTTTGATGTCACTAAAACCGCTGTGGTCAGACAGAAGTATGTGAAGACACATCACTTGCCATTTCAAATAAAAGGTGCTATGAAACGTTTTCCGAAAAGCTTCAACTGTGTGTGTATTCAGAATAATGGTCATCCATTCACAACTATACCTCGACTAAGTTCATTTAATCGTTACATTCAATTCCCAGCTCACGTTGCTTTAGGTCGGAAAAAGTTTCTGCCGTCGACAAAACATGGCAACCCAGCCACAGTTGACCGAGGTTCGCGGCATCACATCGTCTTGATGGCAGCACCACAATGTAGTCGCTAACGTTGTTTCCACTTTTATAAGTTGTGCGGCATCGTATGACGACGCATGCGGTATGCACAGTAAGGACAAAGCCACCCAGAACACGCTGCAGAACGCAGTCCAACGAAACCAGCAAGAAAAAAACTTACATGCACCACCAAGCAAGTGAAGGCAACATGTGACAGAGCGCAGATGTACTTGAAAGCAGAAATAAGCAGATCACTCGCTGTACTTCTATGGTATACAAAGCTGAGAGCACGAGAATTGCTGTTATTTTTTTGGCTATGTCCTAGCTTCCTACAAAATCTGTCATTTTTGAGAAAAATAAGGCTACCGCTGTGGTAATAACTTTTCTTGCAATGACGTACAACTGACGTCTCATGTTCATTGCCTATGGTTGTAGGCAAGGCCCCGTGAACGTTTAGGAGCTCGAGAGATTGAAAAGGGCATGATTAAGTATAGAGCGATACTTTGGGATCTGTATGTCTGATCTCTACTGAAGCAGGGTAATTTACTGCCTGGCAGCTTCATTTTCGTTTCCCGAGCCTTTCAATACCATCAAAACTGCTCCTACATTCTTCGTTGGACATGCAGACGTTCCGGCCACATCCTTTTCGCAGTGACGCCGCTCGTTCGCTATCAAGCTCAATCGTGGAGTGCCAGTACATTTCGAAGCTGCATCCATGATGTCGCGAGCGAGCTATCTATTGGCTGACACCCTAAACGCAATTAATGAAGCGTTTCCCATTAATTCTAGACATAATGCTACACACTAAGTTTCCAAATACGGGTTTGCCTGATTATACGGTATACAATTATCAATCAATCATTTTATTTCCTTTAGATAAGGTGGTGGACAGGACTAAAAGCTCAAGAGCTTGACGAGGTCCTGACCACGTTCACAAGTTGACAAAGAAGCACGAATGGCAGTCAATCATGCACAACAAATATGAAATAAACATATAGGTATAACATCACAAAAAAGAAATACGAAAAGTTTATGAAAACAGTGCTAAGATTAAAAGAAAGTAGTTCAAATGTATGGTCATGAAGTGACATGAACATGAAAAGCAATAATAAAAAGAAAAGAATGGGCATAAATTCTGAGAGATGTATCATTGTGGATAATGTAGCAGTTGGGCGAAGTGTTTAATCTGACAGTTTTGTTTAGAGGAAGGATCAAAATCTTTGCGGTTTAAAAAGTTTAACGAAGAAGGTAGTCTGTAGGACAATGATTGTTTGTCATAAAAAGTTCTTGGGGTGGGTACAGTCCAAACTTCTTTGTGCTTGGTGAGTCGAACACTTGTGTTCACGCTAAGTTTAGAAAGATTTATTGTGGTATTGGTACCACTTTTAACAAACTCTTTATAGCATAACATCAGCCTGTAATTGTACAACAAGAAAACTGGAAGAATATCATATTTTAGAAAACGAAGTTTTGTAGAGGACAGATAGTGTTCAGTCGCAATATGTCGTACGGCCCTTTTCTGTAGTAAGTGCAACTTGCGCAAATTCGTCACACCGGTTGTGCGCCACACTAAGCTACAGTACTGTAACAAAGATAATACCAGTGCATTGTATATCATAATTTTCACCTTAGTGGGAAGAAGAGATCGCATACGTGCAAGGACACCAATGCCCGATGACATCTTGGAGTATAGAATATCAACATGTACATTCCACGTAAGGTGTCGGGAAAAATATACACCAAGAATACTAACAGAATCAACCACGTCTAACTGCTGAGAGCCCAGAAATAAGTTCATCTTATTTATCAAGGTTTTTCCTTTAGGCGTATATAAAATGACTTGTGTTTTTGAAGTGTTTAGTTTTAGTAAATTCACTGAAGCCCAGGTATCTATAGCAGACAATGTTTTATTAGCCATTTCTTCTATCTCGGTTTCCATGGTGGTGGAAACATATTTATTTATTTAATTACATGAAATTTTCTGCGGAGAAGCTCCGTGTAGTCGGACATGCTTGGCTTGCGGTGGGGGGGCCCTTAGTCCAGGGCTCCGCTTGGAGCAGCCGCTCTGCGGGCCCGGTTGATCAGACTCAATTGATCTTCCAGGTTCTCGCTGGCCAGCAGCTCCTCCCATCGCTCCGCTGTTGGATTTTGTACTGGTTGTAAGGCTGTAATGGCCTGACACTCCCAGGTGACGTGGTACAGAGTGGCTTTAGCTGAACACTATGGGCAGAGAGGAGAGTATGCCGAGGGGTGCATTTTACTCAGGATGTGCAAATTTGGAAACGTGCCGGTTTGAATTTGCCTCCAGCTGACCGATTCCTCTTTATTTAGTGTTCAGTGTGGTAGCGAATAAGCTTTCCTAAGTCCTCTGTAATGGTTTAGGATGGCCGAATAGTCGCAAGGGACCGGAACGAGTTCCTCGGGGGCGGAGTTGGAAGGTGCTCGGCTCGCATACCCTCGAGCTACCTTATCCGCTGCCTGATTCCCCTCCAGTCCCATGTGGCCCGGAGTCCATATAATCCGATGCCAAATTCTGAGTGGATGTGTAATGGAATGCTCGCCAGTGTCTGTAACGCTCATGATGACGCTGAGAGGGGGTTGGCTGATGCGCCCCTGTAGGTAGTTGCGGCAAGCTGCTTGAGAGTCCGTGAGAACTGTCAGCGACCTTCGTTGTCTGTAGCCGAGGGCGAGAGCGAGCGCGATGGCAGTTTCTTCAGCATCGGTGATGTTGCGGCACTGCACGGAAGCACTGGTACGTTCTGTGAGTGTGTGGTCCACGACTGTGGCTACAGCCTTATTGTTTGCATGGTCGTAGTTGGCGGCGTCAACATAGTACGTAGTGTTTTTGTGTGCATAAGTTCGCTCGAGGGCTTCCACTCTAGCTTCCCTCCGGCCCTGATGTAGTCGGGGATCCATATTGCGGGGGATGGGAGCGACCTTATAAGTGGCACGAAGTTGGTCCGGAATGGGCTTGCGACGAGCTGCGTCGTGAAACTGGCTGATGTAGCCGAGGCGTAGGAGCAGGTCACGGCCTGTAGGTGTTTGCTTGAGCCGTTGCAGTTGTGTGGCGAGTTGCGCTTCACAAAGTTCTTCAAAGGTGTTGTGTAGGCCCAATGCGAGGAGCTTGCTAGAAGGAGTACCCGGTGGTAGCTTGAGTGCCGCTTTGTAGGCCTTGCGGAGCATTGCGTCTACTTGGCCCTGTTCGCTCTTGGTGAGGCGTTGGTAGGGCAAACTGTATGTCACCCTACTGACCACGAGGCTACGTATGAGTTTCAGGGTGTCCTCCTCGCGCATGCCATAGCGACGAGTGGCTACCCGAGATATCATTCGGGCCACTTGCAGTGTAGTGGTGCGGAGAAGGGAAAGTGTGTGATTCACATGGCGGTTCGACTGTACCCACATGCCTAATATTCGAATGGTGGATTTCTCTGGGATTTGTTTGCCAGCAAAGGCAACCTGGAGGCGGGAGCCTTGGTTGTTCTGCGTCGATGGTGGGAGCTTGCGTCGATAAATTCGTAGAAGCTCAGATTTTTCTGTTGCACAGGCCAGGCCTCGTGCCTGCGCGTATTGTTCGACGCATGTGGCTGCCTGCTGCAGGTTATATTCTTTTTATCCAAGGGACCCCCGCGTGGCCTAGACGGTGATATCGTCCGCATACATTGCGTGATGGATGCCATCGATGCGGTGGAGTTCATGTGCCAGGCCAACCATAGCTACATTAAAGAGTAGCGGGGAAATCACTGAGCCCTGTTGGGTGCCCTTGTTCGGAACCTTGATAACATCTGATCGGATGGAGCCGAGACCGACTGTGGCAGTGTGGTCCGACAAGAAGAAGGCGTGAACATAACTGTAGACGCGCTGCCCACAATGAAGGGCCTCGAGGCCCTCAAGTATGGCCTGGTGGCTAACGTTATCAAATGCGCCCTTAATGTCTAAAGTCAAGATAATGTTTTCTCCTTGCTGGGGGCGTTGTCAATGACTTCTTTTAATTGTAGCAGTACATCTTGCGTTAAAAGATGTGCCCGGAACCCGTACATTGAGTGCGGGAAAAGGTCATTGTCTTCGAGGTAATCTTGCACGCGATTAGTGATGACGCGCTCGAAGAGTTTACCAAGGCAGGAAGTGAGGGATATTGGTCGGAGGTTTTCGATCTGAAGTTTTTTGCCCGGCTTCGGTATCATTATGACCTCCGCGTGCTTCCATTCAGGAGGAAGCGTGCCACGTTGCCAATGATCATTGAAAAACGCCGTGATTTCTTGTACGGCGCTGTCGTTGAGGTTCCTGATAAGGGAGTACGTGATTCCGTCTGCCCCAGCAGCTGTGTTGCGATTGCTGCTGCGAATGGCTGCGTAAACTTCGTCCACCGTTATTGGTCGGTCGAGAGTGTCATTGGCACGTCCACGATACGCAGCTTGAGATGCGGGTGGGTAGAAATCGCCAAAGCATTTTCGCCGGACTTGATCCAGCAGCACATCGTCAGTACCCTCAAAGGCGTGTATGAGGCGCATGACTGACTTATTCGTCTCATTTTTTGTGCGAGTGGGGTCCATCAAAGCGCGCAAAATGTGCCACGTGCGGGCCGTGCCCAATGAGCCTCGAAGAGAGTCGCTAAACTGGGCCCAATTGAGTCGCGCCAGTTCTGTAGCGTACTGCTCGGCCTGATTGGCGAGTGTGGCGATCCTTAGCTTGAGGCGTCGGTTATGTTTTTGCGTCCTCCATCTGCGGATGAGGCTCCTTCGGGCTTCCCACAGATGTAGCAGATGGCCGTCCACTTCCGGCAGTGCAGGTGTTCTGTTAATGGTGGTGGTCCAACGCTCTCGAATTTCTTTAAGTTGGGTGCACCAGTCGGTGAGGCTTGTGAGGCTGTCGAGTGAATATTCGCTCTCACGACAAAAGGCGTCCCAGTTTGTGATGCGTGCTTCTCCAATAGACCGACGCGCTGCGCTCTCTGTAACTTTTGTGCGGAGAATGAAGTGGTCGCTGCCCAAGGATTCCTGCAGGTTGTCCCAGTTATAGTTTGCACGGCCACGGGCGAAGGTGAGATCGGGGCAAGTGTCCCTGCACACACTGTTGCCGATCCGGGTAGGGAACGCGGGATCCGTAAGCAGTTCAAGCTGAAATTTTTCAGTGGCAGCCGCAAGCTGTTTGCCTTTGACATCCGAACGGTTGTAACCCCAGCGTTCGTCGAGAGCGTTGAAGTCGCCGAGCAGTAAGAGTTCTTTTCCCTGGGCCAATCGGCAGGCACCTTGGACGAGGGCATGGAAATCAGTGTTTTTTTTTTTGCTTTGGGGCGCTATATACGTTGACAATGAAGATACTTCGCTTTTCTCCTTTCTTTTTTGCCTGAGAACTAGCTCCACAATCACATGTTCTATGTTGGTGTCTGGGATATTGTCTAAGCCAACTGCGGTTAGCGCTTTGTCAATCAGGGTGGCCGCTTTGCCCTGTGTTTGACTATTATAGGACTCATAACCTGAAAATATGGGTGGCGTTCCGGGCTCCTGAAGCGCTATGACATCTGGCCGAGCAAGGTGTGTGTTAATGTACTGTTGGAGGAGGCTCCGCTTTCTGCGGAAGCCGCGGCAGTGCCATTGCCAGACTTCTAAATGTTCGCCAATGAGTGGGGCTGTGCTGCCCATGGTTAATTCGTTGAGTGGAAAGGCGTGGGTATCAGAATCTCGGCTTGCGACGCCGATGTAGGAGTGAGGGTGAGGGCGCTGGGTGTCAATGTGGGGGTAGCGAGGATTTCGGATGCATGTGTTTCCAATCCTAGTCTATGGTAACCTTGACCTGTCGTGGCGTGCGAGCTACGAGTAGCCCTCTTCCTGCGTATGTTTTCGCCTGTTTCAGCAATTTGCGCCTCGAAACGTGTCTCGAGAGAGTCGAGGCGTTCTCCGAACTGCGTGAATACGGCACTGAATTGTTGCGATAGCTGCTGCGCGAGCGTTGAGAGCATTTCGCGTAACTCTTCGCGTGTGACTGTGGTGCCCGACGCAGCAGGAATTGATAGTGCCGTTTTAGGGGTCTTCTGTCTCTTGGGGGAGGTTGGGGGTTGGGAGTCGGGTGGCGATCCAAGACGTGCCATTAGGGCATGAAGTTGAGTACTGTCCTTTGCTTGACGTGCCCTGACGGCCGCCAGCTCCTGTTTGAGTTTTATGTTTTCCGCGAGAAGGTGTTCGTATGCGGTGGACAGGGTATTGAGTGGAGCGATGGGAGGATCTACATTTGCTGACCAACTCACCATATTGTCGGCACCGGCTGATGGAGGGGGATTGGGCTTCTCATTATGCTTGCTGGAGGTGTGCTGGGACTGTTGACAGGTGGGTTGCTGCTGCTGCTGCTGCCCCTTGGTCATCTGGTTCTTCGGATGTTGTCGCTGCTGTGGTTGCTGCTGTTGGCCAGGTTCCACAGAAGGGAGGGGCGGGAAGGACTGAGACCTCGAGCGTGAGCGGGAGTGGCTGCAAGAGGTCTCGTTTTCCTTGCTGAACCACCTACGTTTGGGAGTGCGTGGGTTACGATGGGGGTTGCGACCCCTGGCTGGTGCTGCTGGTTGAGGAGGTGGCCGTGGGCGCGGGGCCTTCAGTCTCTGAGAGCACTTTTTCGCGCCTGTTAAGTGGGCATCTCCACACAAGTGACATTTGGGAGCACAGGGGTGACCGTCAACGGGGTTGAGGATACCACACTGCCGACACACGGGAGTGTTTGGCGTGGGGCATACGTCTGAGCGGTGCCCCGGCTGTAAGCAGACTTGGCAGGCTTGTCGCGTCGGCTTGTACGGATGGCAGGCCACCTCCCCACCGTAATACAGTACATATCGGGGCAGAAGGGGGCCTTCAAAAGTGATCACGGCAGATTTGGTAGCACCAAGCATTCGTGCACTGTGCACTGTCACTCCCTGCGTGCGCACGCGGAGGTTGGCGGTGAGTTCTTCCGGAGTTGTGCCAGGGTCTATCCCATGAATAACTCCCCGCAAGGTGCCCTCAGGGGCCGCCACATAGGTATTAAATTCGTAGGTCTTCCTCTTAAGCGTGAGGGTGTTGATCCGACGAAGAATTTCGGCCGTCTCAACATGTGGCGTGCTGGCAATGATGATGTTCGACCCGGGGCGAGTACGTATAATGAAATGATCACCAGTACAATGTTGTCGTGAATTGCCCGCCAGTGCTACGGCTCGGGAGATTTGATGCGTAGTGAAGTTCCGAATGGCCAGGCCCTTTTTCGGGCGCATGATGATCTTTATGTCCGTGCGTGGAAGCGGCGGCAGCTTCCGTCGTAGCTGGCGCGGCTTCGTTACGGGTGGTGGTGTTCGCGCCGGTGCGACGCCGGCCGCGTCTGCCTGCGCAGTAGGAGCGCTCGCACCCGCAGCTGCCCCGGCGTTGACGTGGCTGGGTGGAGTGCTTGCAGGACCGGCCGGCTGCATCAATTCCCCTCGAGCTTTGTCGAATTTTTTCTGGCGTTGACGCTGGCGACGGAAAATCGCCAGTTTCCAGTTGGCGTCGGTGTCGCTCGCCGGTCCCAGCGATGCAGACGATGTAGGATGGCGCACGGCAACTTCATCTTCGCTTGCCGAGGTGAGCTCGTCGAGGTCGAGAGATTCCGTGTTAACATGGGTGTCGTTGGGGCTGAATGCAGGTTGAACGCATCCGGTAGTAGTCACGTCAGCAGTTGGCGTAGTGCTAGCGTCCATATTATTGTGGAAGGGGTCCCGCCGTTAGGCCTAGTCACCCGTACTCGCACAGGCGAGCTGGGTCGACGCTTAGGCCCAGCGGCCCAGCGCTCACAAGGGTTCTTCTGAAGGCGATAGAGCAAAATGGAGATGCTCTACAGCCTCGGGAAGGGTGTGCGGTTCCCAGGACAGTTAAAACTTGATGATCCGACACAGTGCCGGCGACGATATCGAAGTAATCCGGTCAACGAGAGCACACGTTCGGCGGAGCGCATGCGACGTGCGTCCGCTCGCTCCGGCGTCCAAGCGCGTCTCCAAGTTAAGCAGGGTCCTTACGACCCAGCAGCGAGCAGGTTGAAGGCATATGCGTCTCGGTTTCCATGCTCCCTGTAATAAAAACTTGTGTCATCGGTGTAAGAGACAAATGTTGCGTTGTTTGTGCAGTGTACAATGTCATTAATATAGATCAAAAATAAAAGTGACCCTAAAATACTTCCTTGTGGCACACCTACAACGACCGGCTTCCTTGCAGATAGTTCATTGTTGACATCTACGAATTGTGTCCAGTCTGAAAGGTAGGATTTTAAAAGAGCATGCGCTGTGCCACGCACACCATAATTTTCTAACTTGCTGAGAAGGATGGAATGATTGATTAGGTCAAATGCCTTAGAAAAATCGACGTATATGCCGACGAGTGGGCTTGGCAGCATGTCAGCAACGCCTCACGCTCACGCGATCCGCTTGCCTTTCGTGCAGTCACTCACCCTGATGTGCCTGCTGACATCCTTCCATGGGCCGCCCTGCGTAGCCGATGGAGTCCCGATGTTCGTGGGCCACCAGCTGCTGCATCCTTCAACTACGACAGTCTTCGTTCAACGAGATCCTGGCTCCGAAAACGAGCGGCGTGTGCATGATGATCTTCGCAGGCACACCCCTGCTTACGTCATCGCTCAGCTGCCTCATGCCCTTTCCTTCTGTGGATGCTTCACCGCTACGTCGACCACTCTGACGTCACAGCAGCACTATATAAGGCCTGACAAAACGTCACCTGCTTCCAGTGGGCTTGGCAGCATGTCAGCAATGCCTCACGCTCACGCGATCCGCTTGCCTTTCGTGCAGGTAACATGTTCATATTCTCTCTTCACCCGCCGTACCCGATGCACGGCATTAGTCGTGCTGCCAAGCCCACGGTGTTGCATTGCGATGATTTGTGAGTGTACTCATGTTATTCTTAACCTCTTGCTTCTAGCAGGCGATATTGAGGAAAACCCCGGTCCCAACACTCGATCCGCTTCATCACAGCCATCTGATGACATAATGTCAGTGCTGAGCGCAATTCAGAGCGGACAAGCAACACTCTTAGATGAAATGAAATCAATCCACTTAAAATTATCAGAAAATGACAAAGCTCTCGACGATATAAAGAAAAGACTAGGGGAAATAGAGGGCGTTTGTTCTTCGATCGCCTTAGTCAAAGAGCAAATCTATGAAGTTCGAGGCATGGCAGAGCAGAGCACCAAGATGTTCGCAAATTTGGCTACCAGACTAAACGACTCCGAAGATAGGGCTAGACGCTCAAATCTAGTGATCTTTGGGCTAAAAGACAATGAACATGAAACATGGGAGCAATCGGAGAAGTTAATAATCGATTTCTGCAGCGCGAGCCTTGAAACTTCTCTGCAACCAAGAGACATAGAGCGCGCTCACAGAATTGGGCGCTTTCGACCAAATAACAATCGACCCATTATTGTCTGATTTTCCCATTTCAAAGATAAGGAGGGCGTATTATCAAGAAGCGCGTGACTCAAGGGCACCAACTACAGGATTACAGCATATTTCTCGCCAGCTACTCGCCTTGCCCACAAAAAGCTAGTCGAATTCGGTAGAACTCAACGCAAGCCTTTCAAGCTCCGTTATGATAAACTTATACTCGATAACACTACTTACCTTTTGGATTCTACTGAGCAGAAGGTCATTCGACAGCCACGGTAGCAATCACGTGACTCTTCTCAGCGAAAATTTCCACGCACAGCTCTGTCTTTCGTATATACGAACATAAGAAGTATCCTGCCCAAACGCGACTCACTTTCACACATAACAGATACCACTGACTGCAATTTTATAGTTCTAACCGAAACTTGGCTAAATTCATCCATTTCCAACACCGAACTACAGTGCTGTTTCCCTGATTTTGTAATTTTTCGGCGCGACCGAGAAAATAAACGTGGTGGTGGTGTCATCATGGCCGCCCATAACAGTGTTCAGTGTTTCATAGTTGATGTACCCTCTCCCTTAGAAATCTTTTTTGTGCATTGCCAAGCGTCTAATCCACCTGTTGTAATCGGAGTGTGTTACCGCCCACCTGAAGCCGATACGTCTTTCACAAAACATTTCCATGATGCCATTTATTCTGTCACAACTGCATTTCCAAACGCCCCACTTATTTTATTTGGTGACTTCAATTTCCCCGGAATAACATGGTCAAATGTAGCACTAACTGCATCAAAACACAGCGCTGAAAGTGACTTCTTAAACTCTTGTTTAACATTCGGCTTATCACAACTTATCTCTAAACCTACTCGACAAACAGAACACTCCTGCAACATTCTAGACCTATTGCTTACGTCTCACCCTGATAATTTTAGTACAGTGTCATATTTATCTGCCATTAGTGATCACTCTGTTCTTCAGACAACCTTTCAGTGCTACTTACTTAATCCCAAGAAAATTAAGAGAACAATCACATTATTTGATAAGGGCAACTACAGAGCTATAAACGATGAACTAACAGCTTTCTCTAAATCCTTTCTAACCGATTTTTTTACGCGCACTGTCGAAACAAACTGGCACCTATTTAAAACCAAACTACAGCACCTGATAAAAGTTCACGTTTCCACCGTCACCTTAACCATAAGGTCAACATCCCCATGGTTCAACGCCTCACTAAAACGTCTTAAAAATAAAAAGAAGTGCCAGTTCCGCTCCGCTAAGCATTCAGACACCCAGTACGCGTGGGACAAATACAAGGCAACCGAAAAGCTTTTTGATTCTCTCGCAGCTAAAGCCAAGCGTTTTTTCTATTCTTCTACCTTACCTGATATGCTCCGAAAAAATCCTAAGCAATTTTGGAAAACGATTAACCCATCATCTATTACCCCTTCATCGAACATTACACTACGCGACGAACAAAATGTTTCAATTCCTGAACACACTTCGCATGTATTAAATGAAACCTTCTGCTCTGTATTCACCATAGAACCTGACGGTGACCTTCCCCATGCCCTTCCTGTATGCCACCCGATCATGTCGAAAATCGTAATTCATGCCAATGGTATTTCCAAGATAATCGACTCGTTAAAGCTTACTTCATCAATGGGTATAGATGCCATTAACACAAAAATATTAAAGAACACTAAAATTGTAACAAGTGTGATTTTATCTAACATTTTTCAGCAATCACTCTCATCTGGAGTGGTGCCCCAAGACTGGGAGGTAGGCAAGGTCATTCCAATCCCAAAGAAAGGTAACTCGTATTCACTCAAAAACTATCGTCCCATTTCGCTCACAAGTGTATGCTCTAAAATAATGGAACTCGTAATCTATTCCCACATAGTCAACTTTCTCGCACCTCTTCATTTCTTTCATAAAAATCAACATGGTTCAGAAAGGTGTTTCGTGTGACACTCAACTAGCTCTGTTTACTAATGACATTAGCTCTAGCATTGATGTAAATATACCAGTAGACGCGCTCTTTTTAGACTTCGAAAAAGCTTTTGACAAAGTTCCTCATAAACGCTTGTTCTTAAAAATTTCTTGTCTCAACCTTGACCCCTTAGTTTTCAATTGGATTTGCGACTTCTTAACTAACCGCCAGCAGTTTGTTTACGCAAATAATCTTTCTTCGTCTTTACGCCCTGTCATTTCAGGCGTGCCTCAAGGCATGGTTCTAGGAGCTTTGCTTTTTCTCATATATATTAACGACTTGCCGAATAATATTTCTTCTAACATCAGACTTTTCGCCGATGATTGTGTCATTTATCGCCCAATTAACAACAGATCAGATGTTCATGAACTTCAATCTGACCTTCATAAATTTGAAATCTGGTGTACAACGTAGTTAATGTTCCTTAACGCAAACAAAACGTCACTAGTCTCTTTCCATCGCCGACAGTGCTACCCATCTGCAGCATACTTCATTAACAACCCTCAAATTTCATGCGTAACTACATACAAGTATCTAGGTGTCCATTTTTCTTCTGATTTAACATGGTCCCTTCATATCACGCACATTACTAATGAAGCAAACCGTGCTCTCGGCTGTTTGCGCCGAAACCTTCATCTATCTCCTACCCCTGTCAAACTACCCGCTTATCAGACACTAATCAGACCAAAACTTGAATACGCATGCGCTGTTTGGGACCCTCATCAGAGTAACAATACTAAAACACTTGAAACAGTGCAAAGCCGGGCAGCAAGATTCATCTTTTCAGATTATTCATATCAGTCAAGCGTAACCGAACTTAAATCTCGTGCCAACCTCGCTACCCTTTCGTCACGCCGATGTATAGCTCGTCTGTGCCTGTTTTTCAAGTTTTACGATGGATCGCCTCGTACTCCCACCATCAAGCCAGCCCATCGTCATTCAGACCGCATTAATCACAGGGAAGCTGTTTAGCCGCCAAGAGCTCACACCACTGCGCACCTTTCATCCTTCTTTGTCAAGACCGCACAAGATTGGAATGGCCTTCCTCCTCACGTTGCGCACCACTCCAGTATCATCAACTTCAAAGCAGCGATCGAGCATCTACTCCTTTAACCGATTGTAATAGCCCACCCCTCATGTAAAACCCCTTCATTGGGGCCTTTAAGGTACTGTAAATAAATAATAAATAAATAATGCCATTTTGAACGAGGCGTGTGAGCTGGCCCAATGACGGTCCCTGTTATTGGAGCACCATACAGAATGCGGACGGCTGTCTGCGGTTGAATGGGATCTCTTGCTAAGGTCCTATGTCTCGGTTATATTGTTGCCCCTGCTTGATCCTGTAGGTTTCGTTTCGTTTTGTAAATTCTACGGTGCTCCACTGTGGCCTCAGCATGTGTGGTGCCACGGGCACGTCAGTTCTTAGGCGCCTTCCCATGAGGAGTTCCGCTGGTGTGAATCATTCTTTCCCTGGCGTGTCTCTATGCGCGAGCAGAGCCTTGTGGATGTTTGGCGATTTCTAGATCAGCTGTTTAGCAGTCTGAACTGTTCTTTCTGCCGCGCCGTTGCTCTGAGGGAAGTAGGGGCTGCTGGTTACGTGACTTGATCCCCATTGCTTGACAAACGCTTTGAACTGTGCCGAAGCAAGCTGAGGGCCATTGTCTGATCGTATGATAGCCGATGCCCCAAAGCGTGCGAAGATCTGACTCAGTGCTTGAGTTATGTTCTCTGTGGTGGTACGCTTCAACTTCTTGATTTCAAAGAAACGTGACTAGTAGTCCACAACCACGAGGTAGTTAACTCCATCCACACAAAAGAGATCGATTCCTATTGCTTCCCTTGGGTGTTTGGGAAGTGGGGAGAGTATCATGGGCTCGGCGTGTGGTTTACGGTGTTGTTGATAGGCAGGGCATCTTGACACATAACTTTGGATGTGCTGGTTAATGCCTGGCCACCACACCGATTGAGTGGCTCGAGCCCTACATCTCCCAACGCCCTGATGACCGGCATGCAAGTGATCTGGCACACCACTTTGCATGCTTGGTAGAATTACAATGCGGTTGCCTTTGAGCAAAATTCCATCCACTTGTGTCAGTTCCTGGGCAAATTCTGAATACTTCTGCACGTCCGGAGGTAGTGCCACTTTTTGGGGCCACGAGGTCGTGCAGTAGTCCCTAACTCTTGCTAGTACAGGATCATTCTCTTGTGCTGCCTTTATATTTTCAAGCATATCGTGGGAAGCTGGCAGAAGTTCCATTGCGAGAATTTCATGTTCTACGATGACTTTGCTGAGGCTTTTTTGGGCTGCTGTTGTCCGTTTCCTTCTGCGGTTTCTTTGAGAGCACATCGGTTGTATGCATTTCCTCGCCTGGTATGTGGGCAATGGTGTAATCGAACTCGAGGAGTCTCATACGGAACCGTTGCAGACGGGGACTAAGTTCGTCCAGGCGGCTTGATGACAGCAGTGGTACCAGTGGCTTGTGATCAGTTTCCACGTGAAACTGCAGACCAAGCACATAGGAGCGGAAATACTCGCAGGCCCATGTTACTGCCAGTGCTTTTTTCCCTATTTGCACATATCGCGTCTCCATCTCAGAGAGGGATCTTGAGGCATAGGCAACTGGAAGCCTCCGACCCGCTGTCTCTTGAAGGAGGACTGCTCCAAGACCGTACGACGATGCATCCGCCGACACAGTGCGATGACTACAAGGGTCGTAGTGAGTAAGCACTGGAGTCGTTGTCAATGCTTTCTTTACAGCGTTGAAACTTTCTTGCTGTGGCTTGTCCCAGCACCATTCGGCGTCGCTGTGAAGCAAGTCACGCAACGGTTTTGTGAGCTGCGAAAGCCCCGGGAGAAACTTGGCCAAGTGGTTGGCCATTCCCAAGAAGGACCTCACCTCTGTTACATCTGTAGGCTCTGCTAGGTGACACAGTGCGTTGACCTTTTCAGGGTCGGCACTGATACCATTCGCCGACACGATGTATCCCAGGAATCTCACAGACTGCTGATGTAGTACGCATTTTTCTGCGTTTAAGGTAATACCAGCTTCTTGCAGGCGCTGCAGTACTTTGTGCAGTCGTGCGTCATGTTCTTCCCTTAAATGACCAAACACTATAATGTCGTCTTGTAGACATGCTTGGCCTTCGATGCCTTCTAGAACTCTTAGCATTTCTCTCTGGAAAAACTCGGGTGCTGTCAAAATTCCAAAGGGCAATCGGAGGAACTGAAACCTGCCGAATGGCGTCAGAAATGTAGTGTACTTCTGGGACTCGGGTGCTAGCGTAGCTTGCCAATAACCAGCCCTTGCATCAAGCTTGTTGAACCATGTAGCTCCAGCAAGTCTGGCCAAACATTCGTCGACAGTGGGCATTACAACTCGTTTTCGCAGAATGTTCTTGTTTAACCCTCCGAAATCAACACAGATTCGAAGCTCGCCTCCTCTCTTTTTCGCGACTACCATAGGTGCGCACCACTCTGTGGCCTCGTCGACCTTTCTGATGACGCCGAGGTTCTCCATTCTCTGCAACTCACGTTTGACACTGGGCAGCATGGGTAGGGGTACTCGCCGCGGATACGTAGTAGCACTCGGCTTGGCATCGGGGAGTAATATTATCTTGTATTCTGTCTTGAGAAGGCCCAGGCCTGTAGTCAAGTTGGGGTAGTGGCAGAGAATGTTAGCAGGGTCACTGACCTTGCTTGTTGACGCTGTGACTTCGAGGAGGCTTGGAAGGATATCCAATGATTTGATTGCTGGACGTCCGAGAAGTGCATCGTGTAACTTGTCGATCACGTAAATTTCTTCTTGACACTCTCGGCCATTCCAGCACAAGGTTGCGCTAAACAGACCTATTGTTGTGATTTTGGTTCGGCCAGGTCCCAGCAGCTGTTTCTTGGCCTGCTTCAGGTTGCCCATGACTTGTTCGTTGTAGAGACTTGTAGGTATAGCGGTAACATCTGCACCGGTGTCTACATTGAACTTCATTGCCAAGCCATTTACTGTAACGTCAGTCCTCCACGGTCCAGAGTCCCGTTGATCGGTCAATTGACCCAAGTAAACCTCTTCCAAAACAGCTTGGTGGGTGCTCTTTTTCTTCCTCACAGAGGCAGATAAGCACACGGCGGCAAAGTGTCCCTTTTTGCCGCAGGCACTGCATATTTTCCCGTTTGCCGGGCACATAGTGCGTGATGGTGGGTGCGTTGTTGAGCCACACCACTTGCACGTCGGCACAGTTTGGTCGCGCTGTGTTTTTTGAGAGCGCTGATTTGGCTTTCCTTTGCTCTTCAAACGTCCACGCATGGCGTCAACAGCCGTAGGCACCTGTTGCTGTGCCGTAGATCTTTTTGCTGCAGCTTGATCGTTTCAGAGATGCGTGCAGCGGTGACGGCGGCTTCAAGAGTCAGCTCGGCGTTAAGTTGCAGCTTCTCGCTTAGCTGCGTGTCTGCAAGGCCGACCACGAGCCTGTCGCGGATCAATTCTTCTTTGAGATCTCCGTACTCGCAGGTTTCGGCCAGTCGGTAGAGTTCGGTTACGAACGCGTCGACTGACTCATGCGCTTTTTGCTTCCGGCTGTTGAACTTCGCCCGCTCGTATATCATGTTCGTCCGCGGCCTGAAATGTTTCGCGAACGCTCGTGTTACCGCGTCGTAGTTGAGTTTCTCAGCGTCGGAAAGTTTGAGCGACGCCACGACATCTTCTGCTTCACGGCCCATCGCGTAAATGAGTGTGTTCACCTGGGTTTCGTCGTCTTGTTTCTTCAAAGCTGAGATGACGTGGTACCTTTCCCATCGTGTAAACCACCGCTTCCACTCCTCGGGTCGCCGAAAGTCGAGCTTTTCTGGCAGTTCGACGACGAAAGGGTTGAGCGGGGTTGCAGGCTGAGCTGTGGGCACGTACGCATAGCGCATTACAAGGCGAATAAACTGCCGCCAGAAGGTTTTCTCGCTCTTCACATTCACGCGTGTGGCTGCCGGCCTTAGTTCCAGAGTACAATCGTTGTTGGTCGGCATAAGGATGAGATGACTCGGTTGATCATAGAAGCCGAACTTATTGATGCTCTTGGAGATGTATGTATTAGCAAGCCTTCAATTGCCTTGTCACCCAAGAAACTGGCGTTCCTGCGTACGCAGTGATACGTGGTTTTATCTGTGAGGTTTGTTGTTGTTTTATTTATCGTTTTTTCTTGTAGGTAGATGGCATTGTCGTGCATGTATCTGAATTACACGTGCTTATCTGCTTGGTCGCCTGACGATTATGGCTTAAAAGCAGCTTGAAGGTCGAAAATAAACATGTTGTTGATAGTAGCGCTCTGTCTTCTCAGTCTATTGTTTCTTGTGTTCGTTTTGTCGTCTCGCGCTACATAAATTTCTTTCAAATGTTTTACCAACAAGCCCACATCGCCACTCTTGTCGCATAGCGCCATCTCCTTGTGGCTGCGTCCATGACACTAGCATCCTGCTGCTTTTTCTGCGTGTGATCAGTTCTTGTCCAGAAATACCGTCTGCTTTTGTGATTCATGAAATAGTGGTGGGAACAGAGGTGATGTAGGTAGTAGACACCATAGTGGCTTAAACTCTGAATATTGCTGCTGCTACAATAGTTTTTTTTGTACTTACTTTTCAGACATACAGAAAGAAGCCAAGTGGAGCTGTTCATGGGCCATGCACAGAGTTTCACAAGGGGGCTTTCAGCACTCATTAAAGTGGAATGCTGGGCCAGTTGGTACAACATAATGTGGAAATATATAAGCGCACAAGGTGGAGCGTCTTTCCTGTCATGTGCTTTTCCTTCTACCTCGTGCGCTCGTATATTTCCACATTATTGGGCTTTCAGCACTTTTGACAATTATGTTTCTGAATACATCTGCCAAAGTTGTGTTCAAAGAAGCGTGTAGTGGTGCATTTCATTGTTTATTTGACATGCTGCAGCAGGTATGACCTACACATCTGCAAGATGACGCAGCACAGTGCATACACACAAACTACCCCCACATACACTCTGGATTTGTGGCTTAACTGTAGACTGTTTACTCTGACCTTGCACAACAATTATTAACAAAATGACATGAAAGCTTTGCCATGTATGCAGGTAGCGTTCTCAGTATATGCTGGCAATAAGTGAAAAGTTCAACCAGTCCACTGGTCACATAGCGTAAACATTTATAGATAAAAGGCCGGGGCTGTTGGAAGCTGATACATAATAACGAATGGACCACGACTCCAAAAGTTTTCAGTTTTCTCACCTTTGTACATGAGGTGGCATAGTCAAATAGTTCAGGCAGCAGCTATGTCTTGTCACTCAGCAGCGTTCAACAAGCTCGGTGTCAGAACATGTTGCATGGAAAACTTTAGCAACATCCTCTTTACGTTCTTTAAGTTTCGGTGACCGTTTTTCATTTGTTTTGTCCAGGGAAGCGGCGTCGCAATCTTTGCATTATACTTTACCAATGACCTCACTCAAATCTTCAGTGCTTTTCGGTATACCTTGGGATATACGTTTACGGACTGCACACCTGCGCATGATCGGAGAAAGGTCTTGTACAAAGTACACTGGGGTATTGCAACGCCACTCCTATTGGCAAAATGGGCCGAAAGAGTTCAGAGCTTTAAAGACTGCTAAGGGGTATGCTGCTATTGCCACCAGTGCAGCTTGTTCCAAGACTGAGTTTAACTGCTGGACAACAAGGCATAGTTTCTATATAAACAGTGCTAGAAAATGGCTTGGAGACAGATCAAAGGGGGGGGACATGAAATATTGGTTTATTTATTGTCAACCATTAACTTCCTAGCACAACATGTTCACGAGGATGTATAATACTAAAGAACTGGTGAACCTAACCTTCACTGACTTGTTGCCAACATATTCTGCAACTGCCACCTGCATAGGTAGCAACACTTCTATGCAACTTTATTAATCTATGCAACACTCATTATTTCACACGTTATTTGGAACATCTTTGCATGTGGAGATGGGCTCAATAAAAAGAAATCTGCAAATTGGGAACGGGAGGATGTCATGTGAACTGAGCACGGGTAAATGTTTGGCCTTGTTGGTGTAACTTTTTTCATAAAGTTCAGCGTAGCACTTCAAGTCACAAGGATGGGAAAGGCTTCTGTATGTTCAACCTGTCCCATCTTCTGAGTGCGTGCTGTCCCAATCTGAGTGCTTTCGAAAAGACACTCGACACATCGTTCAGAGATGCTGCGCGTGTCCAACAGTAAGGCTGTGTCGTCCTACATCAGCATCTTAGTGCCTATAAGCGGCCGCCGCATCGACCGGCTTGCTCGTCCACATTCTGTACATACGTTGTAAATATAAACACTTTGTTTCTATATTTCTGCCTTTTGACTTGCCACTGCCTCGATGCTATTGCAGCTAGCCTTGGCAACTGTCAGCACGTTTGTTTTGCTGGCGCTAGGTGAAGCACGTGTGTGTGAGAGCAGACGAAACTCAGCACTTCTAAAATTTAATTTGAGCGCGAAACCACGACATTATCACTAACACACGCACACACTCAGGCATCAAACACACACAGCGCGCACTTCCAACTGATTAATTCTTAGCTCGAAGGCTTGAATATTGTCACGATGAGTCACAAGTACTGGGGGATTTATTAAACCACCAGGTAGTTAGCACTAGGACGATGCGTCAGTCGTGGCTGGCTCTCGAGCAAAGAAGAACGCGATCTTCTTTTTTCCTCCAGATTTAGAGCCGCTCTTGCTGTCAACCCACTACGTGCTGGCGGCATTATGCCCCCTTCCGAAAAAAAAACAAGTACCAAAAAGAGGAAAGGAAAGTACGTAGCAGCACCGCGATGCTACTACACAGGCACGTAAAAAAAATGGAAATTCGGATGAAGTGAAAGTAAAAATTGAAGAGCGTGCCAACATAGGAAACGTCAATGAACGAGAAAGTAAGTTCACAAAATAAACAAAAAACACAAAGAACGCTGTACGGTAAAGGAAAAGTTACGAACAACGCGCAATAAATGGCTTCATGCGCAACACATGAACGACGTCCGGCCTCAGCCGTGTCCTGCTCCGTGCATGGGGTGTTGAGTCCGGAACCACTTCGTAGTTCACGTCACTGACGCGGCGTAACACTTTATATGGGCCAAAGTACCGGCTCAGCAACTTTTCACTAAGGCCACGGCGGCGGACGGGCGTCCACACCCAAACTTGATCTCCGGGGCTGTAAAACACTTCTCTGTGGCGGGTGTTATAGCGTCGTGCATCTGTCTGCTGTTTCTGGCCGGTGTGCAGTCGCGTGAGTTGCCGGGCTTCCTCAAACGCTCTGTGAATTCTTCGGCGTCAGTTGCCAACTTGTCTTCGTCCTGACACGGTAGCATTGAGTCTAGCATGGTCTGCACTTCGCGGCCGTAGAGAAGCCGAAATGGCGTGAATCGCGTGGTCTCTTTCCGCACGGCGGTATTAATCGCACGGCGGTATTATACGCGAAGGTCACGTAAGGCAAGATCCGGTCCCATGTTTTGTGCTGTACGTCGATGTACATTGAGATCATGTCTGCGAGGGTCTTATTCAGTCGTTCAGTAAGTCCGTTGGTTTGCGGGTGGTACGCAGTTGTCCTTCGGTGTCTGGTGTTGCTCAGTTTGAAAACTTCGTCCGTAAGCTGCGCCGTGAATGCCGTCCCTCTGTCCGTTATTACACTGGAAGGAGCACCGTGTCGTAACACGATGTGGCGCATGAAAAATTGTGCTACCTCAGAAGCCGTGGCTCGTGGGATAGCCTGGGTTTCAGCGTAGCGTGTCAAATAGTCGGTCGCGACGATCACCCATTTGTTGCTGTCCGCAGACATAGGAAATGGCCCGAGAATGTCCATGCCGACTTGGTCGAACGGCGTGCAGGGTGCTTCAATGGGCTGAAGCAAACCAGCTGGCTTAACAGATGGTTGCTTTCGGCGCTGACATTCCCGACAGCTCTTTACGTACTTCTTTACGCTTGCTGAAAGTCCTGGCCAATAGTACCTCTCGCTCACTCTGGCAAGTGTCCTTGAGTAGCCCAGATGACCGGATGTGGGTTCGTCATGGCAAGCGAAGAGGACGTCGTCTCGCATGTTTCGAGGAACCACCAGGAGGTAAGCACGATTGTTCGAACGAGCGTTCTTCTTGTACAGCACACCGTCTCGTAGGCAGAACGACGTCAACGAGCGGGATAAATGACGTGGTGTAATTGCGCCCTGGCCCTCTAAATGATCAATGATTGGACGAATCTCTGCATCATCTCGCTGTCGTTTGCTCAAGTCTGATGCACTAACAGCGCCCAGAAAGCCTTCGTCTTCCTCTGCTTCCTGACTGACGACATGAAGGGGTGCGCGTGACAGTGTGTCAGCGTCCTCATGCTTACGGCCGGACTTATGGACGATGGTGACATCGAATTCCTGCAGCCGCAAACTCCACCGTGCTAGCCGACCTGAAGGGTCATGCAGGCTTGCCAGCCAACAGAGCGCGTGATGGTCCGTCACTATCTTGAAGGGACGACCATAAAGGTACGGGCGGAACTTGGTGATTGCCCACACGACTGCGAGGCACTCTTTCTCCGTAGTGGAATAATTCGCCTCGGCACGGGATAGAGAGCGGCTGGCGTAGGCTATTACTCTTTCGATGTCTTCTTGACGCTGAACGAGCACTGCACCGAGCCCAATGTTACTAGCGTCGGTATGGACCTCCGTGTCAGCATCATCGTCGAAATGAGCGAGAACGGGCGCTGATTGCATGCGCTGTCGCAGCTCATCAAAAGCTGCTTGTTGCTCATTTTCCCAGACAAACGGCGTGTCGTCCCTTGTGAGACGAGTCAGAGGTTCTGCTATCTGTGAAAAGCCATGAATGAATCGGCGATAGTAGGCGCACAAACCAAGGAAGCGCCGGACGGCTTTCTTATCGACAGGAGCTGGTAATTCGGCAACAGCGGCACGCTTGTCCGGATCGGGACGGATTCCTTCGGCGCTAACTACATGTCCAAGAAATTTTAGTTCTTTATAGCCGAAGTGGCACTTCTGTGGCTTTAGTGTGAGGTCCGCCGATCGGATAGCCTCCAGCACGCTGCGCAGGTGGTGAAGGTGCTGCTCAAACGTGGTAGAGAAGACCACCACATCATCAAGGTAGACAAGACAAGTCTGCCACTTGAGCCCTGTGAGGACAGTGTCCATCATTCGCTGGAAAGTTGCCGGTGCTGAACACAAGCCAAAAGGGAGCACTCGAAATTGGTATAGGCCGTCTGGAGTCACAAAGGCTGTTTTCTCACGGTCTCGCTGATCTACTTCGATTTGCCAATACCCGCTTTTGAGATCGAGAGAAGTGAAATAATGGGCACGACGAAGTCTATCCAGCGAATCGTCGATACGTGGCAGCGGATACACATCCTTTTTCGTCACGTTGTTAAGCTTTCGGTAGTCGACGCAGAAGCGTAGCGACCCGTCCTTCTTTTTGACAAGTACGACTGGAGATGACCACGGGCTGTTCGATGGCTCAATAACGCCATCGTCAAGCATCTCGGTGACTTGCGTACGTATTGCTTCACGTTCTTTGGCCGACACGCGGTAGGGGTTCTGGTGTATCGGACGTGCGTCTTCGTACGTGATGATCCTGTGTTGAGTGATGGACGTCTGGCGGATCTTTGAGCAAGTTGCGAAGCAAGACCTGAACTCGAACAAAAGAGCTCGTAGTGCAGTCTGGTTAACGGTGGGCAGATCAGGATTGATGTCAATATTACTCGTTGACGTGTCGGCGGTATCCACTATTTCGGACGTGAAACAGTTGGTGACGTTTGCTACTTCGTGGGCAAACGCTATCGAAGTGCCACGGAAAAGATGTCGATGCTCGTTGCTAAAGTTGGTTACGAGCAATTCAGATCGACCATCACGAAGGTGTATTACACTTCTAGCTACACAAATGCCTTGCTGCCGGAGGTGTTCTAAATTTGTCTCAGCCACCACATCGCCATCACCCAAACCACAGCATGTTACGTCGACTAGAACACTTGTTCGTGGAGGAAGCGTCACACTCTGTTCAGAAATACGGAGTACGTCGACACGCCTTCCACCACCTTGCACGTTGATTGCTCGCTGGGCTGAGAACGTGACGCGGCGCTCTTGCAGATTAATGATAGCTCCATTTTCTTGTAGGAAGTCAATTCCCAGAATGACGTCACGGGAACATTCGCGTAGAACAAGGCAGCTTGCTACGAATGTGTACCCTTGAATCTGTACTCTAGTTGTGCAGGCACCCAGTGGAGTAACGACGTGGCCACCAGCTGTCCGAATCTGCGAGTTATGCCACGGCGTGATGACTTTCTTCAGCTGCGTTGTCAGTTTCCCGCTCAGTATGGAATAGTCTGCGCCGGTGTCCACTAACGCTATAACTGCACAACCATCAATTGTCACTGCAATGTCGAGTGAACGTCGGCCATCCTTTGCAGCAGTATGTGATGTCGGACCGGTTTCTGTACAGTTCTGCGTCAATGGGAGGTCTTCAGCGCTTCGACGTTCAGCGACCCCGCCCCCAGAGGTCGCTTGGTCTAGTTTTCCCGACGGGGGCTGGGAGACCGTGTGGTAGAATACCGCTGGGGCGTTGGTGAAAATCGCCTCGGTGATGGCGAGCGCGACTGGCGCCCGGCAGATGGTGGTGCATGCTGCTGGGAGAGGTAGTTTTCGATGTCGCGCGGTCTCTGGCCGTAACGGGGTGGCGGTGAGTACGCAGAGAAGCCGCGAAGCCCAAGACGGCGATATGGGCACTGGCGGTACAAGTGATCAGCTTCTCCACAGTGAAAGCACAGAGGCCGGCGATCAGGTGTGCGCCAAACATCAGACTTTCGAGGAGACGTGCGCCGATCACCGATGTACTGAATTGGTTGCACTGAACGATGGGTGACAGAAGCACCAGGGACAAAGGCCAACGGTGGTGGCGTGTACGTGCCTTCGTAGTACGGCATGTGCTGCGCTGACTGTAGTGAAACAGCAGGAACAGGATGGACGAATAATGGCGGCGATGCAGCAGGGCGTTTCAAAGCTTCTGCGTAGGTTGTCTCACGGCGGTATTCAGCAGGAGCTGGCATAGTTGTATCATGAGGCAAGGTGTCCCGGAGGGCCTGGTGCAGCTCATCCTTGATCACAGTTGTAATAGAGTTTACTGTAGGATGAGGTGTTACACCAGCCTTTTCTAACTCTTCACGTATTATACCACGGATGAGTTCACGTAGATAGTCGTTGTTGGTTCTAGTGGCGGTGAAAATGTCGGCAGTAGACATGCCATTGACTTGCCTGTTGTATTGGTTGGATCGCTGCTGCAGCATTTTTTCCATTGTCATGGCCTCGGACAAGAACTCCGCGACCGTCTTCGGAGGGCTGCGCACGAGGCCGGCAAAAAGCTGGTCCTTGACACCGCGCATCAAGTGACGCAACTTCTTGTCCTCCGTCATTCTTGAATCGGCCCGTCGGAAGAGGCGCGTCATGTCTTCGACGAACGTGGTCACAGTTTCGTTTGGCAGCTGGACGCGGGCCAGAATAGCTCGTTCAGCTCGTTCTTGGCGATCAGCACTGGCATACGTCTGCAGAAGTCTACGAGAGAATTCGGGCCACGTCGTCAGCTGTTCCTCTCGGTTTTGATACCACGTACGTGCCCCGTCTTCGAGATAGAAGTAGACACGACCCAGTTTCGCCGCGTCGTCCCACTGATTCAAGGCGGCTACGCGCTCGAAATCCGCCAACCAGTCCTCAACGTCTTCGTGCTCCGAGCCATGAAACGTCGCCGGTGCGCGTGGGCTTTCCAACGTGTAGCGGTTCGACGTCGTGCTTCCCGTGCCGGTCGCCGAGGTTTGCACCGAAGCGCTGGTCATGTTTGTCGACGTGGTGGGAGCAGTATCGTCGGCTTCCGGAGGCAATCCCCTAATTCGGCGGCTGGTCCGATGCACGGGAGTATTGACTGGCACTGGACTCGTATCGCGGCTTCCTGGGGGGTCTGCAGCATCCGTGAGACTACCCAGCACTTCCACCAGTTGTCACATGCCGCCAGCACGTAGTGGGTTGACAGCAAGAGCGGCTCTAAATCTGGAGGAAAAAAGAAGATCGCGTTCTTCTTTTTTCCTCCAGATTTAGAGCCGCTCTTGCTGTCAACCCACTACGTGCTGGCGGCAATATATACTTGTAATGTGCAGACTAACACCATGGAAGGCCACAGCATACATTATCACTACGCACAGTTAATCAATGTCATTGCCTCAAAGCAATAAACTGGAATTGTTTGATAATGTATGCTGTTGGCCTTCTATGGTGTTAGTGCGCAGATGTGTCAAGTATATATTCAAGCGTTCGAGCTATGAATAAATCGGTTGGAAGTGAGCGCTGTGTGTGTCTGATGCCTGGGTGTGTGCGTGTATAAGTGATCGTGTCATGTGTTTGCGCTCGAATTAAATTTTAGAAATGTTGTGCCAACTAGCCCAACAACAAGTTCTTTTACAAAACTCGTCACGATGTGCGTCACAGCCTTGTATGCTAACGTGACCAAGCCACCTATGTAACGACGTCACTGCCCAATTCGGCACCGCGAAACCTAAACCGAAAATAGTCCACTAAAGTAGAGCAACAATAAATTATTTAGCGAAAATACGCGAATCTTGGTGTGCACATGTGTATCAAGCTTCCTGGGGCTGAAGGAAACGCTTACATCAAAGAACACGCATGCCACAAATTTGGTAGCACTAACCGCAGGGGCGTCTGGTTAAGCAGGCGTTTGGTGTGTTGAGACACCACGGACACGAGCTAATGGGGGAGGTTCTCACCATAGAAGGATCGGCCACCCTGGTGCAGTATCTGGCCACTACCTCCCGCATGCAAACGTCTATTAACTCACGGCCCTCAGTCCCCAGCAGCTGCGAAGCAACTGACCACGACGGTGGTCATATCTGCAACGCAGCAGAGGGTGCTAAGAATCTCTGGATCCGAACAGGCCGCCATTGGAACCTGAACTTGGCAACGTTCAACGCTAGAACCTAATCTAGTGAGGCAAGTCTAGCTTACTATTCGAGGAGATAGAAGGTGTTGAGAAGGCAAGAGGGTTAGGGGGGGGACAGAAGGTTAGGTGGGCAGATGAGATTAGGAAGTTTGCGGGTATAAATTGGCAGCAGCAAGCACAGGACCGAGTTAACTGGCGGAACATGGGAGAGGCCTTTGTCCTGCAGTGGACGTAGTCAAGCTGATGATGATTATGATGACCCCTTTCATTTCCTCATGCCACCAGCTCTTGGGTTTGTGTCTGCTTTTCCCGTTTGATTTGACCGTAGCAAACTCTAACTCATACAGTCTAATTAGAATTGTGTGGTTTTTGTGTGTTAATTCCCCCTCTAAAAAAACAAATGTAGGCTTATGCCACAGGAGCGAAAGAAAGACACGCCTGAACGATAACCGATGCCAGCCAGGAACGCGAGCCGTGGCTTCACGTGCCACGGCCTAGCGCCTTCTTTATTTTCTTCTGTCGCCATCGCGCGCTCTCCGGTTTGCGCGCCGCCCGAACGAGGGCGCTACAGGGCCCCCCGTGTAGACTGGAAGTCGGAATGTGACATGCCGTTTGTGGTGTTCCAACGGAAGATCAGTCGTAGATGAGAGGCTTTCTAGGGCGGTCTCCAGGTACGCCGGCTTGAGTCGGTCTAAGCTGACTGTCTCTTCACGGCCGTTCTGAAGTAGAGTGGCAGTTTTGGGGGTGCGGTGAAGGACGCGGAATAGTCCGTCGTAGGCTGGTGTCAAAGGTGGTCTGACCGCGTCGTGGCGCACGAAAACATGTGTTGCAGTGGCCAGATCAGGGTGGACGAATATGGTCTTGTGTTCGGAAGGTCTGGGTGGAGTAGGCCGGAGGTCTTGAACGCAGTCGAGGAGGCGTTGTAGGAATTGCTGTGGCTGGTCTGGTAGCTTCGTTGACGTGAAGAAGTCTCCCGGAAGCCGTAGAGAAGTGCCATACACCAGCTCTGCTGTTGAGCACTGCAGGTCTGCCCGGATGACAGCTCGTAAACCTAAGAGCACCAGTGGCAAGGCATCAACCCAGGTGGCTCTATTGAGGCGCGTAGTCAAGGCGGTCTTCAGTTGTCGGTGAAGGCGTTCCACCATGCCGTTGGCGCAGGGATGATAAGCCGTGGTACGGCAATGTCTGGCTCCGAGGATGCGATTAAGGCAAGTAAACAGCGAGGACTCAAACTGACGTCCACGGTCTGTTGTTACGGTGCCAGGACAGCCAAAACGGGATACCCACGTAGAAATGAAAACGCGGGCAACTGTCTCGGCTGTGATATCTTGAATCGGAACAGCCTCTGGCCAGCGTGTGAAGCGATCGACCATGGTCAATATATAACGGTACCCCTGAGACACTGGTAGAGGGCCCACAATGTCTAGATGAACATGGTCGAAACGACGGCCGGGTGGAAGGAAAGGTTGGGGCGGCGTCTTAGTATGACGGGAGACTTTTGTCATCTGGCAGGGCAGGTACATGCGCGTCCAAGCGCGCACATCACCGTTGATTCCGGGCCAGACATAGCGCTGGGTGAGAAGACGCTGAGTAGCCCGAATGCCAGGGTGACAGATGTCGTGTAAGGAGTGGAAAACGGTGCGTCGTAATGAAGCGGGAACGAAAGGGCGGGGAAGGTCAGCTGAGATATCGCACCACAAGCGCTCAGATGATAATGGATGAGGCACCAGGCGTAGTCGGAGAGAACGGGGGTTCTCCCGAAAAGCGGCAAGCTCTCTATCATCCTGCTGTGCCGAGGAGAATGAGGCCCAGTCGATGGTTGGCGGTGGAGAGTCAACCGCGGCTATACGAGAAAGGGCATCTGCGGCGGTGTTGTCAGCTCCTTTCACGTGGCGGATGTCAGTCGTGAACTCCGATATATAAGCCAGATGGCGGAGTTCACGGGGCACGTACTTGGATGAGTTGGTGCGGAAAACATACGCCAGTGGCTTATGGTCAGTCAGCACGTAAAACGAGCATCCTTCCAGGAAATGCCGAAAGTGCTGTATTGCAGCGTAGATGGCTAGTAGTTCCCGGCCAAAGACGCTGTAGCGGGTCTCAGCAGGAAGTAGCTTCCGAGAGTAAAACGACAAGGGTCTCCACTCGGAGTTAATGCACTGCTGTAAGACGGCTCCGACGGCCACGCTGGATGCGTCCGCCATCAACCGAGTAGGGGCGTTGCTGCGTGGAGGAATAAGAAGCACGGCGTTAGCGACCGCTTGCTTAGCAGCAGCAAAGGCGGCCTGGGCCTCTGACGACCAAGGAATGGCGGAGGACGGGCCGGTGGTCGACCGAAGGAGGTCGGTGAGCGGTCGTAGCAGTTCGGCACAGTGTGGTATGAAGCGCCTGGAAAAATTCACAAGCCCCAGGAATTGGCGTAATTGGCGCAGTGTTGTAGGCTGAGGATAATCCTGAATTGCTTTAACGTGGGACCGGAGAGGGCGTATTCCTTTGGATGATATGTGATGGCCCAAGAACTCGAGCTCAGATGCGCCGAAAGTACACTTAGAGGCGTTCACAACGAGGCCGTACTGCTGAAGACGTTGGGACAGAGCGCGTAGATGGTGCTCATGATCTTCAGGTGTGCGGGTGTGCGGCTGGCGATGAGGACATCGTCAAGGTTCGCAAACACAGTAGGAAGACCCCGTGTGACCTCAGAAATGAACCGCTGGAAAGTTTGAGCCGAATTGCGGAGTCCAAAAGGCATCCGCACGTATTCAAACAACCCAAAGGGCGTCGTGATGGCGGTCTTAGGTATGTCGGCGGGCTCGACAGGAATCTGGTGGTACGCCTTAACAAGGTCCACTTTGCTGAAAATTGTGCAGCCGTCGAGGCGCGATGTAAAATCCTGGATGTGAGGTAGAGGATAGCTGTCGTGGACAGTCTTGGCATTCAACGCTCGATAGTCCCCACAAGGACGCCAGTCAGCAGGATCACGCTTTGGCACCAAATGCAGCGGGGAAGCCCAAGCGCTTGACGACGGGCGGATAATGCCGAGCTGCAGCATGTGGTCAAACTCCCGTTTAGCAATTGCTAGGCGGTCTCCGCACAGGCGGCGTGGTCGAACGGCTGCCGGTGGACCCCGGGTGACGATGTGGTGTGTCACCGTATGTTTAGGCGGCTGAGTGAGGTTGCACGGTTTAGTTAACTCCGGGAAACTCGCCAAGATTTTTTCGAACGGTGAGGAAGGTATCAGCATGCGGATGGCCATTGGAGCGATGTCGGACAGGACTCCCGAGATGGAGAGACGAGTCTTACCATCTATGAGGCGGCGCCGCCGCACGCTGACGTCCAAATCGAAGTATGAGAGGAAGTCCGAGCCGATGATCGGTTGAACCACGTCTGCGATGACGAAAACCCACCGGAAAATGCAGCGAAGGCCGAAGTCGAGGGTGAGAGATCGGAGCCCATACGTTGCTATAGACGAGGCGTTGGCAGCACGAAGCACTTGCCCCTGTGACTTTGAACGATCAGCCGTAGTCGGGGGCACAACGCTAATTTCCGCGCCCGTATCTATAAGGAACCTGGCGCCCGATAGCTGGTCCGTGACCATGAAAAGGCGGCTGGGACGAGAAGGGAGATCACACGCCGCCGTCAGTGATCCCGGCAGGCGTTTCCCTGCCGCGAACATGGGGGTGTACACTTCGTGGCTCGGTGTCGGAAACGCCGATGGTACCAGCAGAGGGGTGGAGGGCTGGGACTCCGAGCATCTCGTGTGCGTGGAAGAGCTCGACGACCGGAACGAGGCGAACGAGTCTCCTGCAGGGGGCTCCGGAGTGCGGCAATGGAGGCGGCGAGTTCGTCGATGCGGGCCTCAAGGCGCGAAATCGCTGCGTCTGCTGGTGGTAAGACAGCGCTGACAGATGGGGAGGTCGCTTCATGAACCTGATCGGCGAGCTCCGCCAGGCGGTCGAGATTGACGTCGCCGGCCGCCGCGAGGACGAGGCGGATTGGCTGAGAAAGGCGTTGGAGGAAGAGCTCGCGAAGCAACGCTGAGTGGGCAGAGACATCGTGTTTCCCAAGAAGCTGTCGCATTCGGCGCAGTAGTTGGGAGGGGCGTCTGTCGCCAAGGTCCCCCTCTGCAAGGAGCTGCTGTAGGCGGACGCGTTCCGAAGGCATAAATCGTTCCAGCACCTTGGTTTTCAGGTGCTGATATGGCGTAGTGTCCGAGGGGTTGGAGAGGACGTCGGAGAGCTCGCTGGCAACGTCAGGAGGAAGGACGGAGGCTACGTGGTAGTAGCGTGTCGTTTCCGAGGCGATGCGGTACAGGGAGAATCGCGCCTCGACCTGATGAAACCAAACTTGCGGGTCCTGTGGCCAGAAAGATGGGAGACGCAGTTGCACGGTCGAGACGTCCTGCGGACGTGAGGCTTGTTCGGTTGAGGGTGCATTCGAGTCAGTCATTGTCTTCGTCCGAGGTCACCACTTGTAGGCTTATGCCACAGGAGCGAAAGAAAGACACGCCTGAACGATAACCGATGCCAGCCAGGAACGCGAGCCGTGGCTTCACGTGCCACGGCCTAGCGCCTTCTTTATTTTCTTCTGTCGCCATCGCGCGCTCTCCGGTTTGCGCGCCGCCCGAATGAGGGCGCTACACAAATAACAAAAGAAATACCCTTAAGGAAATGAGCGCCAATTAGTGTCATCTGTATTCATCCATTCATTTGTTTTCTCAAACAAACGTTCTCGTAAATGAATCTTTAAAGTCGCAAGAAGTGCAATCGAGAATCTGCGTCATCTCACGTAATTGTTTGCAGCGAAAGCAGACTACAGATGGGCATTTTCGACGATTGCCGCGGTGCATGCGACGTGAAGAAGTAAGAGATGAATATTTTTATTTATTTTATTTAGACATACCACAGGCCAGCATTTTGTCCAGGCAGAAGGGGCATAAGAAACATCAAATGATTCGTAACAGCAAAAAAAAACGTGAATCGAAACGCTAACAGAGTTCACATGTCTGTGAAGCAGCAACAAAAAAAAAACATTATCACACAGTTGAACACACTAAATGAACACACACACAGTTGAACACACACTACCAAGTAGATAACCTTTCAGCGACATAGCAAAATTGTCAGCCGAAAAATCTCATGAGGCAGTGAATTGCATTCATCAACTGTTCTGGGAAAAGAACTGTATTTGTAGGCATTAGCTCGTACAAATATAGATGCCAAGGATCGATCGTGTTTATGGCGCGTATTTCTAGCAGTGACTGGCTGAACGCAAAGAGGTACTATTAAGGCAACTGTCCCTGACATAATTTTATATAAAAAACGTTTGACGATTCAACTTTTTTCTTGTTTCTAACGAAGGAATTCGGCATATTGATGACAGCTCCACTTCGAAGCAATGCACAAATAGCCGAGAACAAAATCACACCACAACCACGAGGTTAATGATGACGAGTGAGGCGAAGCTTGCGGACAGACGGGCGCACAGATGGACGGACGCATGGACATCACACACGGACGCACGAAAGCATGGACGGACTGACAGGCGCTTCGTCCCACTTATCATCAATCACTCCATGGATATGCTGTGACACTGTTTTTATCGACATACAACGCTTTGCAACTGGCTACGACCCATGGAGTAAAAAACTTCGCCGCTTAAAAAAAACGAATGTTGACGAGCAGCCCGAAACAATATTTAAATTCAGCATAAGGGGGTGCTTTGATACGAGAAATAGGAAAGGCGCCTTAGCTCGCAAGGTACACTGTTCTTTGGCGAAACGAAGTTTTTTCGGCTGATGTTGTGCAACCGCTGCTGCTTGTGCAAGCCATCGCGTTTACCTTGGGGTGTCATCAAAAGTGTGTAACCATTTCCGCTGTAATTGTTGTAGTGATAGACTCAACAGCAAGACTTGGCACCCACACAAAGCACAAAAAACAAAGTGCGCGTTACATTTGTTACGCAGAGCATCGAAAAAAAGAAAAAAACTAAAGCAAAGCACTATACCCACACGTCTCCAAGGGCATAGAAGTGTGGCAGTTCAGGCTAGTTGGTATGACATGACGATAGTTATAGCGTGAGAACAAAGGACACCTCGTCATTCTGTTCTCGCGCTATATAACGTCTCCAAGGGCAACCACGAAGGAGACCAATCATAGTGCAGAAAAAGTGTCCGAGACCGCGCTACAGTGGCTAGCTTAGGAAAGTGTGAACAGCACCAAGCGGCCCCTACGGAGCGCACTGAAGCCTCCGAGAAGGAGCCGCGTAGGAGCACGCGCAGTCGTTTATACTAAAGGTAAGAGGAATGCAGCAGTGATGAAAAACAGGACACTGAAATTACAATAGGTATGATGTTGTGAAAGGAATATGGAAAGGGGTCATGGTTCCTGGTTTGACGTTTGGCAATGCGGTCTTGTGCATGAGATCAGAAGTTCAAGCAAAATTAAAAATTAAGCAACGTGGAATCGGCAGGCTTGTCTTAGGAGCTCACGGGAATACACCAAATCAGGGAGTACAAGGTGATATGGGATGGACATCTTTTGAGTGCAGGCAAGCTAGCAGAAAAATAGAATTTGAGGAGCGATTGAGACAAATGGGGGAGGAGCGTTGGGCTAGGAAGACATTCAGCTGCTTGTACATGAAGAATGTCGATACAAAATGGAGGAAGTGAACCAGAAAATTGACTGCTAAATACTTAGAAAACAGCAAGGGGCCAAACCAAAAAGAATTATTGGTTAGGAAGAATGTGAAGGAAGCTGAGACCGATATGTGGAGAATCGGCATGATTAAGAAGTCCGCACAAGAGATCTATCAAACTTTTAAGCAGGAAATTGCCAAGGAAAAGATCTGTGATAATACTCGGGGTAGTTCTGTACTGTTTGAGGCCAGGACTGGAGTATTGCGAACCAAGACATATCGGGTCAAATACGAAGGAGTAGACACGGTATGCAATGCCTGTGGAGCGGAAGAGGAAACTGTTGAACACTTGATAATGTTCTGTGAAGGGCTTCACCCTATAATTCAGGATGATGGCGCAGAGTTCTTCAAAGCACTGGGGTTTCGGGACAGGGAGGGCAAAATAGATTTTAAGCGGGTCGAATTAGCTAGAAGGAGGTTATCTGATTGGTGGCAAAAGTCAAGGCACAAGTGATAATTAAACCCTTCACTGCAAAGAACTGGTCCTCAACCTCACTGTTTAAGGAAAAAAACAAATAAATCTAGTTTGTGGTTCGCTAAGTATTACGGTTTGGTGGCATTACCCACCGCCCGATCTAAAGGGTACTGCCATATCAATTTCATCCATCCTATTCACGTTGTTTGCATGTTTCCGACATTTTCTTGGGACGCGTTCGTCCTCGTTTTTTTAATTGCGGTGGCACACTGGCACCAATGCTTCTGTATGCACTCTCGTGGCACGAAAACAAAGTCATTGCTTCGTCCCGGGATTCACTACAGGCTAGAAGTCAGCTGAAAAGAAGCATGCGTTCTTCGGCGTTCCACAAAACGAAGCTCTGTTAGCGCATTGGCGGAGAGCGATCCCGCGTGCTGAAGAGCTACTTCAAGAAAACTCGGCTGTGTGCGAGCTGCACTTCGGCGAGAGGTACGTCTCCCGGCACTTCGAGCACACTGTGAATGGCGAAATCGTCCGCATTGAAAGAGGTAGGCGTGCTCTCTGTTAGGAGGGAGGGGGGGCGAAGTTTTATTGCAGGGCGCCTCTTCCCTATTAAGTCAGTGTATAATGCAGATTTTATGCCCCCCCCCCCCTTTAGATGACCAAAAGAGTGCCCCGCTGCCTAGTCAATGTAGAGAACAGGTTAAGCACCCCACTCCCAGGTGACCCCTTTGCCCTCCTCGTGTTAGGGGGGAGGGGGGCGAAGTTCTATTGCAGGGCACCTCCTCCCTATTAAGTCAGTGTATTGTCACGGGGTCGTGACAGGGCCGAAGACAGGAGACTTCGTGTTGGGATTTAACTGTTTATTTGGGCGAAGCTGTGCCCAGTAAACGGAAAGTCCGAATACAGCAGCAGTCTTGCACAGATAGCAGTCTCGGACTGATAGCGGCGAACGGAGCGTCGGCTTTCGTTCACAACAACTGACAAGCGGCGAAGCGCCTCGGCATTTATACTCTTGCCATCGAATGTTCTAGCTTTATCGCTGGCGGTGGCGTAGGTTCCAGAACAATCTGTACCGTTCGCACAGTGGGCGTGATCTTATCGAAATGATCTACTACAGTCCGGAACCTTCTCGAAAACTGCAGGCGCGGTTTGCGCTGAGAATCGTGTGGTGTTTTGGGACGATAAGAAAAACTTGGGAAATGGAACGTGGCATTGCCCCCCTCTGAAAAAAGGCATCGTCCCGATGCTTTAACTAAAGATGAAGGTACAATAATAATGCAAGAAAGTACAATGAAGAAATTACGATGAAACAATAATACAAAAAACACTGTTTCAGTTTGTTAACGCGCATGAAACGGCTGGAGGCGCGCGACATGCACGACTTCAGGTCGCGATCAGCGTCGTTGAGAGTTCGTGATGCCGTCGAGAAAACCTCATAATCAAGTGGGCCGAGACTTCGAACCACCCTGTACGGTCCGAAGTAGCGTCGCAGAAGCTTTTCACTTAGTCCACGTCGGCGTATCGGCGTCCACACCCAAACACGTTCACCGGGCTGGTATTCCACGAAGCGTCGTCGAAGGTTATAACGGTGGCTGTCTGTCGTCTGTTGATTCTTGATACGGAGACGCGCAAGTTGTCGGGCTTCTTCGGCACGTTGAAGGTACTAGCTCACATCGAGGCTTTCTTCGTCGGTGACGTTGGGTAACATGGCATCGAGCGTCGTTGCCGGGCTCCTTCCGTATACCAATTTGTATGGAGATATCTGCGTCGTCTCCTGCACCGCCGTGTTGTATGCGAAGGTCAGATACGGAAGAATGGCGTCCCACGTCTTGTGTTCGACATCGACGTACATTGACAGCATGTCAGCGATCCTGTTGTTAAGCCGCTCGGTGAGGCCGTTGGTCTGTGGGTGGTACGCTGTCGTCCGGCGGTGGTTTGTTTGGCTGTATGCTAAGATCGCTTGAGTTAAGTCGGCAGTGAATGCCGTTCCTCTGTCGGTGATAAGGACCTCCGGGGTGCCGTGACGTAGGACGATATTTTCGACGAAGAACTTAGCTACCTCGGATGCACTGCCTTTTGGCAGGGCTTTTGTCTCGGCGTAGCGGGTGAGGTAGTCGGTAGCTACCACGATCCACTTGCTTCCGAAAGCCGACGTCGGGAACGGCCCTAGTAGGTCCATACCAATCTGCTGGTAAGGTCGCCAAAGGTGGATCAGTTGGCTGCAGAAGTCCCGCTGGCCTTGTCGGCGGTGTCTTGCGTCGCTGACAGTCCCGGCATGTCCTCACATAACGAGTGACGTCGGTGGTGAGACGTTGCCAGGTGTACCTTTCTTGTATCCTCGCGAGCGTGCGAGAAACACCGAGGTGCCCTGCCGTCGGATGGTCGTGCAGAGCCTGCAGGAGTTCTGGTCGCAGACCTCAAGGCACCACAAGGAGGTACTTAGCTCGAAGCGGTGAAAAGTTTTTCGTTTGTAGAATACCGTTTCGTAGGAAGAACGACGCGAGAACGCGCTTGAATACCTTCGGGACTTCGGCGGTCCTGCCTTCGAGGTATTCTATTAGGGACTTAAGTTCCGGGTCGGCCCACTGTCGTTCAGCGAAGTCGTCTGTAGTTATCGTTCCCAAGAAGTAGTCGTCATCCGGGTCATCGGGTAGCGGTTGGTCGACAGGCGCACGAGAGAGACAGTCGCCGTCGGAGTGTTTTTTGTGTGTTGATAGCGGCGAACGCTCCGTTCACCGCTATCAGTCCGAGACTGCTATCTGTACAAGACTGCTGCTGTAATCGGACTTTCCGTTTACTGGGCACAGGTTCGCCCAAATAAACAGTTAAATCCCAACACGAAGTCTCCTGTCTTCGGCCCTGTCACGACACCGTGACATCTGGTGGAGGTGCTGCTTCGTTCATGTACCGGACGCCCCCGTCAAGCCGTGAACCCAGCCCACGTCGCGGAGAAGACACCGACGCCATCCAAGAGCAGCGAACAAGCCGCCGACAGCAAGGTCTCCCACCGGAGTACGGGCTTCTACAAGACAAGGCGCGGAAAGCCAAGGCCATGACCTCTACTGCAGCGACTATGACAACCGGAGCGTCCCAGCCCGCGATTGTCATTCATCAACCCAGGGAACCACCAACGTTTCATGGGTCATCGTTTGAAGACCCGGAAACCTGCTAGAAACATATGACTGTGTGGCCGCCCTCAACCACTGGGACAACGAAGAAAAGCTTCGTCGTGTGTACTTCTAACTGGAAGACACTGCAAGGACCTGGCTAGAGAATCAGGAGTCCACGCTCCGATCGTGGGATGTCTGCTGCGGTGCATTTCTGCAAACGTTCGCGAGCGTCGCTCGCAAAGAGAAGGCCGCTGCTCTACTAGAGACCCGGGTTCAGCTACCAAATGAAAAGAATGGAATTTTTACAGAGGAGATGACCCGCCTATTTCGTCACGCTGACCCAGACACACCTGAGGAGAAGAAAGTTCGTTTCCTCATGCGAGGGGTCAAACAAGAGCTCTTCGCGGGACTAATGAGGAATCCACCGAACACCGTCCAAGAATTTGTATCCGAGGCGACCACCATCGAAAAAACCCTGGACATGCGCACCAGACAGTATAATCGTCGCCTGACTCCAGAATGCGCTGCTGCTCAAGCCAGTGACTCCGACAACCTGCGTGAAACGATCCGAGCGATCGTGCGGGAAGAGCTGCGCAAACTGTTGCCTTCGGCGCAACCTCAAGTGGATTCGATCGCCGATATTGTGCGAGAAGAAGTTCGGCAATTGCTTCGAATTCCCCAAACACCGCTGCCCGAGCCAGAAACAATGAGCTACGCCGCTGCAGTGCGCCACAACGCTCCTCCCCGTCCACGGTGAAACGCCGCCCCGTCGCCATTCCGTCGCCAGACACCACCGCCGCCACCACCCCCACCGATGACCTACCGTTCGCCAGCGGGCCAGCGCAGTGGGCCGAGGAAAACGGACGTTTGGCGCACCCCTGACTACCGCCTATTGTGCTACCACTGCGGCGAGGCCGGGCACACTTACCGCCGTTGCCAGTACCGACAGATTGGACTGCATGGCTTCGCCGTCGATGCACCACGTCCACAGCCAGGGGAACGGCCACGTGACATCGCCGACTATCTGACAAAAACTCAATGGACATCACGGAGTCCTTCCGGTTCGCCGTCGCCTAGCCGCCGCTTGTCACTGCACCCCCGGCAGTACTCCGGCCCAACGCGGGGCCGGTCTTCTAGCCCGTATCCGGGAAACTAAGGGCAGCAACCGGTGGAGGTGCGGTTGCTGTGCGACGAACTACCGAAGATCCTCCGACGACGACGACGCCGCGACGGAGCTTTCCGAACACAACGCCAACCAGGCAAAGCCCTGACGGCAAAAGCTCACTTACCGAAGATTGCCTGACGACGCAACATGGAAGCAGCGGAACAAGCCGACGCAGCCGTGACCCGACGCCACGCCCTAACTGTAATGCAAGACGGCGAACTAGCGACCTCGACGTTTTTATCGACGGCCACAGTGTGAGCGCTCTCGTCGATACTGGAGCTGACTATTCTGTCATCAGTGGGTCGTTCGCCGCGAAGTTAAAGAAAGTTAGGACAGCTTGGAAAGGCACTGAAATCCGCACAGCTGGATGTCATCTCGTAACGCCTGCAGGAATCTGCACAGCGAGAGTCACCATTAACGGCCGTAATTATCCTACAGACTTCGTAGTCCTACAGCGTTGCTCGAGAGATGTGATCCTTGGCATGAACTTCTTATGCCTCCATGGTGCTGTCATCAACCTAAAAACAAAGTCGATAACGTTATCCAAAGAAGAAGCACTACCGCCGCGCACGCCGTCAGGACACTATGCCTTGAATGTGCTGTAAGAACAAGTCACCATTTCGCCTCGCTCAATCGTCATTATTTCAGTCGGCGCTCCTAAATCTCCTAAATCACCTGACTTGCAAGGCGTCGTTGAAGGCAGTCAGCATCTGTTGGTCACCCGAAATATTTGCGTCGCAAGAGGAATTGCAGAGCTGCGGGGAGGCAAAGCAACGGTTATGCTCACAAATTTTAGCAAGGAGTACAAACATGTGAACAAAGGAACAATGGTCGCATACATCGAAGAAATTGTCAAAGCCACCAGTGCTTTCGCCCTCGCCGATTCTGCGGAACCTGTTCAGAGGAACCAAGCCCCTCCCACAGCTTTCGACGTCAATCCCAGACTTCCGAACGATAAGCAAGAACAGCTCAAGGCCCTGCTCCTGCAATACGAAGATTGCTTTTCGTCGTCATCGAAAATTCGGCAGACCCCAATCACGAAACATCGCATCATAACCAAAGAAAATTCTAGACCACTCCGTCAGAGTCCGTAGAGGGTTTCGACGCGAGAACGTGAGGCCATGAAGAGACAAGTTGATGAAATGCTGCGGGATGACATTATCCAGCCATCCAAGAGCCCATGGGCATCCCCCGTGGTGTTAGCGAAGAAAAAGGATGGGACCCTACATTTCTGCGTCGATTATCGCCGCCTGAACAAAATCACAAGAAAGGACGTATATCCTCTTCCACGAATAGACGACGCACTTGATCGGCTCCATAACGCCAAGTACTTTTCGTCAATGGACCTCAAGACTGGCAATTGGCAAATCGAAGTCGACGAAAGAGACCGAGAGAAGACGGCGTTTATAACACCGGACGGCCTCTTCGAGTTTAAGGTGATGCCCTTCGGCCTTTACCCAGCGCCTCCACCAGATGTCACGGGGTCGTTACAGGGCCGCAGACAGGAGACCGTGTTGGGATTTAACTGTTTATTTGGGCAAACCTGTGCCCAGTAAACGGAAAGTCTGATTACAGCAGCAGTCTTGCACAGATAGCAGTCTCGGACTGATAGCGGCGAACGGAGCGTCGGCCTTCGTTCACAACAACTGACAAGTGGTGAAGCGCGTCGGCATTTATACTCTTGCCATCGATTATTCTAGCGTTATCGCTGGCGGTGGCGTAGGTTCCAGAACAATCTGTACCGCTCGCACAGTGGACGTGATCTTATCGAAATGATCTACTACAGTCCGGAACCTTTTCGAAAACTGCAGGCGCGGTTTGCGCTGAGAATCGTGTGGTGTTTTGGGACGATAACGAAAACTTGGGAAATGGAACGTGGCAGTATGATGCAGATTTTATGCCCGCCCCACCCCCTTTAGATGACCAAAAGAGTGCCCCGCTGCCTAGTCAATGTAGAGAACAGGTTTAGCACCCCAAAAAGCAGTGGTGGTTGCGGATGCGAACAATCGTCTAATTGCTGTTCCTGTCTTCTACAGGTGTTCGTCCTAGACAGGCCAGGGTCCCGATAGTGACTGCTGCAGCACCTGTCATTTCATCATCCACATGTCAACGTGGAACGTTGTATTCTGGATAATCTTGCCGCATCATATCTACCGTTCCCAGCATTCCATTCGTCGTCCTGCGCCTGCGTGGATCTTCAGTCTAGGTATCAAAAACAGTGACAGGAGGCACGCCCGCGTCAAAGCAGTGGTGGATGCGGATGCGAACACTCGTCTAATTGCTGTTCCTGCCTTCTACAGGTCAGTTGGCTTTACGCAACCCTGGGTATTGAGCTCTGTCTTATACCGCAACCACTGTTGCTGCTGCTGCTGCTGCCGCTGCTCTTTGTATTATTCGCACGCTCGTGTGTTCGCTCGTGTTCTTCAATAAGTTTGCTGCTTGAGGTATCACGATGCCTACGAATGCCGAGTTAGCTCAGAGAATCGAGGACCTTGAGGCAGAATTTGACAGCCGATTGACAAAGCTCGTGGACAGAATTGTGGGTGACGTTACGACTATGCTTCGAGAGACGGGATTCGATCTCGGTGCTCTAAATTCAAAGGTCAAAGGTATGCATGCTGGCCTGAAAAGGCTTAACGACATTGTAGAGACTGTCTGCACTCAACAAGAGCTTTGTTCTACTAACAAAGCTTTGAAAAATGAGAATGAGACTTTAAAGAAGAAGGTGGCGGACCTGGAGCAGTACACTCGGATGAACAACGTCGAGATCAAGAGCGTTCCTTTTTCCCAAGGGGAGGACTGTGTTGCCATAGTGCAGTCGATTGGTAACAAAATCGACTCTCCTGTATCAGGCACTGATCTTGACGTTGTTCACAGAGTGCCAGCTAAGTTTGGACAACAGAATATCGTGGCCCGTTTCTGTTCACGAAAGCAAAAGAATGAGTTTGTTAGGAAGGCACGTAAAGCTCGCTTGAATACACGTGCTCTTGGTTTTTCTGGAGAGGGCACCCATGCTGTCTTTGTTAATGATCACCTCTCGCCGGATAACAAGAAGCTTTTTGCTAAAGCACCTGTTCTCAAAGAAGAGAAACAGTGGGCGTTTCTTTGAAGTGATAACTGTCAGATAAAAGCAAGGAAATCTACTGACACCAGGGTATTTCGCATAAAATCAGAGATCGACCTGTCCATTATCTCCTAGTTATATCGTACATTAGCGATTGTAGCGTCTATCCAATAGCAGGATGGCGTATATTTCACCGTCTGAACTCTCATCATGGATGTCTCAGCCATGTAGGGCGTTAATTCACTTTAGCGCTCGAAGTATAGGAGAAAATTATGACAATATTACCTCATTGCTGTCGGCCATTGGTCACTAGTTCTCTATCATCTGCATCAGTGAAACGTGGCTATGTGAATATGACAGGGACCTGTTTAGGTTTCCTTCCTATTCTTCTCAATACTGTCACCTAATCGACGATGCACATGGTGGACCAGCTATTTTTATATCTTCATGCCTTCACTATCATAAGCGACTGGACTTGGCACTAAGTATTCTTGGTTGCGAATCCGTGTGGATCGAACTTCATGAACCAAATTTTTCGCAAGATAGTAAGAATTTAGTTGTTGCCTGCATATATCGCTCTCCGTCGTCATCTGTCGTGGAGTTCTGCCTAGCTTTAGGAGAGGCGTTGAAAACTCTGTCATTAGAAGGGAAACGGTGATTATTTTAGGAGATATGAATATCAATCTTCTTGATGACACCAACGCAAATGTTTCTGAATACATTTCCTGCTTCAGTGGGTATGGCTACGAGTGCGTCATAACTGCACCAACTCGTGTTCCACTTCATGGCAATGGCACTATTACAGATCATATTTTGTCTAACCTCATTAGCCCTCCTGAAGCAGCTGTCATCGAGGTGCCTGTCACAGATCATTATCCTATTTATGCAAGCATAGGCATCTCCAATAATAATAAAATAAGTCGATGCTTCAAGAATATCTTAAATACTGCATCATTCATTAACATCATCGAGCAGTGTGATTGGTCGGCAGTTAAGAAATTCAATAATGCTGAAATAGCCTACCAACAATTTTCCTCTATCATTTCAAATGCAGTCACAGCCACTTCAACATTAGTAGTAAGCAGAACAAAGTACCTTGTCCCAATTAATCTGTGGTTGACACCTAACCTGTTAAAATGTCTGCGCAAAAAGGATAACTTATACAAAAAGACGAAAAAGTGCCCTTTCAATGATCACCTTCAAAAGTGCTATAAATAATGTTCAAACGCAATAGGAAAGTTACCTAAAGCCGCTAACTTAATGTATTTCGAAGATAAAATAAAGCGAGCCGGAAATGACGCTAAGCAGCAGTGGACAACTGTAAACAATTTTCTTGGCAGGACTACGGTACATTCAGATATAACCTTGATTCACTCAGAAAAACGTGTAATCGATAACCCATCTGATATTGCGAACTCTTTTAATGACTCATTCGGCATTGATATCTCTCAGTCGACAGCACCCCTCGAACACACTTGTTCACGATTACCACATTCATTCTTCCTTTATCCGACGTCACCCGAGGAAGTGTTCACCGTTATCAATAGTATTAGGATACAAGCGCTGGTCTCGATAAGTTCCTTGCTGCCGACATGAAACTGATAGCTCATTTAATCTGTGATGCATTATGTCATATTATAAATCTTGTATTTGGAACTGGGTTCTTCCCTACATCTCTGAAAAAAGCAAAAATTATTCCCGTTTTTAAAAAAGGCGACAAGCGTTTAATCTCCAATTACCGGCCTATAGCAATTATTTCATTCTTCAGTAAGGTCATAGAAAATCTTTTTGCGGGACGTTTACGGTGTTATCTAGACAAGTTTCACATTCTTTCTAACAAACAGTTCGGTTTCAGGCGCGGTTACTCAACTGAACTCGCCATGATATCGATAACAGAGGAAAATAAATATGCTATTGACAGCGGTAGTGCTGCTGGAGGCGTCTTTTTTGACCTTTCAAAAGCATTTGATTCTATTTCGCACGACATTTTATTTCACAAACTAGAATCAATTGGTGTATCTGGCGTTCCACTAGAACTAATTCGTAACTATCTGCGTGATCGAGAACAGGTGGTATATGTGTCCGGTACCTTTTCCAACCCTAAAACCATAAACATCGGTGTTCCACAGGGTTCAATTTTGGGCCCGCTTTTATTTTTAATTTATATAAACGATCTACCTCAATGTCTAGCACATTCGTCCTGTATACTTTATGCGGACGATACCACTATATTAACTACAGAAAAAGACGCTGACTCGATGTAGTTTAAACTAAATGCCGACCTGATAAATGTTGTTAAATGGTTCAATAGGAATAAATTAAACAGAAATGCTAAAAAGTCAAACTTCGTTGTATTTTCGTCACCTATTCGAATTATACCTAGGAACCCCTCTGTCTTCGTAAGCGATACTCAAATTCATTCTACCTCTTGTACAGTGTTTCTCGGGGTCAAATTAGATGAACATTTGAAGTTTAATTTACATGTTTTGGAGCTTACGCGGAAAGCCGCATATGCCATTCAAATATTTCTAAAAGTGCACCCGTTCTTTCGTTTTGAAATATTGTTGTCACTTTACTACGCTTTCTTTCACCGCAACATAATCTATTGCATTTCTTCATGGGGTAATACGTATGCCACTCATTTATCAGCCATCCAACATCTTCAAAACCAAGCATTGAGAATAATAACGTTCAGTGGCTTCATGTCCAATGCATCATCCTTACTCTGTTCGCATGGAATTTTATCAGTTCAGAAGCTGGCTAAATATTTTCTCGGCATTCTTATTTACAAGTATGTGAATGTAAAACTTCCAATTCCTTTACTACACTCAAGTCAGTTTCCTCAGGCGTCATCGACTTGTTTTACAAAGGCTAATAACTTCCTTTTACCCAAACCTAGGACTAATTATGGCAAGTTTACCACAAAATTTTCATCTGTTTTCCTGTGTAATTCTTTACCTTTGGAGATCAAAAATAGATCCCTCGAAATGTTTAAAAAAGGCATGCGTTCGCACTTATTAAATTCTTAATGCATGATAATATATGAATGGAATGTTATTGCATTTTTCTGTTATTTTTTTGTGCTCATCGGTACACCTTGTATAACTTATGTTCACTATTTCGTGTTTATCTGTACACTTTGTATATCTTAACTTTTCTATCCTTACCGTAATAATGCTTGATATTATACAGAGTGAATGTTATTGCATTTTCGTGTTAGTTTTTGCATGCTTAGCTGTACTTTTTTTATAACTTACGTTCGTTATTTCGTGCTTATCTGTACATTTTGTATACCTTAAATTTTCTTTCCTTACCACTCTTTACTATTGCGTTGTATCTCTCATGTATGATTTTATAGGAGGTCTCACTTACAGTCTCGCGACTTTGAGACCTCCTTCTGTATTTGCACTTAACGCATGCACTTGTATCACTTGTATTTCAATTCTGAATAAACTGAACCCTCACTCCCAGGTGACCCTTTTGCTCCCCTCGTGTGGACGCCTATGTGTAGGCTTTTCAGAGAAGCTCTTCGCATTTGTAGACGCCTTTGAAATCAATTCTTCAAATCACTTCTTCACTAAGACATGGCTGAGAGGATCAGTGAAAACGCTAAGAAATTTGGGCAAACCATCAATCCACAGTCAACCCGCACTATATCTTTACCAAATGAACAGGGTGAAATGCTATCGGATAAAGACACCGTCAACATGTTTAACACCGCGTTTTCTTCGGTTTTGACCAAAGACCCTGATGAACCATTACCTACGGTTCTTGCACCTTTTGATACTACAATGCCTCCTATGACCTTCTCGATAGACAACATTTCAAACATAATTGCCAACATTAAACTGTCGTCATCTGCTGGTTTCGATGAAATCACATCGAAGTTTCTGAAGAACACCAAATTCATTTCCGTGGCTTATCTAACGTTGTTGTTTTCCCAGTCACTGTCATCTGGAAACCTACCAAAAGAGTGCAAAATGGCCAACGTCGTTCCAGTCTAGAAATCGGGCAGCAAGAGTTCACCCCAAAACTACCACCCCATTTCCATCACATCAGTGCCTTGTAAAATCATGGAGCATGTCGTATACACTCATATAATTAGCTTCCTTGATTCTAAAAATGTTTTTCACCATTCTCAGCATAGGTTTCGCAAGGGACTATCCTGCAAAACAATATTAGCGGCATTTCTCTATGACCTGCACCTCAATCAAGGCGCTAACACTCAAACTGATGCAATTTTTCTTGATTTCGCGAAAGCATTCGACAAAGTTGCTCATCAACGCTTACTACTAAAACTCTTCCGACTCAATCTAAACCCCGCAGTTTTAACATGGGTTGAGCAGTTCCTCACTAACGGCCTGCACTCAGTGTGCGTCAATAACAACTCAGAGCCTCTTTCAGTAGAATCCGGCGTCCCTCGGGGTTTGGTTTTTGGACCCCCTACTCTTTCTAATATATAATAATTACCTACCATTGCATGTTACTAGCAAAATCCGCATGTTTGCCGATGATTGCGTTATTTATCGTTTATTTGTTAACATTACTGACCAGTCTGCTCTTCAACACGACTTGCACAAAATTAAAGACTGGTGTCAACGCTGGTTAATGATTTTAAATACTGGTAAATGCAAAACAATGTCGTTTTCTCGCAGTCCTAATGCGTTAAAATTTAAATGTGAAATAGCAAACCAGCAACTAGAGACCATGCGCCAATATAAATACTTAGGTGTGCCGATGTCGAATAATCTCGATTGGTGTGCGCATGTGAACCACATTATTGCATCATCTAACAAAACATTTGGGTTTTTACGACTTCATTTACAAAGCGCTCCCCAGCTTGTCAAGTTACTAGCTTACAAAACACTAATATGGTCCAAACTAGAGTACGCATCAGCCATTTGGGATCCTCGCCAGATATTCCTCACAAACGCCCTTGAGGCTTTTCAGAGTCGTGCCATTCGTTTCATTCATTCCGCCTTTTCATACGATATCCGCGTAACATCTTTGAAAGCAGAATCCGGTTTACAAACACTTTCTAATCTACACCACATTGCTAGTTTACCATTATTTCATAAATTCTACCACAGCGCGCTAAATCAAGCACCGTATATTTTGCCACCATCACGCATATCCTATCGCATTTGCATTTGTCACCCCATAAACGTTGCTTGTCGTCTTGCTAGCACAGTCCCCGTTGCATCTTCTTTTTTTTCCTCGAGCAGCCAAGGACTGGAACGACCTAGCACAAGAAAGCGCTAACTCAAGCCCTACTGCCTTCATCGAAGCGATCACATTGCAATATACCACATAATAAAGTGTTCAACCTGTTGTATATATTGCCACAGCTCGAACATCGCAGAAGACGCTGCCACAATTTGCGTTCGTAAAAGCCGCCAAGCAAGTAGCAAGAAAGCCGCGCCATGGAACGCCGCCCTGCACGCGCCACGATGCTACGCCACGGTACCGGCACGAGAATGGAGGGGCAGAGGAAGAGACCGACGAAGTTGAAGTCAGCGAGCAAGAGGCATTCTTGGCTGACCATTTTTAGCTTTGAGTTTACGGGCACAAGTTCGCCCTAAATAAAGAGTTTATATAGTACCAGGTGCTATATTTATTCGTAACAATCTGGTGGAGGTGCTGGGTATGAGTCCAAGCCCACCACAGACAAGGGAGAGAAGCCCAGACCCAGAAGATTGGAGCCAACAGAATTGACACCTGTGCACCAACGCACGAGTCGCCGACTACGTGGTGAGCAGCCCGAGTTTGGCCCCCTAATTGACCCATCAAGACCTGTCGAGACCTCAAGTACAAGCGTCACTGCGATGGCCACCCAGTCGATGCCATCTCCATCTCACCTCATTGTGGATTCGCCACGTACACCAGAGGTCTTCCACGGTGAGACCTTTGAAGATGCCGAGGACTGGCTTGAAGGCTTCGAGCGCGTTGCACGATTGAATCGTTGGGACGAAGCCCGAAAACTTCGTTACGTTCACGTCGCCCTGCAAGATTCGGCACGTACGTAGTTTGAGAACCACGAAGCGTCCTTGCTGTCGTGGGACGACTTCCGACGAGAGCTAATCGCAACCTATCCGAACACGGACCGCAAAGAGAAGGCAGAGGCTGCTCTTCAGACAACGAACCAACGGAATAACGAGAGCGTGGCCATGTACATAGAAGACATGTCGCGGCTTTTCCGCCGAGCCGACCAAAACATGGCCGAAGAGGAGAAGTTGCGGCACCTAATGCGCGGAGTCAAAGAAGAGATTTTTGCAGGCCTGGTGCGTAATCCACCGCGAACTGTGGCGGAGTTCCGGTCCGAGGCAACGACTATGAAAAGGACACTACAACAATGTGCGCGACTGTACAACAGAGACTTCAGCGTCTCTTCCATCAGGGCGGAGTCAACAACCCTCCCCACCAACGTTGACGTCCTCCGGGAAATGGCGAGGGCTGTTGTTAAGGAGGAACTCCAGAAACTGCAACTCCCCCAATGTCCTCCAGCGATGCCCTCAATCGCGGACGTTGTACGTGAAGAAGTGCGGCAAGCAATTATTCAACCGCAGCCTCAGGTGCCACACCACACGCAACCGGAACCTCAGCCACAGCTGTCATACGCGCAAGTCGTACGGCAAGACATGAGACGCCCGAGCTTTCCACAAGCTCCCGTTATACCACCGATCTTTCCTCGCAGTACGCCACCACCGATGCCAGAAGCGAGACCCCGCAAAAGTGATGTATGGCACACGGCAGACCGGCGGCCCCTCTGCTACCCCTGTGGGGAGGCAGGTCATCTTTATCGGACATGCCACTACCGTCGGGTCGGGCTACGTGGCTTCCCAGTGAATGCACCCTGCCCTCGTAACGGTGAGCGCCCTTACGAAATCGAAGGATATTTATCTTCGCGCTATGCATATCCGAACACTCAGCGACATGAATCGTGGTCGATTGCACCAATGCGCAATAGGTCGCCGAGTCCACACCCATCATCTACTTTCCCGAGGCGTCGTTCACCAAGCCCTCGACGGGAAAACTAGAACCAGCGACTTGTGGAGGCAGGGCCGCTGATTTTCGGAAAACTGAAAACCCTCCATCGCTAACCGGATCAGACGACGACACTGACACAATGATGGACAAGCGCAGTAATGGTGACGTGACATCCGAGCTACAAATAAGAATCGACGACGTCGAAACCATAGCGTTAATAGACACAGGTGCAGACTGCTCAGTTATAAGTAGCATGCTCGCAAAGAAGCTGATGAAAGTGCTCACTCTTTGGACCGGACCGCAGATACGCACCGCCAGAGGGCATTTAGTCAGCCCCATAGGAATGTGCACAGCGAGAGTGGGAATAAGAGGCCATGTGTACGTCTGCAGCTTTATTGTTCTCCCCGAATGTTCCCGTGAGGCAATTCTGGGCATGGACTTCCTGCAAGCGAACAGTGCCATCATCGACTTGCAGAAATCCCAAGTTTCTTTCTCTACAGAGAACGCTGTTGCCGTGTGTCATGCGGAGCAACCAATTGTTTCGTCTCTTCGTATTGTGGATGAAGGTGTGACAGTGCCGCCACGTAGCAGCGTGACAGTTTCTGTGAAAAGCGACGTTTTTCGTGAATATGCCGGACTAGCTGATGGAAATATCTAACTGCTACTCACAAAGGGGATACGCGTGGCGAGAGGTCTAGTGAACCTGCGGAACGGATATACTGATGTGCTATTGACTAACTTTACCAACGAGGTACAGCATGTGGCGAAGGGAGCAGCCATAGCATCACTTCATGATTACGTACAAGTCTCAGATGTTTGCACCATAGGTAAAGTACCCACAACGCCCTTAACAGTGGACAGTGTCCTCGAGAAAATAGATATTGACCGAGAGCTTTCATCTCTGCAGAAAGACCAGATTGTGGAGTTGATCAAGGAATTCGCAGAGTGTTTTTCCTCTTCATCGAAAGTCGGACGTACACCTGTAGCAAAGCACCGCATTGTAATCGAAGGGCATGTTAGACCAGTATGTCAGCATCCATACCGAGTAGCCCTGAAAGAAAGGGAGGCGATAAAGAAGCAAGTACAGGAGATGCTCGACGACGATGTCATACAGCCCTCCAAAAGCCCATGCGCATCGCCGGTAGTACTGGTGAAGAAGAAGGACAACACCATGCGGTTCTGTGTTGATTACAGAAAACTCAACCTCGTCACGAAGCGAGACGTGTACCCACTCCCACGAGTAGACGATACGTTGGATAAACTGCGCAATGCTCACTTTTTTTCATCATTGGATCTTAAGAGCGGGTACTGGCTAATAGACGTCGACGAACGAGATCGGGAAAAGACGGCGTTTGTGACACCCGACGGACTCTATGAGTTCAAAGCACTCCCATTTGGTTTGTGTTCTGCTCCCGCTACCTTCCAGAGGATGAGTGACACTGTGCTCTCCGGCCTCAAATGGCAGTCATGTCTTGTCTATCTTGATGACGTAGTAATTTTTTCCACTACGTTCGAGCAGCACGTACAGAGATTGAGAAAGGTACTGGACGCAATTCGTATGGCTGCACTTACGATCAAACCCGAAAAGTGCCACTTTGGATTCCGGGAGCTTCGGTTCCTCGGGAGCATTGTCAGTTCTCACGGTGTCCGCCCAGACCCGGATAAGATCACTGCGGTTGAAAATTTCCCAAGGCCAAGAGACAAAAAAGCTGTGCGACGTTTCCTAGAGCTTTGCGCTTACTATAGGCGCTTCGTTGAAAACTTCTTCTAGATTGCGGAACCACTGACACGGCTTACGAAAGAAGGTGTGCCATTCATCTGGCACCAAGAGCAAGAAGACACCTTCTCTGAGTTACGACGGCGTTAGCAGCCACCTCCCATACTCGCTCATTTTGATGAAGATGCCAAAACAGACATTCATACGGACGCCAGCAACGTTGGCCTAAGTGCTTTTCTTGTTCAGTGGGTGAACGGGGAAGAAAAAGTTATTGCTTATGCAAGCCGCACTTTGTCGAAAGCCGAGTATAATTATTCAGCTACGGAAAAGGAATGTCTCGCAGTTATATGGGCCATCAGTAAGTTCCGTTCATATTTATACGGTAGACCATTCCAAGCGATCAGTGAACATCATTCATTGTGCTGGCTTGCGAACCTCAAGGATCCTTCCGGAAGACTTGCTAGATGGAGCCTGCGTCTACAAGAACTTGACATCACCGTAGTCTACAAGTCTGGCCACAAGCACAATGACGCGGATTGCTTGTCACGAGCACCAGTCCAGACCTCGTCTCCTGAGCATGAACAAGTCTCCGCATTTTTTGAGGCTGTGAATTTGTCGGAGATGGCTCATGATCAGCGAATGGACCCAGAATTACTTCTGCTCATTCAATACTTAGAGGGGCAGCAAGTCGAAGTATCGCGAGTTTCCTACCATGGACTACGTACCTACGTCCTCCGCAACAACGTTCTCTACAAGAGAATCTTTCAACGCACCAATAAAACGTTAATACTGCTGATACCATCATCACTGCGAGTGGAAATTTTAGAATTGTTTTGCTCACTGCCTCTCTCAAAGTCTGTTTAGACTTGAGACCCAATGTCTTTATCAGCATAATTGAAATGTCATCTGGGTTTGTTGATGTACTACTTGAACCCTCTTCTCAGCCCTTTCGCACACTCGTTGTGAAAATGGAGCCATTGTGCCACTTGATCCATCCTTGTCTATTGTGCTGCATAAGGCACTTTATTGTTGAAATTGTTCTGTCACCCTTGTTCTTATATATTCAATGGCTTCGCCCCTATCTGGCCTAATACGTTAAGTGGTAGGTACAGTAAAATCTCATTAATTCGAATTTCACGGGACCGGAAAAACTGTCCGAATTAACCGAATGCCGAATCAACGAATGAACAGGGAAGGGAACATTTAAAATCAAGCTGCAGAAGCATACCTTTATTTTTTGAAGTATTTTGTAATAGTCGTCTGAGTTTTCGCGCAGATTCCGGCTGATATTCGAATAAAGCGTTCGATACTCTAACCACTGAACTATCACAGCGGCCTCCGGCTGATATCATAATTTTTCTTAACTATTCCAAATGGCCAACTGCACGCAAGCTGTCGGGAGTGTTCAGGCAAGCGTCCTCTAATATTAACAGCGCCTCCGAGACTTCCCGTGAGGTGCGATGAGGTCGCGGCTGTATTTCCTCGCATGATTCTTCGTCGGAATCGTGGTCTTCTTGGGTGCCAGTGACATCATTATTAATTTTTTGATCGGTCAGGGGACCACTCGTGGCGACACCATGATCAATCGCAATGTAGTCCTGAAAGGTCACATCTGTGGGAAGGACAGCATCGAAAGTCGGGCAGTCATCGTCGGTGGACTCGGCTGACACCTCCTCGATGCCAGCGTCAGCTACTGCTGCATGCTCGGGCCTCACAAAACCGCTGTGCCGAAAACAGTTGGCGTAACTTACGGCGGAGTGTTTTTCCACACGTGGGCGATGATGTGCACTGCGTCGAGTAAGTCCACTTGATACAACTTTCCAGCTTCTGAGCATAGGATCATTCGCTCTAGCAGGTGCTTGCGGTACTTCGACTTCACGTAGTGAATGATACCCTGTTCCATCGGCTGAAGAGTATACGTAGTGTTGGGTGGCAAAAAAACTACTTTAATGCTCTTCAGTTCGACTCTACAGTTATGGGCACTGCAGTTGTCAACAACCATAATTATCTTGTGGTCCTTCGACGTGAAGTGCCGGTCCATCTGCTGCAGCCAGCCGCGAAAAATGTCTGATGTCATCCATGCCTTCCTGTTCGCTGTGTACTCGACAGGAAAACTTTTGACGTTCTTAAAACAACGTGGCTTAAGCGCCTTCCCGACGACAAGTAGTGGCAAACGATCCGTGCCAGTCATATTGGCGGCAAGAAGCACAGTTATCCTTTGCTTGCACTTCTTGCCACCAATGTACGCGTTCCCTTTGAAAGTCACCGTCTTGTCGGGCAGAGCTCTAAAAAATAGAGCAGTTTCATCAGCATTGAACACGTCACGTGGTTCATATGCGGCGATGTGATCCAGCAGCTTCACATTTCTCCACTCGGTGGTCACGCTTACGTCAACACTGGCCTTTTCGCCGCACACACTCCTGAAGACAAGTTCGTGTCCAAAATTTCGCAGCTGCCTTTCTATCGTTTTTATGTACTTCTGCCAGCCACTGAGCCCACTTTCTTCTAATCTTTTCATTGATCAGAAGGGATGCTTTCCTTCTACAGCTTGGAAAGATGTTCCATTTTCTTTCAACTTCATCTGTCAGTTCACCCCGTCGCTTAGCATGTATGCGTTCCCTAGACGCTTGCAGAGGTTTTGCTATGGCTCTTTTAACTTCCTCATCCCACCAACTCTTGGGTTTGTGTCTTCTTTTCCGGGTGACTTGTCACGGGTCTTAGCAAGCTCTAGCTCAAACAGCCTAATTAGATTCGTGTATGCCCACACTGTTTTATTATCCTCAGTAATTACTTTCTCAATTTTTTATTAGAAATAACTCTTTGCCTATTTGAATAAAATTTTTCCCGTAGTTGCTCATCTTGTCTCATTCCCACTTTCACTGCTCTTCCAAACCTTAGCTTGATACGTTTGTGATCACTACCCAGACGTCTGGAGCCACCTTCATCTATGTGCATTCCCCTGAGCTTATCATACATCCTATGTGATATCAGTGCATAATCTATTGTCGACTGCAGCCTTCCTACTTCCCATGTTATTTGCCTTTCACACTTCTCAGTACTGTTGCAAATGATTAAATCATGCCTTTCACACATAGCCATGATCAATTTGCCTGTTGGGTCAGTATACCTATCTATATCTTCTATGTGTGCATTCATATCTCCTAGTATAATTATTTCGCACTCTTCTCGTAATTCCTCAATGTCCGTTGATATACATTCAACCATTGCCTGGTAGTCCTCTTTGGCCTTTGCTCCCGTCCACAAGTACACCAAACCAAGGAGTGGCATCTGCCCAGCTACTTTCCCTCTTAACCATGAATGTTCCATGCATCCCTGCTTGACTCTTTGCCAACCCATACTTTTATGCATAAATGCACCAATTCCACCCCCTTTTCCTGCCTTCTCTTCTATTGCAATATTCTCATACGTAGTCAGGATCGCAAGGTGGTTGCTCCATGTCCCAAAGGTGTGTCTCCACAACCCCATATACCATCAGCTCCTCCTACCTCAACTGCTCTTCTATCATTTCCCACTTTAACCTATTCTTGCCACCCTGCATGTTAATACAGCCTACGTCTGACTTGATTCGGCCCTTGTGCTTACGTCGATTTTTTCTCCCACGGACTCCGTGTGGCTTGAATATGTGTGCCCCTTTAGAACCGTCTTTGGCCACACTATTGGCCTCAGGGCTCTGTGTCTCCCTGAAAAAGCTGTGGCTTGCCGACCCATTCTATTACCGACCCTACTGCCCATCGCACCACTGTAGTGAATGACATCCTGTGCAAAAGGGCGAGCGCCGGGCTCGTACACGTCTTGGTTCACTTCCATTACGCTGTATTCGAGTTGCCGGCTCATACCCTTGATCACGAAGTTCGCCTCCGCCACCCTCCTTTCAATCCCACGAGACTGCCCCCAGACATTTGGGACTGTGCATATGGTCACATGCACACTCCCAGAGGCTTCTCGGAGCTTGTACATTCCATCCTCTAACTGCCTCTGAAGGTTCTGATCCTTGCCTTTCAACACATCATTCAGCCCAGCATGAATAATGACGAGATTTTTGCCCTCCATGCTGTCCTCTACAACATCCTGAGTTTTGGCCAGTGCATCCACCATGCTCTTTCCTTACTGGGCCTCCACCCTCACTCTCCCGTATTCCTTCACTGTCATGAAGAAGCCATCCCTAACCCTGGCCCCGTTAAAGTCCCCCACCACTAGGACACTTCTACGCTCCAATCGCTGGCTTCCTGTTTGTGATGGTGTGCCTGCTTGCTTCCCCTGTTTCTCTCTCTGCCATCCGTCCTGTGTTTCTACCCTGCTCGACAACTGCCGCGCGCCTGAGCTGTATGTTCTCGGAGCATCCGTGCTGTGGCCAGACACTGCTGCCCCCTGACCTCCCTTCTCGCCTGTTTCTTCCCGCCTGTCGCCTTCTCCGCTATCCACGTCTTCCATCTCACACCGCTCGGGGCTCTTTTACTCTTTTACCCACTGCTCGAGCTCGGTCCGCTCTTCGCGTTCTTTTCGAAGCTCACCCTTCATTTGCTTTAATAAGCTGGCGGTACCCTTCTCCCGCTCCGAGCTGTTTTTGGGGTTCTACTCCTGCTCCCGTTCCGCCCTAAGCTCCCCCTGAAGCCCCTCGATGCTAACCTCCATGCGCTGCACGGCTGCCTTCGCCTTCAGTGCCTTGCACAGCCTGCACACGAAGCTCGCCTTCTGCGTGCCGGCCAAACTCGAATATTCGGTCTCGTCCAAGTAGCACCAGCGCTTGCATTCTTCGCACTGCACAAGCTCACTCTCGCCCGCGGTTTTTCTAGCCTCCTTAGGCATCGCCCGCCCGACCATCGAACCAAGCGCCCGGAAACCCTAAGCTCAACCCTAATCCCACTATCCAGTCGCCTCCGCCAACATTTCTACCTCAACAACTGTTAGAAGCTGCCACCTACAGCGCACGCACACGTGTTCAATTTCGCTAGTAGACTCAAACTAGGCACCCCTTCGTGTACGGCTCTAGCTGTTTAACAACTATCAGAGCGCCCCGAACTTGTTCAAAACAGCCGCCTACCACTTTCAAGTGGTCAACTTCACTGCATCGTTCCCGTGTCCCACACCTACAGTACTCGCAACAAGTTATTGATAAGGAGAGAAAAAATAATAATGGTGATCACAAACACAATGAAATAAAAGAAAACTTATCTGTCGTTGCGCGCTGCTTGTGCACCAACCGACCTGCTCGACCTTGCACGACCTTGGATTCCGACACCATGGACACCAACATGGACACCAGAAGGCGCTAACACACGTCGGATCGGATTGGTGGCTAAAGTCAAGGCACGAGTGAAAATCAAACTATTCGCTGCAAATTACGAATCCTCAACCTCACTATTTAAGGAAAAATAAATAAATCTAGTTTTTAGTTCATTAAGTATTAAGGCTTGGTGGCGCTAGTCACTGCCCGATATAAAGAGTACAGCCATATCCATCCATCCATGACCTGTTCGGCGGATTCAAGGTTGTGCAAGGTCGTGCAAGGTTGGTTGGTGCAGAGGCAACGCCCAACGAGAGATAAGTTTCTCTAATTTCTTTGTGTTTGTGAACACCATTATTATTTTTTTCTCCTAATCAATAATTAGCGTTGCGATTATTGTAGGTGTGTGACACGGGCGACGTTGTAGTGAAGTTGACCACTTGAACGGGCTAGGCAGCTGTTTTGAAGAAGGTCGGGGCGCCCGGTTAGTGAAACAGCTAGAGCCGAATACAAAGGGGACCTAGTGAGAGGCTACTAGCAAAGTTTACACGTATGTGTGTGGTGTAGGCGGCAGCTTCAAACAGTTTTCTAGGTAACGGAGTTAACGGAGAGTTAACGGAGGCGGCTGGATAGTGGGATTAGGGTTGAACGTAGGCCTGTGGGGTACTCGGTCTGATGGTCATGCGGGCGATGGCTAAGGAGGCTAGGAAAACACGAGCGAGAGTGAGCTGGTGCAGTGCGAAGAATGGAACCGCTGGTGCTACTTAGATGAGACAGCATTCACGAGTTTGGCCGACGCGCAGAAGGCGAGCTTTGTGTGCAGGCTGTGCGAGGCACTGAAGGCGGCCGTGCAGCACATGGAGGCTAGCAACAAGGGGCTTCAGGGGGAGCTTAGGGCGGAAGGGGAGCAGAAGATAGAACTCCAAAAACAGCTCGGAGCGTCGCGTGAGCGGGAGGAGGCTACCGCCAGCCTATTAGAACAAATGAAGGGCGACCTTTGAAAAGAACGGGAAGGGTGGACCGAGCAAGAGCAGCGGGTAAAGGAGCTAATGCCGCTTTGCCCCGGCCCCGAGCAGTGTGAGACAGGAGGAGTGGGTAGCGGAGAAGGCGACTGGCGGGAAGCAACAGGCGAGAAGGGAGGTTAGGGGGCCGCAGTGTCTGGCCACAGCACGGAGGCTCCTAGAACATACAGCTCGGTGGCGCAGCAGTCTTCAAGCAGGGAAGAAACACAGGACAGACGGTAGAGAAACAGATGAAGCAAACAGGGGCGCCATCACAAACAGGAAGCCAGCGATTGGAGCGTAAAAGGGTCATAGTGGTGGGGGACTCTAACGTGACCAGGGTTAGGAATGGCGTCTTCAAGACAGTGAAGGAAGATGGGAGAGTCAGGGCGGAGGCAAAGTCAAGAAAGAGCATGGTGGATGCACTGGCCAAAGCTCAGGAGGTTTTAGAAAACAACATGGAGGGCGGAAATCTAGTCGTTATTCATGCTGGGCTCAATGATGTGTGGAAGGGCAAGGATCAGAACCTTCAGAGGAAGTTAGAGGTTGCGATGCGTAAGTTCCGAGAAACCTCTGGGAGTGTGCATGTGACCATATGCACTGTCCTAGAGATCGGGGGGCAGCCTCGTGGGATTGAAAGGAGGGTAGTGGAGGCCAATTGTGTGATCAAGGGTTTGAGCCAGCAACTCGGATACAGCGTAATGGAAGTTAACCAAGACGTGTACGAGCCCGGCGCGCGCCCCTTTGCACAGGATGACATTCACTAAAGTGGTGCGACGGGCAGGAGGGTCGGTAACAGAATGGGTCGCCGAGCCATAGCTTTTTTAGGGGGACCCAGAGCACTGAAGCCAACAGTGCAGCCAAAGACGGACCTAAAGGGGCACAAATATTCAAGCCACACGAACTCCATGGGAGAAGAAATCTATGTAAGCACAAGGGCTGAGCTAAGCCAGACGTAGGCTATATTAACATGAAGGGTGGCAGGAATAGGTTAAAGTGGGAAGAGATAGAAGAGCAGTTGAGGCAGGAGGAGCTGACGGTATATGGGGTCCTGAAGACACATCGTCGGGATATGGAGCCACCACCCTGCGATCCGGACTACGTATGAGAATATTGCAATAGGACAGAAGGCAGCAAAAAGGGGGTTGAATTGGTGCATTTAGACATAAGAGCATGGGTTGGCAAAGAGTCAAGCAAGGGTGCATGGAACATTTATGGTTAAGTGGAAAAGTAGCTGGGCAGATGACACTCCTTGGTTTGGTGTACATGTGGACAGGAGCAAAGGCCAGAGAGGGAAATCAGGCAATGGTGGAGTGTATATCACAGGACATTGAGGAATTAGGAGGAGAGTTCGAGATAATTATACTAGGAGATATGACTGCGCACGTAGAAGATACAGATGGGTATACTGACTCTACAGGCAAGTAGATCATGGATATGTTTGAAGGCATGATTTGTTCATATGCAACAGTACTGAGAAGTGGGAAGGTCAAATAACATGGGAGGCAGGAAGGCTGCAGTCAACTATAGATTACGCGCTGATGTCACACAGGATTTATGATAAGCTCAGGCAATGCACATAGATGAAGGTGGCTCCAGAAGTCGGGGTAGTGATCACAAGCGTATCAAGCTAAGTTTCGGAAGAGCAGCGAAAGTGGGAAGGAGACAAGATGAGCAACTACAGGAAAATTTTCATTCAGAAAGGCAAATAGTAATTGGTACTAAAGAAATTGAGAAAGTAATCACTGAGGATAATAAATCTTTGGGGACATACACAAATCTAATCAGACTGTTTGGGCTAGAGCTTGCTAAGGCACGTGACAAGTCACCCCGGAAAAGAAGACACAAGCCCAAGAGTTGGTGGGATGAGGAAGTTAAGAGAGCCATAGCAAAACGTCAGGAAGTCTCTAGGGAACACAGACATGCTAAGCAACGGGGTGAACTGACAGATGATGTTAAAAGAAAATGGGAAATCTTTCTAAGCTCTAGAAGGGAAGCATCCCTCCTGATCACTGAAAATATTAGACGAAAGGGTACTCAGTGGCTGGCAGAAGTACATAAAAAGAACATAAAGGCAGCTGCGAAACTTTGGAACCATCTAAACTCCCTAAGAAACGAAACAAACCTAGAGCAGATGTTTAAAACTAAAGATTGCTAGGCTAGAAGGAGACGAAGCTATGTAATATATACGAACAAGGGTGACAAAAAAAATTCGACAAAGAAGTGCCTTATGCACCACAATAGACAGGGATGGATCAAGTGGCACAATGGCTCCATTTTCACAAAGAGAGTGCGAAAGGGCTGAGAATAGGGTTCCAAGTAGTACATCAACAAACCCAGATGGCATTTCAATTATGCTGATAAAGACATTGGGTCGGAAGTCTAAACAGACTTTGAGAGAGGCAGTGAGCAGAACTATAATCGATAGTGAAGTCCCTGATCGATGGAAACTTAGCAGGATGAGGATGAATTATAAATGAAAGGGGACAAAGATGACATAAACAACTACCGTCCCATAACAGTGGCTTCAGTGGTCTACAAGCTGGCAATGCCGATTATAAAGGAAAGACTGCAGGCATGAATAGAGGATGAGGGGGTGCTGGGGAACTGCAGAATGGGTTTCGGAAACACAGGACGTTGGAAGACAGCCTGTTCTAACTGACGCAGTGCATCGAAATAGCAGAAAAGGAACTCAGGCCCCTGTGGCTAGCATTTTTGGATATCAAGGGAGCGTACGATAGCGTGGTTCAAGAGGACTTGTGGGGAATACTGGACACAATAGGTGTGGAAGATGGAGCCACTCATCTTTTAAAGGATATCTATGGATATCTATAAAAGTAACAAGGTAGTTACAATGTGGGAAAAACAGGTATCCAAGCCCACAAAAGTGAAACGGGGAATTAGGTAGGGATGTCCACTGTCACCCTTGTTATTCATGATGTACTTACAAAGATTAAAGACCAAATTAGAAGAAGTGGACTTGGCTTCAACCTCTCTTTAGTCAAACAAGGAAAACTCATTGATCAGGTACTACCAGCATTAATGTACGCAGATGATATAGTTGTAATGGCCGACAACAAGGAAGATTTGCAGAGATTGATGGACATCTGCGGTAATGAGAGAAATAGGTTAGATTTTAGATTCAGTAAGGGGAATCAGCAGTCATGATTTTATTGATAACGAAGGTAGTGAGCTTAGAATACAGGAAGTCACGCTAGGGATAACAGATAAATACAAATATCTGGGCGTATGGATCAGCAATGGGACCGAGTATCTGAGGGCACACAAAATATACGTGACGACTAAAGGTAAGGTAACAGGAATGCAGCACTGATGAAAAATATGGCATTGTGGAATTACTGTAGGTATGATGTTGGGAGAGAAATATGGAAAAAGGTCATGGTTCCTAGGCTGACTTACGGCAATGCGGTCTTGTGCATGAGATCAGAAGTTCAAGCAAGATTAGAAATTAAGCAACGTGGAATCGGTAGGTTTGCTTTAGGAGCTCACGGAAATACACCAAATCAGGGAGCACAAGGTGATATGGGATGGACATCATTTGAGGGCAGGGAAGCTAGCAGCAAGATAAAATTTGAGAAGCGATTGAGGGAAATGGGGGAAGAGCGTTTGGCTAGGAAGGTTTCCAGCTACTTGTACATGAAGAATGTCGATAGAAAATGGAGGAAGCGAACCAGGAAGTTGACCAGTAAATACTTAGAAAACAGCAGGTGGCCAAACCAAAAAGAACTATCGGTTAAGAAGAAAGTGAAGGAAACGGAGACTGACATGTGGAGAATGGGCATGATTAAGAAGTCTGCACTAGAGATCTATCGAACTTTTAAGCAGGAAATTGCCAAGGAAAGGATCTATGATAATACTCTGGGTAGTTCTCTACTGTTTGAGGCCAGGACGGGAGTACTGCGAACCAGGACATATCGGGCCAAATACGAAGGGGTAGACACAGTATGCAGTGCGTGTGGAGAGGAAGAAGAAACTGCCGAACACTTGATAATGTTCTGTAAAAGGCTTCACCCTATAGTTCAGGATGATGGCGCAGAGTTTTTCAAAGCACTGGGGTTTAGGGACCGGGAGGGCAAAATAGACATTAAGCGGGTAGAATTAACTAGAAGGAGGTTATCTGATTGGTGGCTAAAGTCAAGGCACGAGTGACAATTAAACTCTTCACTGCAAAGTATGGATCCTCCAACTCACTGTATAAAGAAAAAAATAAATCTAGTTTTTGGTTCATTAATTATTAAGGTTGGGTGGCGCTAGCCACTGCCCGATCTAAAGGGTACAGCCATATCCATTCATCCATCCGTGTAGGGAGCGGCGCACATCTCTGCGTTTGCTGCAGGTGCCCTGGGATTTTCTTCGCAACCAGTCGCTACATTGCAAGTATACCATCAGTCAGTGTTTGCGCTAGGTCCATCTGAAATGCCCGAGGATGTCAACGGTAAAAAAGAAGACCCAGCGTTGGTGCTTTGTGCCTGGGTGCCGATAGTGTCGATAGATCATGCATCGTACACTGCTGAGCGAAGTGACTCCCGCCTTGTATATTGTGTCGCAGGCTACGTTGCGAGAAAGCGTATACTTAGCAATAATTGTGATGAGTGGAAGAACGCCTGTCTTGTCTCGAGAGAAAATGTGCCAGGAAGTCTCCCAGTCTAGGCAAGGAAGCTGTGCGATTTGGGCGGACTTTTGTATCCGTCGAATTCTCTTTATACTCTCATTCTGAACCTTGAGGACAAAATCGCTCGTTTCTTGAGCTCAGCACGTCTTCACGCCAAGTCGGCCATAGAGATGCTGAATGGGATTGGCGAGACACAACAAATTGGCTGCCCAAAGCATGGTGCTCTCTTGACCAAAAGTGTGGTGCGATTTTATTGCCTCACACGTGTCCACTTTTTTTTAAAGGCATGAACCGAAAAGAAGACGAAAAGAAAGGGCGGAGAGTTAAGCCATGTGTACTCTAGTGGCAGAGCATGAATACCTTGGCATGCATGAAAATAAAGTTATGTTCTTGTTAAAAAAGTGTCTCCTCTATTTCTGCTGCTGGGGACAATTCTCGAGTCACAGGCTTCGCGGCATACGTAAGTTTTAGCGCTCTTACAGCATTACTCGTCTAAGTTAATGAGCAATTGAAGGCTGCTAAAACTTATACGTTCGGAAACCGATAATTGAATGCCAAGTGAAAATTTAAGCTGCGACTCGCACAAGATTACGCGTTCGCGGCGGAGCAGCAAAACAAGGCTCTTGTACCGACGTTTCTGCTCGTGGATAAAGGAACTTAACATGCTGCAAGTAATATGAAGCCTTCCAGTAATCGCAACGTCTCGTAACACCCCTACAGTTCTGCGGTGAGTGACCGCAATATTAGGAAATCCACAAAAGTTGGTGTCGGGTCTCGCTCATATGCCTTCTCGAGAATTGTTTTCAGAGGCGTGAAGATAAAGAGATACTTAAGCCGCGTAAGACATTACGTGGCTTAAGTTTCTTAAGTATTGTGGTGCATTGAATCAATAAAAAAGGTTTTCACCGAGAATAGGTGACCGCCATATAGCGTGAGAGCAGGCCCGTAGCCAGAAACTTTTTTCAGGGGGGGGGGGGGCACTTGCAAAAAACTAAAAAAAAAGGTGCCCCTTCCCCCCCCCCTCGGCTATGGGCCTGCGTCTAACTGCGTGAGAGAGATTTCTGCGGAGAGCAGCGCGCGCTCATTGGTATGTCACCTGCGCAAGGTTACCCGATGGATGGATGGATGGATGGATGGATGGATGGATGGATGGATGGATGGATGGATGGATGGATGGATGGATGGATGGATGGATGGATGGATGGATGGATGGATGGGTGGGTGGGTGGGTGGGTGGGTGGGTGGGTGGGTGGGTGGATGGATGGATGGATGGATGGATGGATGGATGGATGGATGGATGGATGGATGGATGGATGGATGGATGGATGGATGGATGGATGGATGGATGGATGGATGGATGGATGGATGGATGGATGGATGGATGGATGGATGGATGGATGGATGGATGGATGGATGGATGGATGGATGGATGGATGGATGGATGGATGGATGGATGGATGGATGGATGGATGGATGGATGGATGGATGGATGGATGGATGGATGGATGGATGGATGGATGGATGGATGGATGGATGGATGGATGGATGGATGGATGGATGGATGTGGCTGTACCCTTTAGGTCGGGCAACGGCTAATGCCACCTAGCCGTAATACTTAGTGAACCACCAAGTGGATTTATCTTTTTTCTTTCCTTTAAATAGTGAAATATAGGACTGGTACTTTGCAGTGAATGGTTTAATTTTCCCTCGTGCCATGACTTTAGCCACCAATCAGATAACCTCCTTCTAGGTAATTCTACCCGCGTAAAGTCTATTTTGCTCTCCCTGTCCCTAAACCCGAGTGCTTTAAAAAACTATGCGCCATCATCCTCAGCTGTAGAATAAAGCCCTTTACAGAACATTATCAAGTGTTCGGCAGTTTCCTCCTCCCCTCCACACGCAATGCATACCATGTTTACCCCTTCGTATTTGGCCCGATATGTCCTGATTCGCAATACTCCTGTCCTGGCCACAAACAGTAAAGAGCAACCGCGAGTATTATCATAGATGTTTTCTTGGCAATTTCCTGCTTAATAGTTCGATAGATCTCTAGTGCGGACTTCTTAATCATGTCGATTCTCCACACGTCAGGCTCCGTTTCCTTCGCCTTCTTCTTAACTGATAGTTATTTTTGGTTTGGCCCCCTGCTGTTTTCTTAGTATACACGCGTCAATTTTCTGGTTTGATTGCTCATTTTGTATCGACATTCTTCATGTACAAGTAGCTGAAAACCTTCCTAGCCCAACGCTCCTCCGCCATTTTTCTCAATTGCTTCTCAAATTTTATCTTGTTGCTAGCTTCCCTGCCCTCAAATGGTGTCCATCCCATATCACCTTGTACTCCCTGATTTGGTGTATTCCCGAGAGCTCCTAAAGCAAGTCTACTTATTCCACGTTGCTCAATTTCTAACCTTGCATCAACTTGTGATCTCATGCACAAGAACGCGCTGCCGAACGTCAGAGCCGGAACCATGACCCCTTTCCATATTCCTCTCACATCATACCTATTGTAATTCCACAGTGCCCTATTTTTCATGACTGCTGCATTCCTGTTATCTTTAGTCGTCACGTATATTTCGTGTTCCCTTAGGTACTCGGTCGCATTGTTTATCCATACGCCCAGATATTTGTATTTATCTGTTATCTCTAGCGTGGCCTCTGGTATTCTAAGCTCACTACCTTCATTATCATTAAAAATCATGACTGCTGATTTTTTCTTATTGAATCTGTAATCTAGCCTATCTCGCTCATTACCGCAGATGTCCATCAATTTCTGCAAATCTTCTTTGTTGTAGGCCATTAGCACTATGTCATCTGCGTACATCAATGCTGGTAGTGCCTGTTCAATGAGTTTTTCATGTTCGACGAAAGAGAGGTTGAAGCCGAGTCCACTTTCCTCTAATTTGGCCTCTAAACCTTGTAGGTACATCATCAATAATAAGGGTGACAAAGGACACCCCTGCCTAAGCCCCTGTTTTACCTCTGTGGTCTGGATACCTGTTTTAACCAATTTATAACTACCTCGTTACTTTTATAGATACTATAGATATCCTTTAAAAGATTAGTGACTCCATCTTCCACACCTAGTGTGTCCAGTATTTCCTACAAGTCCTCTTGAACCACGTTATCGTACGCTCCCTTGATATCCAAAAGTGCTAGCCACAGGGGCCTGTGCTCCTTTTCTGCTATTTCGATGCACTGCGTCAGTGAAAACAGATTGTCTTCCAACCTCCTGTGTTTTCGGAATCCATTCTGCAGTTCCCCCAGCACTTTCTCATCCTCTATACATGCCTTCAGTTTTTCCTTTATAATCGGCATTGCCAGCCTGTAGACCACTGATGTCACGGATATAGGACGGTAGTTGTTTATGTCAGCTTTCTCCCCCTTTACTTTATAAATCCTGTTCATCCTGCTAAGTCTCCATCCATCGGGGAGTTCACCATCGATTATTGTTTTGCTCACTGTCTCTCTCAAAGTCTGTTTAGACTTCGAACCCAATGTCTTTATCAGCATAATTGGAATGCCATCTGGGCCTGTTGATGTACTACTCGGAACCCTCTCCTCAGCCCTTTCCCACTCTCGTTGTGAAAATGGAGCCATAGCGCCACTTGATTCATCCTTGTCTATTGTGGTGCATAAGGCACTTCTTTGTTGAAATCTTATTGTCACCCTTGTTCTTATATAATCAATAGCTTCGTCCCTTTCTAGCCTAGCACCTTGAGCGGTAGTTATAAACATCTGTTTTAGGCTTGTCTCATTTCTTAGGGAGTTTAGATGGTTCTGAAATTTCGCAGCTGTTTTTCTATCCTTATCAATAAAATATATCTGTCTAATTTTCTACGTGTACCGCATATACAGATTGGGCTATAATTTGAAAGTTCACAATTTAATGCGTATAGGTATATAATCTTGGAGTGTCTGTATGATATGTTTGTTTTCATGAAGTCGCCTTTTTCATGTTTTTTTTTCATGTATGATGTCTATCTGTAATGCTTTATTTGCCATGACGGTTATGTACATGCATGTTTATTTTTGTGGTTGCTCTATTGTTTGTATACTTGCATCGCATGCAAACATGTACACGCATGCCGAATGCGCATGGGAGTAGGAGCCTCTGTCAGGCAATACGGCCTTTAGCTCTTACTCCTCTCTGTATCAGAAAGAAATAAACTTCAATTCAAATTAAAATTCAATTCAAATTCCTTTCTACGTACTTCTGCCAGCCATTCCTTCTAATCTTTTCATTGATCAGAAGGGATGCTTCCTTTCTACAGCTTAGAAATATGTTTCATTTTCTTTCAACTTCATCTGTCGGTTCACCCCGCTGCTTAGCATGTCTGTGTTTCCTAGAGGCTTCCTGACGTTTTGCTATGGCTCTCTTAACTTGCTCATTCCACCATCTCTTGGGTTTATGTCTTCTTTTCCGGGGTGATTTCTCACGTGCCTTAGCAAGCTCTAGCTCAAACAGTCTAATTAGATTCGTGTATGTCCACACTGTTTTATTATCCTCAGTGATTACTTTTTCAATATTTTAGTAGCTATTTCTATTCGCTTTCCTGAATAAAATTTTTCGTGTAGTTTCTCAACTTGTCTCCTTCCCACTTTCGCTGCTCTTCCGAAACTTAGCTTGATACGTTTGTGATCACTACCCCGACTTCTGGAGCCACATTCATCTATGTGCATTCCCCTGAGCCTATCATACTTCATTTCATTCATTTCATTTATCGATACTGTCAGCCCTTTGTAGGCTATTACAGGAGTGGAGTTGCCTCATATAAAACAGAAATGTGCATAAGAGAACCATAAGAAAAAGAACCTTCACTACTGGAACAAATCATTTCAGAGCACATACAACAAATATATCACAATGGCTAAGCATATAGTTTACAGAGAAGTTAGTGAAAAATAAGAAAATAGAGTATCACTGCCGAAATACACAACATAATTTGCGCATAATAAAATGCATAACAAATATCATAGCCTAGTTACAAAGCACGTGACATCAGTGTATAATCAATCGTCGACTGCAGCCCTTCTCCCTCCCATGTTATTTGCCCTTCACACTTGTCAGTATTGTTGCGAATGATGAAATCATGCCTTTCACACATAGCCATGATCAATTTGCATGTTAGGTCAGTGTACCAATCTATATCTTCTATGTGCGCATTCATATCTCCTAGAATATTTATATCGCACTCTCCTTCTAATTCTTCATTGTCCTTTGATATATACTCCACCATTGCCTGGTTTTCCTTTCTGGAAACTTTGACTCCTTGCCAACCCATACTTTTATGTATGAATGTACCGATTCCATTCCTTTTTGCTGCTTTCTCTTCTATTGCAATATTCATATATGTAGTCTGGATTGCAAGGTCGTTGCTCCATGCCCCGAAGATGTGTCTCTACAACCCCATATACCATCAGCTCCTCATGCCTTAACCGCTTTTCTATCACTTCCCACTTTAACCTATTCCTGCCACCCTGCATGTTGATATAGCCTATGTCTGACTTGGCTCGGCCCCTATGCTTACGTCGATTTCTTCTCCCACGGACTTCATGTGGCTTGAATATTTGTGCCCCTTCAGAACCATCTTTGGCTACACTGTTGACATTGGGGCCCTGGCACCGCTAAAAAAGCTGTGGCTTGACGACCCATTCTATTACCGACCCTCCTGTCCATCGCACCACTCTAGTGAATGCCATCCTGTGCAAAAAGGCGAGCGCCGGCCTCGTACATGTCTTGTTTCACTTCCATTACGCTGTATCTGAGTCCGGCTCATACCCTTGATCACACAGTTGGCCTCCACTATTCTCCTTTCAATTCCGCGAGACTGCCCCCAGACTTCTGGGACTGTGCATATGGTCGCATGCACACTTCCAGAGGCTTCTCTGAGCTTACGCATCGTATCCTCTAACTTCCTCTGAAGGTTCTGATCCTTGCCCTTCAACACATCATTGAGCCCAGCATAAATAATGACTAGATTTTCGCCCTGCATGCTGTTTTCTAAAACCTCCTGAGCTTTGGCCAGTGCATCCACCATGCTCTTTCTTGACTGTGCCTCCGCCCTGACTCTCCCATTTTCCTTCACTGTCTTGAAGACGCCATCCCTAACCCTGGTCACGTTAGAGTCCCCCACCACTAGGACCCTTCTACGCTCCAATTGCTGGCTTCCTGTTTGTGATGGTGTGTCTGCTTGCTTCACCTCTTTCTCTCTCTGCCATCTGTGCTGTGTTTCTACCCTGCTCGAAAACTGCCGCGCCACCGAGCTGCATCTTCTCAGAGCCTCCGTGCTTTGGCCAGACAATGCGGCCCCCTGACCTCCCTTCTCGCCTGTTCCTTCCCTTCTGTCGCCTTCTCCGCTACCCACGCCTTCTGTCTCACACCACTCGGGGCCGGGGAAAAACGCCACTAGCTCCTTTACGCGCTGCTCGAGCTCGGTCCGCCCTTCCCATTCTTTTTGAAGGTCACCCTTCATTTGTTTTAATAAGCTGGCGGTATCCTCCTCCCGCTTACGAGACGCTCCAAGCTGTTTTTGGAGTTTTATCGAGTTGCTCTCGAGCTTTCAAAGAGAGCGGACGTGCGTTTCTTGCTCTCACAACGCTCCTGCTTTCTTTCGCGTAGGCTTTTTGCCAGTGCTTTAGCGTTTCTCCCCGCGTTCCTGTCGCTTCCGGTCGCCCCCAAAAAGGTTGAAGGAACCATGATTTTGGCAGAAGAATGGTCGGACGGCTTTTGGCCGCCGTCGCTTGGTTTTTGTGCCCAGGAGAAGAGACGCCTCGAGCTCCACCAGGCAACGTTGCACCTGAACAGTGCCCAGCAAGTGACAGCCCCACGTAACGACCTGAAACCGCGCCCGCTGCCCCTGTGAAGACACAGTCCACTACCTATGATGCCGCCTGACACCATCCACATCATGGGACGGCCAAAAACTCCCGTCTAACTTACGAAGCTGCCGCCATGGCAACTGTACGAAGCCCTGCTGAAGGCCGCATCACTACCAGACCAGCCACCAGCGTCCCGCGATAAAGCGTGGGATCCGTCCGAGCACAAGCCTACCTTCGCGTCACTGCAGATCGGAGTCCGGACCATGGAATTTCACGTTTACGCCCCACCACCCGACGATGCATTTCGCGGCATCACGTTCAACGCATATGACAGCTTTACTGATGCAGAATTCTTGAAGGACTTGCAAGAGAGCAACCCCACAATGTGGGTGGCCGTCGCATGGGACGGACAAACCACGTACTTGGAGATGGTTTGCCACGATAAATCTTCTATCACGTTGTCTACGTTCGCCTCTACCCCTTTTACCCAAGAGTAGAAGCATGCTTTAACTGCCGCACGGTGGGTCATTGAACTGACGTTTGCCCTCATCCAAAACGCAACCGTTTATTTATTTATTTACAGGTTACTGCTAGCCTGGGTGCCAGGCTTTGAGCAGGTGTGGGCGATACAAAAGAAGGAAACAGGATAACATACAAGCATAACAATACACTTCTAAGGGTACACTTTGAACCAGAAAAAAAAATCATGCCGAATTCAACAGGGCACGAAGAAAGGATGAGACATCAGAACATTGCACAACATTAGCAGGTAACAGATTCCACTCATGGCACGTACGGGGAAAAAAGGAGTTTTTGAATACGTTTGTTTTACATGAAAATTCAGCGACTTTCATTGGGCGATTGGATCGTGTTGGGCGGCAAATGCTCGGCTGAATGTATGCTTCCTTGTTAATTTGAAGTCTATCGTTATACATCAAATAAAAAAATTGAGCGCGTTGTGGCAATGAACACCCGCCAATCGCACAGGGCACCCAACCGACATGCCCTGCCCGCTGCATCGTTTGTAAGGGTGGTCACGCAACGAACAGCCACGCACCGGGGCACGCACCCGACGAAGAGCCACAACCGCAGCAGCCATCAATCCTTTGCACCAATCACCCACCGTCCCAAGAGCAGTCCTACCCGCCTCTCGGCCTGTCACAGCAGCAGCAACAAACCGACCATTGCGGACCCCGCAACTATGGCAGGTCCCGGTCCAAGTCAAGGTCCTGGCCCCGGTCCAAGTCACCATTCAAGTCATGGTTCAAGTCACGATTACGGTCCTGTTCTGCTAGCTACCTCAACTCGTCCTCTTCGCCTCTCTCCTCCTTCCCTAGTTCGTCCCAGGGATTGTCATAGTCATCATCCGTGCCTGGTTTCAAGAAGCTTGCCTGGGCCCAAGGACCCCCAGCGTCGCTCAAAGCGTCACCGATGTCGTCGCAGAATCCACAGGTGAGGGAGTTGGCCAGGGAGAACCCCACACTTAAGGCACAACTTTCCTCGCAGCATTCTCGGCTCTCTAAACTAATGTCCCAGATAGGAAACCTCACACAATACATCCAGTAATTAGAAGAAAAGCTAGACAAAACCCTTGAGCAACCAGCCGCGACCGCGTCGGAACCGATGAAGGCCGTCTCTTCCCCATCTCAGCCGCAATCGCAGCCCGTGGGTAAGCGCAAGGCAAACACCTCCACCACGTCGCTTCATGCTGAAACCGATATTGCTACGGCGGTCTCTCAAGCAGTATCTGCGGCTATTGCGACCCTAGACGTGAAATTCGAAGTCCGTTTCAACACTCTGCAACAAGCTATTGCGGACACGAACACCTCACTGAATGCCCTGTAGAGTTATACAGAGGCCACCATTAATTCACTGAATGCTCTCGAAAATTACACGGAGTCCACCACCATCGAAATCCATACACGGCTCGAGCGCTGCGAGCATCCGCCCGTGTTCGGCCAACCTGTCATGCTGCAGGCGGGCCCCAAGCCTGAAATGGCTCAATCATGGCGTGTCCCACACTGACCATGTGGCAGTGGAACTGCAGGGGGTGCCGTAAGAAACGGAGCCACCTGCAGCAGCTCGTACAGAAACTGCAAGCTGATCCGCAGGCGACGGAACCAGCCCCGCATGTTATCGCCTTACAAGAGATGTCTAATCTCTCCGCCCTGCCTGGTTACGTGGCCTACCATCAGCTTGATACGCATGATTCCCCCTTCACATCCACGCTCGTTCACAACGGTCTCACAGCTGTACAGTACGAATTAGAAGCAACGGGCATTCAGCATACGATCGTAGAGATTCTGCCACGAAAATGCACAGGCAAGTCGCTCTTAATCCTGAATGTGTACAGTTCCCTTGTACAAGAAAGCGGCAGAGTTCTTTCGCCTCTTCACTGAGACGATCTCTCTCGTCAAAGACGCGCAGCTGCTCTTGCTCGGTGACTTTAACACACGACATCCCGATTGAGGCTACACGCACACGGATCCGAAAGGAAGAAAGCTATGGTCGTTAGTACAAGACCTTCGCCTTACCCTACTTAACGATCCACAGCAGCCGCCCACACGCATAGGCAACAGTGTGTGCCGTGACACATCGCCGGACTTAACCTTGTGCAAGAACAATACGCGTGCTACTTGAGACGACACGGGCCTTTTAGTGGGCAGTGACCACAACATCCTCGCGATAACAATTCAAATGCGCCTCAGCAAGATGCCAAAACCCACAGCTCGCATTACCGATTGGCCGAAATTCCGCCAGTTGCGTGAAGAACAAGCCATTACGGACATCAATGAATGTATCGCTTCCTTGCAAGAGCACGTGCAAGTCACAACCCATGAAGTGGAGACTACCACCGACTTGCCCACAACCGACTCTCGCCTCCTCCATATGTGGAACGCACACGCTGGCCTCATGCGCAGGTGGGGCCGGCAGCGTCACAAGAAGAAATTACGCCGCCCCCTCAAAGCGCTAGTGCGCGAAATTGAGAACCACAGCCTTGCCCTCGCGATACAGCAGCGGGGTCAGCTGTGTGACAGTCTCAACGGGCAGATAAGCTCCAAGAGAACGTGGCACCTTCTACGATACTTGCTCTATCTCTGTGCGTCCAAGTCGTCTGCGCAAAACAGCTTCACAGGCTGCTACATCCTTACCCTGGCACAGACGCCGAACTGCTCGAATAGTTGGCTCGTCATTACGTGAACCTCGCCCAGCCGAACGCGCTGCCGGAGCGCTTTCCCTTATACAGTGGCAAACCGTACCCCCGACTGGACGAAGATATTACGGAGGCGCCTGGTCCTGATGGCGTACGCAACAAGTCCCTCCGAAATCTCGACGTGAAATCAGTGACTGCGCTCACGCGGTACGCTAATGACTGCTGGCGTTCGGGACACATACCACAAAAGTGGAGACACGCGAGGCTGATATTTATCCCCAAACCAGGCAAGAAGATGGACATCGGCAACCTACGCCCCGTATCACTCACACATTGCATTGGCAAGCTAATAGAACACGTTGTCCTTTCCCGATTACAGACCTACGCTGAAGAAAATGACCTTCTCCCTCCCACGATGCTCGGCTTTCGCGCCCATCTATCGACGCAAGACACGTTAGTGCAAATACATCACGACCTCCTTCGTACCCCGCCGAAGGCCGGCACTCGCGCCGTGCTAGGTCTAGATCTTCATAAGGCATTCGACACGGTGCGACACGAAGCCATCGCCTCAAACCTTGCCGCCATTGACCCGGGTCAACGTACATACAACTACGTATGTGACTTTCTTTCGAATCGTACCGCTGAAATATCATTAGCCGGTGGCTCGCCCTCTAAACACATCACACTCGTAGACAGAGGCACCCCTCAAGAAGTGGTTTTGTCTCCATTTCTATTTAATCTTGCTATGCGCACGCTGCCTTCTTCACTCGATGGCATCCCGGGCCTTCGTCATACCATCTATGCAGACGACGTCACGCTGTGGACGGTTATGGGTTCAGATGGCGAGATAGAGGAGACCCTCCAACGTGCGGCCGATGCCGTCGTTAGCCACGCGACGCAAGCAGGCATCACGTGCTCGGAGAGCAAGTCGGAGCTCTTGCTGTTTCGTCCTCCCGATCACCGTTGGAACCAGTACCCTCCCCAACCGACCATCCAAATCTATGTCAACGGTGTAGCCGTACCACAAGTTGACCACATGTGCATTTATGCCTATTCATTCAATCAAGTCAACGAAACACCATCGCACTGGAATGCCTCACCGTTGCCGTCACTCAAACAACCCGCCTCATTGCTCGCGTGTCCGCTCGAAAGCAAGGCATGAAAGAAAAAGAGCTACTACAGCTTATCCATGCCTTCGTCATATCTCGTCGACGTACGCGCTACCATACCTGCGCCTACTGGGACGCGAGAGGGACAAACTGGACCAATTTATACGCAAAGTGTACAAGACTACCCTTGGGCTCATTTGCACGACCCCTACATCCCATCTCCTCAGCCTCGGCATCCACAACACTGTCGACGAACTGATCGAAGCGAATCGCACAGCACAGATTCAGAGACTTCGCGGTAGCAAGACCAGCCGCTGGATACTCGCTCGCATAAGACTGACCTTGCCATCGGGCGCAGACCCGGTCTCTATACCTCTGGCTTTACGTCGACGTTTTCTCATCAAATCACTGACGAAAAACATGCTTGCAGGACACCACGACGGTAGACGGCTAGCACGAGCCCAAGCCTTACACGACGACTACGCCTCATGGCGCGATGTGGCCTACGTGAACGCGGCCCGCTACCCCTCTCAACCAAGCGTGTACGCACGTAGCGTAATAACTACTTGCACCCCCCTCAACACCAACTCAATCTTGCGAGTAGCAGGCTCTGTCCGTGCCCTCCACCCCACCGAAGCCGAGGAAGCGGCCATAGCTCTCGCGGTGTCCTCCGGGTTTACTACGATCCTCAGCCACTCGAAAACCGCTATCTCCCATTTCACTCGCGGTACCGTTGCTCCCGGTACCTTACGGCTCCTTGAGTCCCTCGCCTACCTCGAAGACGAGGATCCGCCCCCATATCTCTTATCTGGGTCCCGACGCATGCAGAAAACCCGGGGAACGAGGCCACTGTTGCGACCGGGGTTTGCAGGCACCGAAGGTCCGGGATGAAGTTGTCGAGGCAGGAGGAAGAGAGACTTGAAGAGGGTTTATTTACATTATATACAAGGTGAGCTCTCGTACATGATGAGCTCTTTCTTACATGGCGAGCTTTCGAATCTGGCGTTCCTCTACAAGGCGCTCCTTCGAATGAGCCGGGTGGCTCATTATAAAGGGTAGGTGATCCCCAGATCCCTAGATCAAGGAACACGTTCAGATGGTACTTTCCAATCACATATCACACACAACTGGCGAGGGGGACGAGCATGCACGGCCCACGTGAACGTCCAATATTGCGCCGTGATCACTGCAATCCAAGGTGGCGCCAGTGGGGCTCTTCCTCGTCGTGTTCTATGCCGCTGGTCGAGGGGTCCCAAGCTCAAGACAGCATACTTCAAAGGGTCTGCCGAATTGCTCACTAGCGGGGGGATTTGCGGCGGCCGCCACGGTCTCTTCTAAGGAAGATGCTGTACTTGTTGTCCTCTCTCGAATGTCCTATGGCGTCGTTGCGACACAACGTGTCACCCTCCGGCTAGGAGGGACAATGCCTGGTGGTCATAGGCAGCCGGCCTGTTGGATACTTGTTTGCTCCCTCGTCAGATACGGCGGCAGTCACAACAGCTCGTCCGCTGGTGAAAGATTTGTCCTTAGGGTGACCAGCTGCACAGGTTGTCCGGTGTCGTAGTGTGGTGCCGTCTTTCAGGCCACCGCCGATGATGCCCAGCCAAGGACTCTTTCCCGCTCGTTCCTTGTGGCTCCCTTCTGGGAAAAGCATTCATACACACCACCACAGGCACGAGCGAGCGCCCTGCCCGCCCTGAGACACATCGAGTCCTACAAATTCTCTAAAACAAGCTTCCTTAAGTAGTATTACCAAGCACAAAGCAGCAATTGGAACATTTCTCTGAGCTTTCGCCGAAACTCCCAATCCCAATTCGAGAACCATTTTCCCATTAACTGCTTTCAAATAAACTGTCAAGTGATGCGCTCCTCGTGGCATACCTGTGTGCAAGCGTTAGCAATCCCCTGTTATCTACCAGGCCTCATACTCAAAAAATAAAGCCTTTTGTTTCACGCTAACTTTTAGTTCCCAAAACTTCGTGCCGCCAAAGCTAGCCGTCAGTTCCCCAAGAGCTGACGAACAGACAACTGTCATGCTGCACCTGCATCAGGAAGATCCACATCCGCTAATGCACGCTACAGTGCCCCTGCCTGGATAAACTACTACTTGACTTTCCCTTGCCGCTACTACTCTCACAAAGTATACCCATAAATTAGAAGTGTGGTAGCTTGGGCTAGTTGGTATGGCACGACGATAGTTATAGCGCGCGAACAAAACGGCGACAGAGAGACAAGTTATAGTGCTCATGTCTTTCGTGTCCTTCTTGTCTCTGTGTCGTCGTTTTGTTCTCGCGCTATAACTATCGTCATGCCCATAAACTCATAAAGTAGCTTCTCTTATTTCCACAGCAGACACATGCTAACAAACCATTAAATTAACAAAATAAAGTTTCGCATGAACCCTGAAAAAACTCGCCAGGAATACCTTTGCGTCACTGCGCTCAGTCGTACTTGGTTCATAACGTCCCCCCTGCTCATTTACACGCATCTGCTATGACGCAGGCTCCTATGTGTGTCGTTTATGCAATCGCACAATAGTTGCCTTACAAAAACGTACAACGCACAAGACAGGAACAGAACCAAGAATGGGTTAGCTAAACACTATCTAGTAGCCCATATACTAAAAGAACACAATCTAAAGCCCAAAACAAATTTAAACCGTCAAATTCAAGCTTCAAAACAAAAGGAATCCACTATTGACCATCGTCAAAAGCCTACCGCTGTCTACACCCTTTTGAGACGAACGCACGATGGTTACCTTACAAAAACGTACAACGCACAAGAATGGAGCAGAACCAAGAATGGGTTAGCTAAACACTATCTGTTGTGTCGCGTTCTGTGGCTCTTTCTTGGCGAACGGGGTATGGAACAATGGCAAAACCCATTCGCTTCGCCTCCGACCCCGCAAAGCTCCTTGCTGGCAACCAGAGTTCCTACTCTCGCCCAGGTACTGTTAGCGAGCCACGGACCTCGCACTAACGCGGGCCATCAAACATGCCGTCGTTAAAGCGACGAAAGGCTGACTGTCCCCTTCCTTTCGTTTGCCTTTTTACCGAACATGTTTTTTTTTTCTTTTTCATTTTGTCTGGCAGCTCGGACACATACAAACCAACTCCAGCGCCGACGACAAACGCCGAATTCTTTAAACTGCCCTCGAATGTTTACTAACTTTTTCAAGCCGGCTGTGCTCTTTGTCGTATTCTTTTCTTTACGATGCCGCTTCCGCCTACGCTTCTTCTTAAGGGGCATCTCCTAATCCCTGCGACTCGCTCTAATGCGTATCACTACCCTTCCGATAGATTTATATATAGCGCACATAGGCTACCAAAATGATTGAGCACTAAGGAAAACAAAGTTCAAACTTGTCCTGTTCAAAATCCCTAAAGTAAACAAGACATCATTTTCAACAGTCCGGGATCAATATCTCTGGGAAGCTAACAACTGTTTTCAGACTTTGAGTCTAACTCGTGGTGGTCGCGCCTGGAACGATCCTCTCGGCAAGCGGGGTGTACAAGACACGTAAAAGCCAATCGCCTTGCTACCAAACCCCGCGATGTTCCTCGAAGCGGATTTGCCGTCGTCCCTTTTTGTCAGTTCCCAAAAACCACCAACCTCTGTGTTTCGTACCCTGCCCCGTGCGCCACGAGAACAACTGAAGGGTCCCCTGCCCTCCGACCGCTTACGTGCACAATGCGTTTCTCTTTTCTTTGCTCTCGGGCTGTTCCGACGCTTGCGGTACGGCAACTTTCTTGCAATTTTGCTCCGCCATTTGAATACATTCCTCAAACGCGTCGCGATTTACTCTTGCCTGTTTTTGGGACGCTTTCTCTATTTAGCACGCTTCTTGGTGCCGTCTACAGAGCCCTTCGCCCAACTCTGATGTTCATCAGCACCCACATGCTTATTAGCTCTTTCACGCGCACTGTCCTGATGACTACCCAGCAATTTATTATATGAACACTGCCGCGTACGATGCACTTTTCTTTTCCGGCGGCTCGGACGCATACGATACAGACCCAACAGAGATGACAACAGCACTTTTCTCGCGATTTCACTCCGCCGTTTTTTTCAATCAATCAATCAATCAATGAAGCTTTATTTTCATAAATAGATATATGCAATTACAGGGATTATTTGGACCGATAGCCTAAAGTGGCTAGTGGACGGTCCAATACAATGTGCAACATAAAAAAGTGTACAGGTCAGCTCTGAGGTAACAACATAAAAAAACAATCATGTGATACAGATAACACAGTAATACATTTTTTCTTGCAGATATGCATACTTATTAGCTTGCAGCTAGTTTCTATACATAGGCACCTATTAAAAAAAATACAATGAAAATCGAATCACACACACATGCTTACATGTCTTGACTCCACAGAAAAAATGATTTACATGCCATGCTGAAATTACGTGCCGTTTTAATCTCTAGGGGGACCGTGTTCCATATTTTTGTTCCACTAAACTGTATCAGTCTTTCTCCGTAAACATTAAAACATTTGGGCAGATTGAAATTACCATTCGAAGCATGTCACGTATTGCGTTTAGGAATTGAAAAAAGATCAGCAGGCAAAGGTGAATTTCTATTAATTATGTTATTTACTGAAACAGCAATTTTGTAGTCACGCAACATCAGAACCGAGAGAATGCGTTGTGATTGGAAAATATTACTTTTTGAAGCCCTTACTCAAACGCGTTGTTCTCATCGCGAGCTTTGCCTCACTGTTGCCCTTCGGACGCTTTCTCCCATGTGCACGCTTCTTTGCGCGGACTTGGGAGCCTTTCGTCCCACTCGGACGTTCTTCATCACCGATATGCTCCTCCGCTGTCTCGCGCGCACAGTCTTCATGATTGCCTGTCAGTTCATCGTTAGACCACGGCCGCGTAGATTGCGCTTTTCTTTTCTGTACTGTCCAGCTGCTCAGACGCATGCGATTCAAGCCAGTCAGAGAAGACAACGGGCCTTTTCTCGCGAATCCGCCACGCCGTTTGAAGGTCCTCGTCAAACGCGCCGCGCTGATCGCGAGCCTTGCCACGCTTCCGTTTTTTGGATGCTTTCTCCGTTCGGCACACTCTTTGGTGCCGAATTTGGAGCCTTTCGTCCGCCTCTGACGCTCATCAACACCGTCTGTAGGGCTGCGAGGTTATATTGTCGTGGAACGCTATGCTACATTTAACTCCGTTTCCAGCACCACGGAACCCTCACACCCTGCTTTGACCACGAGCTCTTTTTTCTCGGAACGGGTTCGAATCTCAACCATGTCCTTATAGGCCCTAGCCTTTTCTTCGGCCTTAAATGGCACCGCCACTACATCGCACCGTTTGTGCGCTACGTTTGCAAATGTCCTACCTGTAGCCTTCTTTTCGGCCTTGAATGGCAACGCCGCTACATCGCATCATTCGTGCGCTACATCTACAGATGTCTGGCCTCTTTTATGCAGTACCACCCCATTGCTATGTATCTTTTCTATCTCCTCATTCCATTCCTGCATCTTCTTCCTATGTTCTTTATTCCTGTGCTCGATTTTCTCTTTTTCCCGATTGCGCTTCTCTTCCTCTTCCTGATCCATTAAATACATATTCACGAAGTGCTCGATTTCTGCGCTTTCAAGAATTAATTCACGGAGTTGAGATGCAAGAATATATTCATTAAAATTTAGGTGATGATACCAACACAGGTTTAGCAGGTTATCTCTCGTCAATCTCATCAGGTCCATGACTACTGCTTTGCTTTGGCTCAGCTGTGACAAAACACGAATCCACTGGTGTTTCAATTCTGGGTCTGGAAAAATTGAAGCCTGGCAAATCACACAGCGGAGACCAATATCTTAAGCACACAAGCAGCACTACGTGGCCAACCTCCCTCTCTAACGTGTTTCTTGTTTCTTTCTCACTCCACTGATTTTTACATCCCCAATTTTCCCGCAATGTACCCTTAAAACTCCCACAAAATTTAACAATTGTTCCTATCGAATTATCTAAGCTTTTTTTTCTTAACCTACTTGCTCAGATAAACATCAAGTGCTGCTCTGTGCCGAGATAACAACCACAGTGGCCAGGCAGCTGTTGGTTATATCTATCTTTTATTGGATCTAGGCTAAAAGACTCGATACATCTCAAGCACAAAGCCAGGCACTCACCCCATTACATGCGGTTGTGGTACTCTGCGCCGATCCCGCCGAATTTCAGGGCTCTCGGCTAACCTCCGGTCCATGTCGTTCACCGTCGCCGAATCGTATCCCACCGCTGCCACCAGTTGTTGCGACCGGGGTTTGCAGGCACCGGAGGTCCGGGATGAAGTTGTCGAGGCAGGAGGACGAGGGACTTGAAGACGGTTTATTTACATTATATACAAGGTGAGCTCTCGTACATGACGAGCTCTTACTCACATGGTGAGCTTTCGAATCTAGCATTCCTCTACATGGCGCTCCTTTGAATTAGCCGGGTGGCTCATTATAAAGGGTAAGTGCTCCCTAGATCAGAGAACACATTCAGATGGTACTGTCCAATCGCATATCACACACAACTGGCGAGGGGGACGAGAATGCACGGCCCACGTGAACGTCCAATAGTGCGTCGTGATCACTGCAATCCAAGGTGGCGCCAGTGGGGCTCTTTAGTGGGGCGATTTGTGGCGGCCGCCGCGGTCTCTTCCAAGGAAGATGCGGTACTTGTTGTCCTATCTTGAACGGCTTATGGTGTCGTAACGACACGACTTCTCACCCTCCGCCTAGAAGGGACAATGCCTGGTGGTCATAGGCAGCCGGCCTGTCGGCTACTTGTTTGAAGATCCAAAGAGTGCCGCTCCCTCGTCAGCTACGGCGCCAGTCACAACACCACCCACCGACAAGCTCGAGAATTCGTCAAACGAGCGGTGGGCTCCGCAACGAACCCAGAGAACAACAGTGAGCCCTTCATATTGCCACGTTCCATTTCCCAAGTTTTGTTATCGTTCCAAAACACTACACAATTCTCAGCGCAAACCGTGCCTGAAGTTTTTGAGAAGCTTCCAGACTGTAGTAGATCATTTCGATAAGATCACGCCTACTCTGCGAACTGCGAACTGTACAGATTATTCTGGAACCTACGCCACCGCCAGCGATAACGCTAGAACATTCGATGGCAAGAGTATAAATGCCGACGCTCTTCGCCGCTTGTCAGTAGTTGATCGACGGCCGACGCTCCGTTCACTGCTATCTGTGCAAGACTGCTACTGTAATCAAACTTTCCGTTTACCGAGCACAGGTTTGCCCAAGTAAACAGTTAAATCCCAACACAAAGTCTCCTGTCTTCAGCCACGTCACGACCCCGTGACATCTGGTGAAGGTGCTCCTTCGTTCATGTATCAGACGCCCCCGTCAAGTCGTGAACCCAGCCCATGTCGCAGAGAAGACACCGACGCCAACCAGGAGCAGCGAACAAGCCGCCGACAGTAAGGGCTACCACCAGAGCACGGGCTTCTACAAGACAAGGCGCGAAAGATCAAGGCCATGACCACGACTGCAGCGACAATGACAACCGCAGCATCCCAGCCCACGATGGTCATGCATCAACCCAGGGAACCACCAATTTTCTATGGGTCATCATTCAAAGACCCGGAGTCCTGGCTAGAAATATACGACCGTGTGGCCGCCCTCAACCACTGCGACCATGACGAAAAGCTCCATCGTGTGTTCTTCTATTTGGAAGACACCGCAAGGACTTGTCTCGAAAATCAGGAGTCCACGCTCCGAACGTGGGATGTTTTCTGCGGCACATTTCTGCAAACGTTCGTAAAGAGAGAGCCGCTGCTTTATTAGAGACCCGGGTTCAGCTACCAAATGAAAATGTCGCCATTTTCACAGAAAAAATGACCCGACTATTCTGTCACGCTGACCCAGACACGCCTGAGGAGAAAAAAGTTCGTTTCCACATGCGAGGGGTCAAACAGGAGCTCTTCCTGGGACTGATGAGAGATCCACCGAACACCATCCAAAAATTTGTAGCCGAAGCGACCACTATCGAAAATACCCTGGACATGCGCACCAGACAGTATAATCGTCGCCTGACTCCAGAATGTGCGGCTGCTCAAGCCAGTAACACCGAAGATCGTGAAACGATCCGCGCATTCGTGCGGAAAGAGCTGCGCAAGCTGTTGCCTTCGGCGCAGCCTCAAGTGGATTTGATCGCCGACATTGTGCGAGAAGAAGTTCGGCAATCGCTTCGAATTCCCCAAGCACCGCTGCCCGAACCGGAGGCTATGAGCTACGCCGCTGCAGTGCGCCACAACGCTCCTCCCCATCCACGCCAAAACGCCGCCCCATCGCACTTCCGTCGACAACCGCCACCGCCGCCACCACCCCCACCGACGTCATACCGTTCGCCAGCGGCCCAGCGCAGTGCACCGAGGAAGACTGACGTCTGGCGCACCCCTGACCACCGCCCGCTTTGCTACCACTGCGGCGAGGCTTGACACACATACCGCCGTTGACAGTACCGACAGATGGGACTGCGTGGCTTCGCCGTCAATGCACCGCGTCCACAACCAGGAGAACGACCACGTGACATCGCCGACTACCTGACAAGAGCTCAGGGGACACCACGAAGGCCTTCGCGTTCTCCGTCACCCAGCCGCCGCACGTCGCCACACCATCGGCAGTACTCTGGCCTATCGCGGGGCGGTCTTTTAGCCCGTATCCGGAAAACTAAGGACAGCAACCGATGGAGGTGCGGTTGCTGTGCGACAAACTACCCAAGATCCTCCGACGACGATCTCGTCGCGACGAAGCTTTCCGAACACAACGCCAACCACGCAAAGCCCTGACGGCGAAACCTCACTTACCCAAGGTGACCTGACGACGCAACATGGAAGCAGCGGAACAAGCCGACGCAGCTGAGACCCGACGCCACGCCCTAACGGTAATGCGAGACGGCGAACCAGAGACATGGATCTTCTTATCGACGGCCACACTGTGACTGCTCTCGTCGATACTGGAGCCGACTACTCCGTCATCAGTAGGTCGTTCGCCGCGAAGTTAAAGAAAGTTAGGACAGCTTGCGAAAGCCCTAAAATCCGCACAGCCGGAGGTCATCTCGTAACGCCTGCAGGAATCTGCACAACGAGAGTCACCATTAACGGCCGTATTTATTCTACAGACTTCGTAGTCCTACAGCGTTGCTCAAGAGATGTCATCCTTGGTATGGACTTCTTATGCCTCCATGGTGCTGTCATCAACCTAAGAACAAAGTCGATAACGTTATCCACAGAAGAAGCACTATAGCCGCGCATAGTGCTTCTTCTCAAAAATTTTGGAGGTATTTAAGCGAGTCTAAGACAGGGAGTAGTAAAATGAAGGTTAATGGTGTAATAATAACTGATGCTCCAACTATTGCTGAACACTTTAATACATACTTCCAGAGCGTTTTTTCTCAAACCGATGATTATGAACTTGAGAATTCATTCGTTGACTCAGACAATGACCTATTAGTGACGCAAGAAGGCGTTTTGCACATGCTATTACAACTTGATCCCAAAAAACCTCCGGGGCCTGACGGCATTCCCAATGCTTTTTTTAACCGCTACGCTGAATACTTATCGGAATTCCTAACTGGACTTTTTAATCTTTCAATTGCTACGGGGGAAATACCGGCTGATTGGGGTATAGCACGTGTGAAACCAATTCATAAAAAAGGTGACCCCTTATCATTTGAGAATTACCGCCCTATTTCTATTACGAGCAGTTGTTGCAAGCTTCTTGAGCACGTTATTGCTAATTATGTGTATGAATTTCTCAGTGAACACAATGTTCTATCAAAGCATCAGCATGGCTTCAGAAGGGGGTTATCTACTGTTACCCAGTTAGTTACAACTGTCCATGAGTTTGCACGTGTGATTGATGTTTCTGGGCAAACTGATGTACTGTTTTTAGATCTTTGTAAAGCCTTCGATAAAGTGCCACACGGGAAATTGTTACACAAATTACAGCGTATTGGACTACCTACAAAAATTGTTCTGTGGATTCAGGCTTACCTTCAAGATAGACGTCAGTATGTAGTGATTGGTAATTCTTCATCGACTGTTCTTCGTGTGTCCTCTGGAGTCCCACAGGGAAGCGTGCTAGGGCCACTTTTGTTTTTAATTTATGTTAATGATTTAGCTTCTCTTATTCCTGAAAATGTGTCTGTGCGTTTGTTCGCGGATGATTGCGTCAATTTTAAGCAAATTTCCTCACCGTGTGATCATGTGGCTTTACAAGTTGCACTTATCGCTATCGATAACTGGTGTCAGAACGGGGGCATGCAGTTAAACACTAACAAAACTGTGCTTCTGCGCATCACCAGAAAGCTACGTCCTAGTCAATTCCACTATACTCTAAGAGGCACTAACATAAATAATGTAGACAAATATAAGTACTTGGGCGTCACACTCTCAAGCAAATTAACTTGGTCGACCCACATAACTGACATTACCACTTCTGCATTACGTAAGCTATGGTTTCTAAAAAGAAAACTAGCATCTGCACCCTCGCGTACTAAAATTCTAGCCTATAATGCCTGTGTTCGTTCTAAGCTTGAGTATGCTTCTATTATCTGGGATCCGCATACCTAGAAAGATATTATGAATCTGGAACGTATTAACAGAAAGGCTGTAAGGTTTATTTTTGGCAAATATCGTAGGTTTGATTCCCCGACCACCTTAATGCAATTAAACGACATTTCTACTTTAGAAGCTCGGAGAAAGTTCAGTCGTCTTTCCTTTCTTTACAATTGTTTGTGTGGTATTGTAAAAATAGATCTCCCTGACTGTGTTAAACCGCTCTCAGTACGACGTACTCGTCATGGTCATGAACATGCTCTAACCCCTATTTTTGCCCGATCAAATGCTTTTAAATATAGTTTTTTTCCTAGAACTGTCGATGACTGGAATTGTTTGCCGTGTGACATCTTTCATTCTAATAAGTTTCTTGGTGACCTTGAGCGTCACCTTCTTTCTTAACCTTTTGTTTCTTTTGCATTGTTGTCTGTTGTTTTCTACAATTACGTTTTGATGTATCCACTCTTGCTTGGGCCAGCACATTGGCCTGCAGTATTGTGAAATAAATAAATAAAATAAATAAATGCCGTCAGGCAACCATGCCTTGAATGTGCTGGAAGAACAAGTCACCATTCCACCTCGCTCAAGCATCGTTATTTCAGTCGGCGCTCCTAAATCACCTGACTTGAAAGGCGTCGTTGAAGGCAGTTAGCATCTGTTGGTCACCCGAAATATTTGCGTCGCAAGAGGAATTGCAGAGCTGCGGGGAGGCAAAGCAACGGTTATGCTCACGAATTTCAGCAATGAGTACAAACATGTAAACAAAGAAACGGTCTCATACATCGAAGAAATTGTCGAAGCCACCAGTGCTTTCGCCCTCGCCGATTCTGCGGAACCTGCTTAGAGGAACCAAGCCCCTCCCATAGCTTTCGATGTGAATCCCAGACTTCCGAACCCTAACCAAGAACAGCTCAAGGCCCTGCTCCTGCAATAAGAAGATTGCTTTTCGTTGTCATCGAAAATTTGGCAGACCCCAATCACGAAACATCGCATCATAACCGAAGAAAATGCCTGACCACTCTGTCGGAGTCCGTACAGGGTTTCCACGCGAGAACGTGCGGCTATGAAGAGACCAGTCGATGAAATGTTGCGGGATGACATTATCCAGCCGTGCAAGAGTCCATGGGCACCCACCATGGTGTTAGTGAAGAAAAAGGATGGAACCCTATGTTTCTGCGTCGATTATCGCCACCTGAACAAAATCACAAGAAAGGACGTGTATCCTCTCCCACGAATAGACGACGCACTCGATCGGCTCCATAACGCCAAGTACTTTTCGTCAGTGGACCTAAAGACTGGCTATTGGCAAATCGAAGTCAACGAATGAGACCGAGAGAAGATGGCGTTTATAACACCGGGCGGCCTCTTCGAGCTTAAGGTGATGCCCTTCAGTCTGCTCAGCGCCTGCAATATTTCAACGCGTTTTGGATACAGTACTGGCAGGATTGAAGTTGGAGGCTTGCCTTGTGTACTTGGACGACGTCGTCCTGTTTTTCTCGAGTTTCAACGAGCATCTTCGGTGCCTTGAAGCTGTACTTCAAGCCACCAAGACGTCCGGACTCACACTGAAGCCAGAAAAATGCAGATTTTCGTACGAGGAGCTCTTGTTTTTGGGGCACGTTATTGGCAAGTATGGAGTTCGTCCTCATCCACGGAAAACAGCCATCATCGCAGACTTCCCGCCGCCCACTTACAAAAAGGCGGTGCGCCGATTTCTGGGCCTGTGCGCCCATTATAGGCGGTACGTGAAAAACATCGCCCCCATCGCCAATCCTCTCACTAACCTTACCAAAGCCTACGGGGAGTTCAAGTGGCAAACGCCGCAGGAACACGCTTTCCAGGAGCATAAATAACGCCTACAGACGCCTCCGTTACTTGCCCATTTCGACGAATTCGCCGAGACAGAAATACACGCTGACGCAAGCAGCGTAGGTCTTGGCGCCGTTCTTGTGCAGAGGGCTGACGAACTTGAAAGGGTGATTAGTTATGTCAGCCGATCGCTATCCAAAGCAGAAGCCAATTATTCCAACACATAAAAGGAGTGCCTCGCCATCATCTGGGCTACGTCGAAATTTCGCCCCTCCATCTACGGCAGGCCCTTCAAAGTTGTGAGCGACCACCACGCCTTGTGTTGGCTAGCTATCTAAAAGGACCCTTCAGGTTGCCTCGCATGATGGAGCCTGAGACTTCAAGAATATGACATTACCGTCGTTTACAAGTCCAGCAAGAAACACTCTGACTACAACTGTCTCTCTCGTGTGCCTGTCGACCAACCACCACCCGACGACCCGGATGACGGCTACTTCTTGGGAACGATAACTACCTACGAATCGTGGTAGCTACCGACTACCTCACCTGCTACTCCAAGACAAAAGCCCTTCCCAAAGGCAGTGCATCCGAGGTAGCTAAGTTCTTCGTCTAAAATATCGTCCTACGTCACGGCGCTCCGGAGGTCCTTATCACCGACAGAGGAATGGCATTTACTGCCGACTTAACTCAAGCGATCTTGGCATACAGCCAGACAAATCACCGCCGGACGAAAGCGTACCACCCACAAAACAACGGCCTCACCGAGCAGGATCGCCGACATGCTGGCAATGTACGTCTATGTCGAACACAAGACGTGGGATGCCATTCTTCTATACCTGACTGCCGCATACAACACGGCAGTGCAGGAGACGACGCAGATATCTCCATACAAGTTTGTCTACGGTAGGAGCCCGGCAACGACACTCGGTGCCATGGTACCCAATGTCACCGACGAAGAAAACCTCGATGTGAGTGAGTACCTTCAACGCGCCGGAGAAGCCCGACAACTCGCGCGTCTTCGTATCAAGAATCAACAGACGACCGACAGGGGCCGTTACAATCTTCGACGACGCTTCGTGAAATACCAGCCCGGTGAACGTGTTTGGGTGTGGACGCCCATACGCCGACGTGGACTAGGTGAAAAGCTTCTGCAACGGTACTTCGGACCGTACAGGATGGTTCGACGTCTCGGCTTACTTGATTACGAGGTTGTCCCCGACGGCATCATGAACTCTCAACGACACCGATCGCGACCTGAAGTCGTCCATGTCGTGCGCCTCAAGCCGTTTCATGCGCGTTGACAAACTGAAACTGTTTTTTGTATTATTATTTTACGTAATTTATTCATTGTACATTCTTGCAATATTGTTGTACCTTCATTTTTATAAAGCATCGGGACGATGCCTTTTTCATAGGGGGGCAATGCCACGTTACATTTCCCAAGTTTTGTTATCGTCCCAAAACACTACGCAACTCTCAGCGCAAACCACGCCTTCAGTTTTCAAGAAGCTTCCGGACTGTAGTAGATCATTTCGATAAGATCACGCCTACTCTGCGAACTGTACAGATTATTCTGGAACCTACGCCACCGCCAGTGATAACGCTAGAACATTCGACGGCAAGAGTACAAGTGCCGACGCGCTTCGCCGCTTGTCAGTAGTTGATCGACGGCTGACGCTCCGTTCAGTACTATCTGTGCAAGACTGGTACTGTAATCGAACTTTCTGTTTACCGGGCACAGGTTCGCCCAAATAACCAGTTCCATCACAACATAAAGTCTCCTGTCTTCGGCCACGTCACGACCCCAACAAAGTATACTATCACGAAATCGCTCAGCACTATCACCTCGCACGTTCAAACAAAACACCACCGATTTCCGAACGCACGAAACCACAAGAAATCACATGGCGCCGCCTCCAAACGAATTCATTCCCGTGCCCACGGGTATACGCACACATTTACCCCGATCTGTTCAGTCTGCATTGCTCAAAATGTGGCTCCGTCGCCTCCCTCTCTCATAAAATATGGGGCTGCAGCGAGGATCCACCCCCACCTGATCTCCTGACCACTCCCTCGTCCGAGTCATGGGAAAGAGTACTCCGAGATACGAGCCTAGAAGTGCAGCTCCTGGCCATACAGCGAGCCGAGGAGATGCCGGGCAGGCACGGCCTGATCGCCATTCATCTGTGAATATTTTTTCACTTAAATAAAGTTGTTTCTCTCTCCTCTCTCTGGAGCTCTATCCTCTGCTCCCGTTTCGCCATACTCTCCCTCAGAAGCACCTCGATGCTAGCCTCCATGCGCTGTACGGCCGCCTTCAGTGCTTCGCACAGCCTGCACACAAAGTTCGCCTTCTGTGCGTCGGCCAAACTTGAGAATTCTATCTCATCCAAGTAGTACCAGCACTTGCATTCTTCGCACTGCACCAGCTCACTCTCGCCCGTGGTTTTCCTAGCCTCCTTAGCCATCGCCCGCCCTACCGTCGGACCAAGCGCCCGACAGCCCTAACCTCTCAATGGATGGATGGAAGGATTGATGTGGCTGTATCCTTTAGATAGGCCGGCGGCTAACACCACATAGCCGTAATACTTAGTGAACCACCTACTATATTTATCTTCTTTTCCTTTAAATAGTGAAATATAGGACTGGTACTTTGCAGTGAATGGTTTAATTTTCACTCGTGCCTTGACTTTAGCCACCAATCAGATAACCTCCTTCTAGTTAATTCTACCCACTTAGAGTGTATTTTTCCCTCCCTTTCTCTAAACCACAGTGATTTGAAAAACTCTGCGCCATCATCCTGACCTATAGGGTGAAGACCTTTACAGAGCATTATCAAGTGTTCAGCAGTTTTCTCTTCCTCTCCACACGCACTGCATACCGGGTCTGCCCCTTCTTATTTGTATTTGCTTATAGGTGTGATAGATCTCTAGTGCGGACTTCTTTATCATGCCATATCTCCACATGTCCGTCTCCGTTTCCTACACCTTCTTTTTAACTGGTTTTTCTTTTTGGTTTGGCCCCCTGCTGTTTTCTAAGTATTTATCCGTCCATTTTCTGGTTCGCTTCCTCCATTTTGTAACGACATTCCTCATGTAAAAGTAACTGAATACGTTCCTAGCCCAAAGCTCCCACTCGTTTCTCTCAATCGCTTCTCAAATTTTATCTTGCTGCTAGCTTCCCTGCCCTCAATTGATGTCCATCCCATATCACCTTGTACTCCCTGATTCGCAGTACTCCCGTGAGCTCCTAAGGCAAGCCTACTCATTCCACGTTGCTTAATGTCTAATCTTGCTTGAACTTCTCATGCACAAGACCGCATTGCCGAATGTCAGATCAGGAACCATGACCCCTTTCCGTATTCCTCTTACCACATCATACCTACTGTAATTCCATAGTGCCTTGGTTTTCATCACTGCTGCATTCCTGTTGCCTTTCACCATCACGCGTATATCGTGTTCCTTTAGGTACTCGGTTTCATTGCTTATCCATATGCCCAGATATTTGTATTTATCTGTTATCTCTAGCGTGACTTCCTGTATCCGAAGCTTACAACCTTCATTATCATTAAAAATCATGACTGCTGATTTTTTCTTACTGAATCTGAAATCTAACCTATCTCCGTCATTACCGCAGATGTCCATCAATCTCTGCAAATGTTCCTTGTTGTCAGCCATTAGCACTATATCATCTGCGTACATTAATGCTGATAGTGCCTGATCAATGAGTTTTTCTTGTTTGACGAAAGAGAGGTTAAAGCCAAGTCCACTTACCTCTAACTTGGCCTCTAATCCTTGTAGGTACGTCATGAATAACAAGGGTGACAGAGGACACCTTGCCTAAGCCGCCTTTTACATCTGTGTGCTTGAATACCTGTTTGTCCCACTTTATAACTACCTTGTTACTCTTATAGATTCCCTTTAAAAGATTGGTGACTCCATCTACCACACCTAGTGTGTCCTGTATTCCCCACAAGCCCTCTTGAACCACGTTATCGTACGCTCCCTTGATATCCAAAAAATGCTAGCCACAGGGGCCTGTGTTTCTTTTCTGCTATTTCGATGCACAGTGTCAGTGAGAACAGATTGTCTTCCAACCTCCTGTGTTTTCGAAATCCATTCTGCAGGTCCCCCAGCACCGCCTCATCTAGTATCCATGCCTGCAGTTTTTCTTTTATAATCTGCATTGCCAGCCTGCAGACCTCTGTTGTCACTGTTATAGGACGGTAGTTGTTTATGTGAGCTTTCTCCCCCTTTCCTTTATAAACAATGCTCCTACTGCTAAGTTTCCCTCCATCGGGGACTTCACCATTGATAATTGTTTTGCTCACTGCCTCTCTCAAAGTCTGTTTAGACTTGAGACCCAATGTCTTTATCAGCATAATTGAAATGTCATCTGGGTTTGTTGATGTACTGCTTGGAACCCTCTTCTCAGCCCTTTCGCACACTCGTTGTGAAAATGGAGCCATTGTGCCACTTGATCCATCCTTGTCTATTGTGCTGCATAAGGTACTTTTTTGTTGAAATTGTTCTGTCACCCTTGTTCTTATATATTCAATGGCTTCGCCCCTATCTGGCCTAATACGTTAAGTGGTAGGTACAGTAAAATCTCATTAATTCGGATTTCACGGGACCGGAAAAACTGTCCGAATTAACCGAATGCCGAATCAACGAATGAACAGGGAAGGGAACATTTAAAACAAGCTGCAGAAGCATACCTTTATTTGTTGAAGTATTTTGTAATAGTCGTCTGCGTTTTCGCGCAGATTGCGGCTGATATCATAATTTTTCTTAACTATTCCAAATGGCCAACTGCACGCAAGCTGTCGGGAGTGTTCAGGCAAGCGTCCTCTAATATTAACAGCGCCTCCGAGACTTCCCGTGAGGTGCGATGAGGTCGCGGCTGTATCTCCTCGCATGATTCTTCGTCGGAATTGTGGTCTTCTTGGGTGCCAGTGACATCATTATTAATTTCTTGATTGGTCAGGGGACCACTCGTGGCGACACCATGATCAATCGCATGTAGTCCTGAAAGGTCACATCTGTGGGAAGGACAGCATCGAAAGTCGGGCAGTCATCGTCGGTGGACTCGGCTGACACCTCCTCGATGCCAGCGTCAGCTACTGCTGCATGCTCGGGCCTCACAAAACCGCTGTGCCGAAAACAGTTGGCGATGACTTACGGCGGAGTCTTTTTCCACACGTGGGCGATGATGTGCACTGCGTCGAGTAAGTCCACTTGATACAACTTTCCAGCTTCTGAGCATAGGATCATTCGCTCTAGCAGGTGCTTGTGGTACTTCGACTTCACGTAGTGAATGATACCCTGGTCCATCGGCTGAAAAGTATACGTAGTGTTGGGCGGCAAAAAAACTACTTTAATGCTCTTCAGTTCGACTGTAGAGTTATGGGCACTGCAGTTGTCAACAACCATAATTATCTTGTGGTCCTTCGACGTGAAGTGCCGGTCCATCTGCTGCAGCCAGCCGCGAAAAATGTCTGATGTCATCCATGCCTTCCTGTTCGCTGTGTACTCGACAGGAAAACTTTTGACGTTCTTAAAACAACGTGGCTTAAGCGCCTTCCCGACGACAAGTAGTGGCAAACGCTCCGTGCCAGTCATATTGGCGGCAAGAAGCACAGTTATCCTTTGCTTGCACTTCTTGCCACCAATGTACGCGTTCCCTTTGAAAGTCACCGTCTTGTCGGGCAGAGCTCTAAAAAATAGAGCAGTTTCATCAGCTTGAACACGTCACGTGGTTCATATGCGGCGATGTGATCCAGCAGCTTCACATTTCTCCACTCGGTGGTCACGCTTTCGTCAACACTGGCCTTTTCGCCGCACACACTCCTGAAGACAAGTTCGTGTCTCTCTCGAAACCTCGCAAATCACACTTCTGACGCTTTGAACGATTCAATGTTCATCATTGCGCGTACTTCTCACCTTGCGCCATGATGAGAGGTCCACTCAAAGGCAGATGCGCGTTGCGACAGTGAGTAATCCACCGGAGCAAAGCTTCTTCGAGGTAGGGATGAGCTGCGGTTCGCAACCGCTTTCTAGATGCATGAAACTTCTCGCTTTCGAAGGCTTGTCGAATCTGTTGTTCATTTTTCACGTACATTCCCAACGTGCTCCATTTCACGTTGTACTAGGGTCATAACCTACTGTCGCGATTCGCCGTTCTTCAGTGCTCCCAACATTTTCACTTTATTCGCCAAGTTCTTCGTGTCGTATTTCTGCCGCTTTTTCGGCGTTGCCATGACTGCTGCGCACAATGGTGGTGGCATGCAAATACGGTCACAATGGAAGAAAAAGAGAACTCCGCAAGAAGAGATGGTTCCGACACGACAACACAAGGGAAAATGGCGTTGGAGGCGCTGAATACAGAAGAAAGAAGACGCCGACGTTCCGTGACGCTGCGATCGCCCCCACTAGTTGATGATGGCGATGCCACTCAGGTTTCGGTTTCACTCCAGTGGTGCCAGCGCTGCTTTATCACACTTTTGTGTAGCAGCAGCCGTCAGCATTTGTCCGAACTAAGCGGCGCGGAGCCGAGTTCCGACGAAATAACGAAGGTTTGGTCTCATAGATTAACATGCACTTCGGCCGGGACCGAAAGAGCCGTCCGAATTATCCGAATTTCCGAATTAACGGGTGTGTAATTAACGAGATTTTACTCTATAAACCTCTGTTCTAGACTTGTCTGATTTCTTAGGAAGTTTATATGGTTCCAAAATTTCGCAGCTGCCTTTCTATCGTTTTTATGTACTTCTGCCAGCCACTGAGCCCACTTTCTTCTAATCTTTTCAATGATCAGAAGGGATGCTTTCCTTCTACAGCTTGGAAAGATGTTCCATTTTCTTTCAACTCCATCTGTCAGTTCACCCCGTCGCTTAGCATGTATGTGTTCCCTAGACGCTTGCAGAGGTTTTGCTATGGCTCTTTTAACTTCCTCATCCCACCAACTCTTGGGTTTGTGTCTTCCTTTCCGGGGTGACTTGTCACGGGTCTTAGCAAGCTCTAGCTCAAACAGTCTAATTAGATTCGTGTATGCCCACACTGTTTTATTATCCTCAGTAATTACTTTCTCAATTTTTTATTAGAAATTACTCTTTGCCTTTTTGAATAAAATTTTTCCCGTAGTTGCTCATCTTGTCTCATTCCCACTTTCACTGCTCTTCCAAAACTTAGCTTGATACGTTTGTGATCACTACCCAGACGTCTGGAGCCACCTTCATCTATGTGCATTCCCCTGAGTTTATCATACATCCTATGTGATATCAGTGCATAATCTATTGTCGACTGCAGCCTTCCTACTTCCCATGTTATTTGCCTTTCACACTTCTCAGTACTGTTGCAAACGATTAAATCATGCCTTTCACACATAGCCATGATCAATTTGCCTGTTGGGTCAGTATACCTATCTATATCTTCTATGTGTGCATTCATATCTCCTAGTATAATTATTTCGCACTCTTCTCGTAATTCCTCAATGTCCGTTGATATACATTCCACCATTGCCTGGTAGTCCTCTTTGGCCTTTGCTCCCGTCCACAAGTACACCAAACCAAGGAGTGGCATCTGCCCAGCTACTTTCCCTATTAACCATGAATGTTCCATGCATCCCTGCTTGACTCTTTGCCAACCCATACTTTTATGCATAAATGCACCAATTCCACCCCCTTTTCCTGCCTTCTCTTCTATTGCAATATTCCCATACGTAGTCAGGATCGCAAGGTGGTTGCTCCATGTCCCAAAGGTGTGTCTCCACAACCCCATATACCATCAGCTCCTCCTACCTCAACTGCTCTTCTATCATTTCCCACTTTAACCTATTCCTGCCACCCTGCATGTTAATACAGCCTACGTCTGACTTGATTCGGCCCTTGTGCTTACGTCGATTTTTTCTCCCACGGACTCCGTGTGGCTTGAATATGTGTGCCCTTTTAGAACCGTCTTTGGCCACACTATTGGCCTCAAGGCTTTGGGTCTCCCTGAAAAAGCTGTGGCTTGCCGACCCATTCTATTACCGACCCTACTGCCCATCGCACCACTGTAGTGAATGACATCCTGTGCAAAAGGGCGAGCGCCGGGCTCGTACACGTCTTGGTTAACTTCCATTACGCTGTATTCGAGTTGCCGGCTCATACCCTTGATCACGCAGTTCGCCTCCGCCACCCTCCTTTCAATCCCATGAGACTGCCCCCAGACATTTGGGACTGTGCATATGGTCACATGCACACTCCCAGAGGCTTCTCGGAGCTTGTACATTCCATCCTCTAACTGCCTCTGAAGGTTCTGATCCTTGCCCTTCAACACATCATTCAGCCCAGCATGAATAATGACGAGATTTTTGCCCTCCATGCTGTCCTCTACAACATCCTGAGCTTTGGCCAGTGCATCCACCATGCTCTTTCCTGACTGGGCCTCCACCCTCACTCTCCCGTATTCCTTCACTGTCATGAAGAAGCCATCCCTAACCCTGGCCCCGTTAAAGTCCCCCACCACTAGGACCCTTCTACGCTCCAATCGCTGGCTTCCTGTTTGTGATGGTGTGCCTGCTTGCTTCCCCTGTTTCTCTCTCTGCCATCCGTCCTGTGTTTCTACCCTGCTCGACAACTGCCGCGCGCCTGAGCTGTATGTTCTCGGAGCATCCGTGCTGTGGCCAGACACTGCTGCCCCCTGACCTCCCTTCTCGCCTGTTTCTTCCCACCTGTCGCCTTCTCCGCTACCCACGTCTTCCATTTCACACCGCTCGGGGCTCTTTTACTCTTTTACCCACTGCTCGAGCTCGGTCCGCTCTTCCCGTTCTTTTCGAAGCTCACCCTTCATTTGCTTTAATAAGCTGGCGGTACCCTTCTCCCTCTCCGAGCTGTTTTTGGGGTTCTACTCCTGCTCCCGTTCCGCCCTAAGCTCCCCCTGAAGCCCCTCGATGCTAACCTCCATGCGCTGCACGGCTGCCTTCGCCTTCAGTGCCTTGCACAGCCTGCACACGAAGCTCGCCTTCTGCGTGCCGGCCAAACTCGAATATTCGGTCTCGTCCAAGTAGCACCAGCGCTTGCATACTTCGCACTGCACAAGCTCACTCTCGCCCGCGGTTTTTCTAGCCTCCTTAGGCATCACCCGCCCGACCATCGAACCAAGCGCCCGGAAACCCTAAGCTCAACCCTAATCCCACTATCCACTCGCCTCCGCCAACATTTCTACCTCAACAACTGTTAGAAGCTGCCGCCTACAGCGCACGCACACGTGTTCAATTTCGCTAGTAGACTCAAACTAGGCACCCCTTCGTGTACGGCTCTAGCTGTTTAACAACTATCAGAGCGCCCCGAACTTGTTCAAAACAGCCGCCTACCACTTTCACGTGGTCAACTTCACTGCATCATTCCCGTGTCCCACACCTACAGTACTCGCAACAAGTTATTGATAAGGGGAGAAAAAATAATAATGGTGATCACAAACACAATGAAATAAAAGAAAACTTATCTGTCGTTGCGCGCTGCTTGTGCACCAACCGACCTTCTCGACCTTGCACGACCTTGGATTCCGACACCATGGACAACAACATGGACACCGGAAGGCGCTAACACACGTCGGATCAGATTGGTGGCTAAAGTCAAGGCACGAGTGAAAATTAAACTATTCGCTGCAAAATACGAATCCTCAACCTCACTATTTAAGGAAAAATGAATAAATCTAGTTTTTAGTTCATTAAGTATTAAGGCTTGGTGGCGCTAGTCACTGCCCGATATAAAGAGTACCGCCATATCCATCCATCCATGACCTGTTCGGCGGATTCAAGGTTGTGCAAGGTCGTGCAAGGTTGGTTGGTGCAGAGGCAACGCCCAACGAGAGATAAGTTTCTCTTCATTTCATTGTGTTTGTGAACACCATTATTATTTTTTTCTCCTAATCAATAATTAGCGTTGCGAGTATTGTAGGTGTGTGACACGGGCGACGTTGTAGTGAAGTTGACCACTTGAACGGGCTAGGCAGCTGTTTTGAAGAAGGTCGGGGCGCCCGGTTAGTGAAAGAGCTAGAGCCGAATACAAAGGGGACCTAGTGAGAGGCTACTAGCGAAATTTACACGTATGTGTGTGGTGTAGGCGGCAGCTTCAAACAGTTTTCTAGGTAACGGAGTTAACGGAGAGTTAACGGAGGCGGCTGGATAGTGGGATTAGGGTTGAACGTAGGCCTGTGGGGCACTCGGTCTGATGGTCATGCGGGCGATGGCTAAGGAGGCTAGGAAAACCACGAGCGAGAGTGAGCTGGTGCAGTGCGAAGAATGGAACCGCTGGTGCTACTTAGATGAGACAGCATTCACGAGTTTGGCCGACGCGCAGAAGGCGAGCTTTGTGTGCAGGCTGTGCGAGGCACTGAAGGCGGCCGTGCAGCACATGGAGGCTAGCAACAAGGGGCTTCAGGGGGAGCTTAGGGCGGAACGGGAGCAGAAGATAGAACTCCAAAAACAGCTCGGAGCGTCGCGTGAGTGGGAGGAGGCTACCGCCAGCCTATTAGAACAAATGAAGGGCGAAATTTGAAAAGAACGGGAAGGGCGGACCGAGCAAGAGCAGCGGGTAAAGGAGCTAATGCCGCTTTGCCCCGGCCCCGAGCAGTGTGAGACGGAAGGAGTGGGTAGCGGAGAAGGCAACTGGCGGGAAGCAACAGGCGAGAAGGGAGGTTAGGTGGCCGCAGTGTCTGGCCACAGCACGGAGGCTCCTAGAACATACAGCTCGGTGGCGCAGCAGTCTTCAAGCAGGGCAGAAACACACGACAGACGGTAGAGAAACAGATGAAGCAAACAGGGGCGCCATCACAAACAGGAAGCCAGCGATTGGAGCATAAAAGGGTCATAGTGGTGGGGGACTCTAACGTGACCAGGGTTAGGAATGGCGTCTTCAAGACAGTAAAGGAAGATGGGAGAGTCAGGGCGGAGGCACAGTCAAGAAAGAGCATGGTGGATGCACTGGCCAAAGCTCAGGAGGTTTTAGAAAACAGCATGGAGGGCGAAAATCTAGTCGTTATTCATGCTGGGCTCAATGATGTGTGGAAGGGCAAGGATCAGAACCTTCAGAGGAAGTTAGAGGTTGCGATGCGTAAGTTCCGAGAAACCTCTGGGAGTGTGCATGTGACCATATGCACTGTCCTAGAGATCGGGGGGCCGCCTCGTGGGATTGAAAGGAGGGTAGTGGAGGCCAATTGTGTGATCAAGGGTTTGAGCCAGCAACTCGGATACAGCGTAATGGAAGTTAACCAAGACGTGTACGAGCCCGGCGCGCGCCCCTTTGCACAGGATGACATTCACTAAAGTGGTGCGACGGGCAGGAGGGTCGGTAACAGAATGGGTCGCCGAGCCATAGCTTTTTTAGGGGGACCCAGAGCACTGAAGCCAACAGTGCAGCCAAAGACGGACCTAAAGGGGCACAAATATTCAAGCCACACGAACTCCATGGGAGAAGAAATCTATGTAAGCACAAGGGCTGAGCTAAGCCAGACGTAGGCTATATTAACATGAAGGGTGGCAGGAATAGGTTAAAGTGGGAAGAGATAGAAGAGCAGTTGAGGCAGGAGTAGCTGACGGTATATGGGGTTCTGGAGACACATCGTCGGGATATGGAGCAACCACCCTGCGATCCGGACTACGTATGAGAATATTGCAATAGGACAGAAGACAGCAAAAAGGGGGTTGAATTGGTGCATTTAGACATAAGAGCATGGGTTGGCAAAGAGTCAAGCAAGGGTGCATAGAACATTTATGGTTAAGTGGGAAAGTAGCTGGGCAGATGACACTCCTTGGTTTGGTGTACATGTGGACAGGAGCAAAGGCCAGAGAGGGAAATCAGGCAATGGTGGAGTGTATATCACAGGACATTGAGGAATTAGGAGGAGAGTTCGAGATAATTATACTAGGAGATATGACTGCGCACGTAGAAGATACAGATGGGTATACTGACTCTACAGGCAAATAGATCATGGATATGTTTGAAAGGCATGATTTGATCATATGCAACAGTACTGAGAAGTGGGAAGGTCAAATAACATGGGAGGCAGGAAGGCTTCAGTCAACTATAGATTACGCACTGATGTCACACAGGATTTATGATAAGCTCAGGGAATGCACATAGATGAAGGTGGCTCCAGAAGTCGGGGTAGTGATCACAAACGTATCAAGCTAAGTTTCGGAAGAGCAGCGAAAGTGGGAAGGAGACAAGATGAGCAACTACAGGAAAATTTTCATTCAGAAAGGCAAATAGTAATTGGTACTAAAGAAATTGAGAAAGTAATCACTGAGGATAATAAAACTTTGTGGACATACACAAATCTAATCAGACTGTTTGGGCTAGAGCTTGCTAAGGCACGTGACAAGTCACCTCGGAAAAGAAGACACAAGCCCAAGAGTTGGTGGGATGAGGAAGTTAAGATAGCCATAGCAAAACGTCAGGACGTCTCTAGGGAACACAGACATGCTAAGCAACGGGGTGAACCGACAGATGATATTAAAAGAAAATGGGAAATCTTTCTAAGCTCTAGAAGGGAAGCATCCCTCCTGATCACTGAAAATATTAGACGAAAGGGTACTCAGTGGCTGGCAGAAGTACATAAAAAGAACATAAAGGCAGCTGCGAAACTTTGGAACCATCTAAACTCCCTAAGAAACGAAACAAACCTAGAGCAGATGTTTAAAACTAAAGATTGCTAGGCTAGAAGGAGACGAAGATATGTAATATATACGAACAAGGGTGACAAAAAAAATTCAACAAAGAAGTGCCTTATGCACCACAATAGACAGGGATGGATCAAGTGGCACAATGGCTCCATTTTCACAAAGAGAGTGCGAAAGGGCTGAGAATAGGGTTCCAAGTAGTACATCAACAAACCCAGATGGCATTTCAATTATGCTGATAAAGACATTGGGTCGGAAGTCTAAACAGACTTTGAGAGAGGCAGTGAGCAGAACTATAATCGATAGTGAAGTCCCTGATCGATCGAACTTAGCAGGATGAGGATGAATTATAAATGAAAGGGGACAAAGATGACATAAAAAACTACCGTCCCATAACAGTGGCTTCAGTGGTCTACAGGCTGGCGATGCAGACTATAAAGGAAAGACTGCAGGCATGGATAGAGGATGAGGGGGTGCTGGGGAACTGCAGAATGGATTTCGGAAACACAGGACGTTGGAAGACAACCTGTTCTAACTGACGCAGTGCATCGAAATAGCAGAAAAGAAACTCAGACCCCTGTGGCTAGCATTTTTGGATATCAAGGGAGCGTACGATAGCGTGGTTCAAGAGGACTTGTGGGGAATACTGGACACAATAGGTGTGGAAGATGGAGCCACTAATCTTTTAAAGGATATCTATGGATATCTATAAAAGTAACAAGGTAGTTACAATGTGGGAAAAACAGGTATCCAAGCCCACAAAAGTGAAACGGGGAATTAGGTAGGGGTGTCCACTGTCACCCTTGTTATTCATGATGTACCTACAAAGATTAAAGACCAAATTAGAAGAAGTGGACTTGGCTTCAACCTCTCTTTAGTCAAACAAGGAAAACTCATTGATCAGGTACTACCAGCATTAATGTACGCAGATGATATAGTTGTAATGGCCGACAACAAGGAAGATTTGCAGAGATTGATGGACATCTGCGGTAATGAGAGAAATAGGTTAGATTTTAGATTCAGTAAGGAGAATCAGCAGTCATGATTTTATTGATAACGAAGGTAGTGAGCTTAGAATACAGGAAGTCACGCTAGGGATAACAGATATACACAAATATCTGGGCGTATGGATAAGCAATGGGACCGAGTACCTAAGGGAACTCGAAATATACGCGACGACTAAAGGTAACAGGTATGCAGCAGTGATGGAAAATAGGGCATTGTGGAATTACAGTAGGTATGATGTTGGGAGAGAAATATGGAAAAAGGTCATGCTTCCTAGGCTGACTTTCGGCAATGCGGTCCTGTGCATGATATCAGAAGTTCAAGCAAGATTGGAAATTAAGCAACGTGGAATAGGTAGGCTTGCTTTAGGAGCCCACGGGAATACACCAAATCAGGGAGTGCAAGGGGATGTGGGATGGCCATCATTTGAGGGCAGGGAAGCTAGCAGCAAGATAAAATTTGAGAAGCGATTGAGAGAAATAGGGAGGACCGTTGGGCTAGGAAGGTTTTCAGCTAATTGTACATGAAGAATGTCGATACAGAATGGAGGAAGTGAACCAGGAAATTGACTGGTAAATACTTAGAAATCAGCAGGTGGCCAAACTAAAAAGAACTATCGGTGAAGAAGAAAGTGAAGGAAACGGAGACTGGCATGTGGAGAATTGGCATGATTAAGAAGCCCGCACCAGAAATCTATTGAACTTTTAAGCAGGAAATTGCCAAGTAAAAAATCTTTGATAATATACGCGGTAGTTCTCTACTGTTTGAGGCAAGGACGGGAGTATTGCAAACCAAGACATATCGGGCCAAATACGAAGGGATAGACACGGTATACAGTGCATGTGGAGAGGAAGAAGAAACTGCCGAACACTTGATAATATTCTGTAAAAGGCTTCACCCTATAGTTCAGGATGATGGCGCAGAGTTTTTCAAAGCATTGGGATTTAGGGACAGGGAGGGCAAAATAGACTTTTAGCGGGTAGACTTATCTAGAAGGAGGTTATCTGATTGGTGGGTAAAGTCAAGGCACGAGTGAAAATTAGACCCTTCACTGCAAAGTAGCAGTCCTATATTTCACTATTTAAAGGAAAAGAAGATAAATATAGTAGGTGGTTCACTAAGTATTACGGCTATGTGGTGTTAGCCGCCACCCTATCTAAAGGATACAGCCACATCAATCCTTCCCTGGATGGATTCGGTTCGGACTGTCACGGTGGATGGACGTCTTTTTGAGCACTCCCGGTTGACTGCGCAGATAAGTGGTTTTACATGTTTTGAGCTTCTCTTTGTCTTTATAATTAATAAGGCAGCAGTTAAAATCTTTGTAGCACTTATTACATTGTACGGCTTTTTCGAGGGTCAGTCACCAGGTATTCATTAGTTTGTGCTCGTGTGTGTGTTTGATTTTCTTAATTTTTTGTTGTTGTTTTTCTTGCCACTTTGTGGGGGAGGTGCACGTACATTGAATTTGCAAATTTTTGTAGTTGAGCTTAGACTTTCTCTTTTTCGTAGGGCAGGGCTTGAGTTTTGTAATAATCGAGTCAGACAAGTCATAGGGAAAATTGGTGTCAGAAAGACGTGGTTAAAAAGACTTTAAATTGTTCAGGATGCCGGGTGGGTTTGAAAATCGACCCAAGTGTAGAATCGGATGGGGAAGAGATGCGAAGTCTGGGCAATGTGACGTCGAGGAAAAATGGAGAAAATGACGGTTGCCCAGAGTGAATTGCTGATGAGAATCACCAAGCTGGAGACTGCGTTGGCGACAGAGCAAACGAAAACGAGCGCAATGGGAAAAAGGGGTAAGTCCACCGAGGAAGCACTAGCGAAGCTGAACAAAGGAGCGGCCTACGGAGAGAACAGTAGGGAACCGGCAACCAGAACTGCGGAGAAGAAACAGGAAGCAAGTTTGGAAAAAAACAGGATCAGCCAGTTCAATTGTCGCAAGGCCCAGCTTCAGCAAAGTAGTGGTGGAGCTGGGAGGGGACAAAGCAGCCGGCGTCACAGGTGCTAGTAACCCCAAGGCGTAGGACGCTCCAGCTGAAAAGTCACAGCATGTGACAATCGCCGGGGACTCGAATTTAAATTGATGCACAGAAGCAATCAAAGAATGGGTAAGAGGTGACAAGAGGGTTGTAGTAGGGGTGTTCCCTGGACGCAAGCTGGAAGTAGTCATCAGGCAAGCGAGCGCTGTGGGAATTGAGGCCGGTCCACTGCCTTTGCACGGGCTTTGCCGCCGATTTCTTTGTTCTCATATCCGGACATGTCTCCCCTCTTCCGCTGTCTGCCGCACTGGGGGAGCGGAGTGACGTTTAACCCACACACCCGGTAGCGGATGTTGACTAGGGCGCCGCGCGGAGTCTCCCGGGAGGTTTTCGCGCGCTGCGTCGGGAGCGGGCAGAGAGACCTCTCCGGGGACGACATGGAGTAACCACGCTTTTCTTTTCTGTCGGTAAGCTCCCTGTGGGGCTCGCTCGGACTTCGCCAACAGCGCCTGTGGCGAACGCTTAGCTTATGTCGCCCCCCCCCCCCCTCCCGAACGCTAGGCCGAAGAGTGGTACGGGGTCCTAGTGCGTGGCCTAGCTACGCCGACCCGTCTCCCTCCGAAGCCAACGCTAGCGCCTTTGCCATCGCTCGAGCCACCGGGCCTTGGTCCCGGTGTCTCCGTGGATCACCTTTACCACGGAGACGTGCTCATGGCACCCTGTGTAGTGGATAGTGGATGGTGTAGTGGATGCCTGTGGCGCGGATAAGCCTATTTGCTTTCCCGCCGCGTCTTCGCAACTGGCTGTACTGCGTTTAGTGTTGCCACAGACAATAAAGTGTTGCGACTTTGAGCCGTATCGTGTTCTCGCCACGGCCATGGTTAACGCGTGCCCGGAGGCTCGCTAACACCGGACCCACGCTAGTGGCCGTATTCCATCGGGACACGTGTCACTACAGCACAAAACTCAAAACTACAGCTGACAGACGAAACCTCGTGATAATTTCAGCTGGCTTAAACGATGTCCTAAATGGAGATAAAGCAGGAATAGCAATCACACTGGCGAAAGTGTCGATAACATGCGCGCCACTTCTCCTCAGGTACAGGTAGCGATATGCACGATACCGGAGGTACCGGTGCGTGACAGCAACCTGCAAAGAGCGGTTGTCAACGCAAACCAAGAAATATGGCGTATGAGTCGAGAGAAAGGCTTTAAGGTGGTGGAAACAAACAGATAGGTGCATAGGTGGGGTGGTTTTCAATGAGCCAGAATTCACTTCGATGGGCGGCTAGGTCATGAGGTGGGTTGGCAACTTGCAGGACGCGCAGTACCTTTTTTGGGGGGCACGCGGGCCGTTCGGGATTCAGGATAGCTAGTAACGAGGAAAACAACCAGGGAGACACTTTGACCGGTGCTATCCACAGATACGATCCCAAAGTGGCACCAGTATCTAAGATAGGGAAAGTCCGAGGCAGAAATAGGCTTGGCCATGAACGCTGAGCAAATTCAGACAGGGTATATTAACATGCAGGGTGGCAGGAACAGGCTGAAGTGGGAAGAGCCTAGAAGAACAGCTAATGGTGGAGAGGCCGATGGTATACGGTTTTGCAGAAACACATCTTAGGGACATGGAACAACCTCCTAACAATCATGACTATGCATGGGAATATTGTAATCGAACAGAAGGCAGCAGAAAGGGGGGTGGTATTGGGGCATTCATTCATAAATGTACAGACGGGATAGGGTCAAGCAGGAATGCAAGGAACCCTTGAGGCTAAAAGGGAAAGTGGCAGGGCAAATGACACTCCTTGGTTTCGTGAATTTGTAACAGGAGCAAAGGACAGAGAGGAAAACCAGGCAATGGTAGAGCGTATATCAAAGGACATTGAGGAGTTAAGAGGAGATTGCGAGATAATTATACTAGGAGTTATGAATGCGCATATACAAGATATAGATGGGTATACCGACCCAACAGGCAGAATTATGATGGATATGTGCGAAAGGCATGTTTTGATCATTTGCAACAGTACCGAGAAGTGTGAAGGACAAATAACATGAGAGGTAGGAGGGCTGCACTCCACGATAGATTACGCACTGATGTCACATAGGATGTATGATAAGCTCAAGGGAATGCACATAGATGAAGGTGGCTCCAAAAGTCTAGGTAGTGATCACAAACGTGTCAAGCTAAGTTTTGGAACAGCGCTGAAAGTGGGAAGGAGACAACAGGAAACTACAGGAAAATTTTTATTCAGCAAGGCAAATAGAAATAGCTACTAAACAAATTGAGAAAGTAATCACTGAGTATAATAAAGCAGTGCGGACATACACGAATCTCATTAGACTCTTTGAGCTAGAGCTTGCTAAGACGCGTGACAGGTCACCACGGAAAAGAAGACAAAAACCCAAACGTTGGTTGGATGAGGAAGTTAAGAGAGCCATAGCAGAACGTCAGGAAGCCTCTAGGGAACACAGACATGCTAAGCAGCGAGGTGAACCGACAGATGATGTTGAAAGAAAATGGGCAACCTTTCTAAGCTGCAGAAGGGATGCATCCCTTCTGATCAATGAAAATATTAGAAGGTAGGGAGCTCAGTGGCTGGAAGAAATACATAAAAAAGATAGAAAGGCAGCTGCGAAATTTTGGAACCATCTAAACTCCCTAAGAAATCAGACTAGCCTAGAGCAGAGTTTTATAACTACAGCCCAAGGTGCTAGGCTAGAATGGGACGAAGCTATAGAATATATAAGAACAAGGGTGACAGAAAAATTTCAATAAAGAAGTACTTTATACAAGGACGAATCAAGGGGTGCAATGGCTCCATTTTCACAACAAGAGTGGGAAAGGGCTGAGAAAAGGGTTCCTAGTAGTACATCAACAGGCCCAGATGGCATTCCAATTAGGCTGATAAAGACATTATGTCCGAAATCTAAGCAGGTTTTGAGAGAGACAGTGAGCACAATATTAATCGATGGTGAAGTTCCAGATGGATGGAACCTTAGCAGGATGAGCATGATCTATAAAGGAAAGGGGGACAAAGCTGACATAAACAACTACCGTCCTATAACAGTGACATCAGTGGTCTACAGGCTGGCGATGCAGATTATAAAGGAAAGACTGCAGGCGTGGATAGAGGATGAGGGGGTGCTGGGGGAACTGCAGAATGGGTTTCGGAAACACAGGAGGGTGGAAGACAATCTGTTCTCACTGACGCAGTGCATCGAAATAGCAGAAAAGGAACACAGGCCCCTGTGGCTAGCATTTTTGGATATCAAGGGAGCGTACGATAGCGTGGTTCAAGAGGAATTGTGGGGAATACTGGACACACTAGGCGTGGAACATGTAGTCACTAATCTTTTAAAGGGTATCTATAAAGGTAACAAGGTAGTTATAAAGTGGGAAAAACAGGTATCCAAGCCTGCAGAGGTAAAACGGGGGCTTAGACAGGGGTGCGCCCTGTCACCCTTATTATTCATGATGTACCTACAAGGATTAGAGGTATAATTAGAGGGAAGTGGACTGGGCTTCAACCTCTCTTTAGTGAAACAAGGAAAACTTATTGATCAGGCACTACCAGCATTAATGTACGCAGATGATATACTGCTAATGGCCAACAACAAGGAAGATTTGCAGATATTGATGGACATCTGCGGTAATGAGGGAGATAGATTAGATTTCAGATTCAGTAAGAAAAAATCAGCAGCCATGATTGTTAATGACAATGAAGGTAGTGAGCTTAGAATACAGGAGGTCACGCTAGCGATAACAGATAAATACAAATATCTGGGCGTATGGATCAGCAATGGGACCGAGTATCTGAGGGCACACAAAATATACGTGACGACTAAAAGTAACAGGAATGCAGCAGTGATGAAAAATAGGGCATTGTGGAATTACAGTAGGTATGATGTTGGGAGAGAAATATGGAAAAAGGTCATGGTTCCTAGGCTGACTTACGGCAATGCGGTCTTGTGCATGAGATCAGAAGTTCAAGCAAGATTAGAAATTAAGCAACGTGGAATAGGTAGGTTTGCTTTAGGAGCTCACGGAAATACACCAAATCAGGGAGCACAAGGTGATATGGGATGGACATCATTTGAGGGCAGGGAAGCTAGCAGCAAGATAAAATTTGAGAAGCGATTGAGGGAAATGGGGGAAGAGCGTTTGGCTAGGAAGGTTTCCAGCTACTTGTACATGAAGAATGTCGATAGAAAATGGAGGAAGCGAACCAGGAAGTTGACCGGTAAATACTTAGAAAACAGCAGGTGGCCAAACCAAAAACAACTATCAGTTAAGAAGAAAGTGAAGGAAACTGAGACTGACATGTGGAGAATGGGCATGATTAAGAAATCTGCACTAGAGATCTATCGAACTTTTAAGCAGGAAATTGCCAAGGAAAGGATCTATGATAATACTCGGGGTAGTTTTCTACTGTTTGAGGCCAGGACGGGAGTACTGCGAACCAGGACATATCGGGCCAAATACGAAGGGGTAGACACAGTATGCAGTGCGTGTGGAGAGGAAGAAGAAACTGCCGAACACTTGATAATGTTCTGTAAAGGGCTTCACCCTATAGTTCAGGATGATGGCGCAGAGTTTTTCAAAGCACTGGGGTTTAGGGACCGGGAGGGCAAAATAGACATTAAGCGGGTAGAATTAACTAGAAGGAGGTTATCTGATTGGTGGCTAAAGTCAAGGCACGAGTGACAATTAAACTCTTCACTGCAAAGTACGAATCCTCCAACTCACTGTATAAAGAAAAAAATAAATCTAGTTTTTGGTTCATTAATTATTAAGGTTGGGTGGCGCTAGCCACTGCCCGATCTAAAGGGTACAGCCATATCCATTCATCCATCCGTGTAGGGAGCGGCGCACATCTCTGCGTTTGCTGCAGGTGCGCTGGGATTTTCTTCGCAACCAGTCGCTACATTGCAAGTATACCATCAGTCAGTGTTTGCGCTAGGTCCATCTGAAATGCCTGAGGATGTCAAGGGGAAAAAAGAAGACCCAGCGTTGGTGCTTTGTGCCTGGGTGCCGATAGTGTCGATAGATCATGCATCGTACACTGCTGAGCGAAGTGACTCCCGCCTTGTATATTGTGTCGCAGGCTACGTTGCGAGAAAGCGTATACTTAGCAATAATTGTGATGAGTGGAAGAACGCCTGTCTTGTCTCGAGAGAAAATGTGCCAGGAAGTCTCCCAGTCTAGGCAAGGAAGCTGTGCGATTTGGGCGGACTTTTGTATCCGTCGAATTCTCTTTATACTCTCATTCTGAACCTTGAGGACAAAATCGCTCGTTTCTTGAGCTCAGCACGTCTTCACGCCAAGTCGGCCATAGAGATGCTGAATGGAATTGGCGAGACACAACAAATTGGCTGCCCAAAGCATGGTGCTCTCTTGACCAAAAGTGTGGTGCGATTTTATTGCCTCACTCGTGTCCACTTTTTTTAAAGGCATGAACCGAAAAGAAGACAAAAAGAAAGGGCGGAGAGTTAAGCCATGTGTACTCTAGTGGCAGAGCATGAATACCTTGGCATGCATGAAAATAAAGTTATGTTCTTGTTAAAAAAGTGTCTCCTCTATTTCTGCTGCTGGGGACAATTCTCGAGTCACAGGCTTCGCGGCATACGTAAGTTTTAGCGCTCTTACAGCATTACTCGTCTAAGTTAATGAGCAATTGAAGGCTGCTAAAACTTATACGTTCGGAAACCGATAATTGAATGCCAAGTGAAAATTTAAGCTGCGACTCGCACAAGATTACGCGTTCGCGGCGGAGCAGCAAAACAAGGCTCTTGTACCGACGTTTCTGCTCGTGGATAAACGAACTTATCATGCTGCAAGTAATATGAAGCCTTCCAGTAATCGCAACGTCTCGTAACACCCCTACAGTTCTGCGGTGAGTGACCGCAATATTAGGAAATCCACAAAAGTTGGTGTCGGGTCTCGCTCATATGCCTTCTCGAGAATTGTTTTCAGAGGCGTGAAGATATAGAGATACTTAAGCCACGTAAGACATTACGTGGCTTAAGTATCTTAAGTATTGTGGTGCATTGAATCAATAAAAAAGGTTTTCACCGAAAATAGGTGACAGCCATATAGCGTGAGAGCAGGCCCGTAGCCAGAAACTTTTTTCAGGGGGGGGGGGGGGCACTTGCAAAAAACTAAGAAAAAAGGTGCCCCTTCCCCCCCCCCCTCGGCTATGGGCCTGCGTCTAACTGCGTGAGAGAGATTTCTGCGGAGAGCAGCGCGCGCTCATTGGTATGTCACCTGCGCAAGATTACCCGATGGATGGATGGGATGGATGGATGGATGGATGGATGGATGGATGGATGGATGGATGGATGGATGGATGGATGGATGGATGGATGGATGGATGGATGGATGGATGGATGGATGGATGGATGGATGGATGGATGGATGGATGGATGGATATGGCTGTACCCTTTAGATCGGGCAGTGGCTAGCGCCACCCAACCTTAATAATTATTGAACCAAAAACTTGATTTATTTTTTTTTCTTTATACAGTGAGTTGGAGGATTCGTACTTTGAGTGAAGTGTTTAATTGTCACTCGTGCCTTGACTTTAGCCACCAATCAGATAACCTCCTTCTAGTTAATTCTACCCGCTTAATGTCTATTTTGCCCTCCCGGTCCCTAAACCCCAGTGCTTTGAAAAACTCTGCGCCATCATCCTGAACTATAGGGTGAAGCCCTTTACAGAACATTATCAAGTGTTCGGCAGTTTCTTCTTCCTCTCCACACGCACTGCATACTGTGTCTACCCTTTCGTATTTGGCCCGATATGTCTTGGTTCGTAGGACTCCCGTCCTGGCCTCAAACAGTAGAGAACTACCGCGTATATTATCAAAGATTTTTTACTTGGCAATTTTCTGCTTAAACGTTCGATAGATTTCTAGTGCAGGCTTCTTAATCATGCCAATTCTCCACATGCCAGTCTCCGTTTCCTTCACTTTCTTCTTCACCATTAGTTCTTTTTAGTTTGGCCACCTGCTGATTTCTAAGTATTTACCAGTCAATTTCCTGGTTCACTTCCCCCATTCTGTATCGACATTCTTCATGTACAATTAGCTGAAAACATTCCTAGCCCAACGGTCCTCCCTAATTCTCTCAATCGCTTCTCAAATTTCATCTTGTTGCTAGCTTCCCTGCCCTCAAATGATGGCCATCCCACATCCCCTTGCACTCCCTGATTTGGTGTATTCCCGTGAGCTCCTAAAGCAAGCCCACCTATTCCACGTTGCTTAATTTCCAATCTTGCTTGAACTTCTGATATCATGCACAGGACCGCATTGCCGAACGTCAGCCCAGGAACCATGACCCCTTTCCATATTCTTCTCACAACATCATACCTGATGTAATTCCACAGTGCCCTATTTTTCATCACTGCTGCATTCCTGTTACCTTTAGTCGTCACTATATTTCGTGTTCCCTCTGGTACTCGGTCCCATTGCTTATCCATACGCCCAGATATTTGTATTTGTCTGTTATCTCTAGCGTGACCTCCTGTATACTAAGCTAATTACCTTCGTTGTCATTGAAAATCATGACTGCTGATTTATCCTTACTGAACCTAAAATCTAACCAATCCCCTCATTACCGCAGATGTCCATCAATCTCTGCAAATCTTCCTTGTTGTTGGCCATTAGCACTATATCATCTGCGTACATTAATGCTGGTAGTGCCTCATCGATGAGGTTTCCTTTTTTGACTAAAGAGAGGTTGAAGCCCAGTCCACTTCCCTCTAAATTGGCCTCTAATCCTTATAGGTACATCATTAATAATAAGAGTGACAATGGACACTCCTGCCTAAGCCCCCGTTTTACCTCTGCAGGCTTGGATACCTGTTTTTCCCACTTTATAACTACCTTGTTACCTTTATAGATATCCTTTGAAAGATTAGTGACTACATGTACCACGCCTAGTGTGTCCAGTATTCCCCACAATTTCTCTTGAACCACGCTATCGTACGCTCCCTTGATATTCAAAAATGCTAGCCACAGGGGCCTGTGTTCCTTTTCTGCTATTTCGATGCACTGCGTCAGTGAGAACAGATTGTCTTCCAACCTCCTGTGTTTCCGAAACCCACTCTGCAGTTCCACCAGCACCCCCTCATCCTCTATTCATGCCTGCAGTCTTTCCTTTACAATCTGCATCACCAGCCTGTAGACCACTGATGTCACTGTTATAGGACGGTGGTGTTTATGTCAGCTTTACCCCCTTTCCTTTATAGATCATACTCATCCTGCTAAGTTTCCATCCATCGGGAACTTCACCATCGATTAATATTTTGCTCACTGCCTCTCTCAAAGCCTGCTTAGACTTCGGACCTAATGTCTTTATCAGCATAATTGGAATGCCATCTGGGCCTGTTGATGTACTACTAGGAACCCTTTTCCCAACCCTTTCCCACTCTCGTTGTGAAAATGGAGCCATAGCACCACCACTTCATTCGTCCTTGTCTATTGTGGTGCATAAAGTACTTCTTTGTTGAAATTTTTCTGTCACCCTTGTTCTTATATATTCAATAGCTTCGTCCCCTTCTAGCCTTGCACCTTGGGCTGTAGATATAAAACTCTGGTCTTGGCTCGTCTCATTTTTAGAGAGTTTAGATGGTTTCAAACTTTCGCAGCTGCCTTTCTATCTTTTTTATGTAATTCTGCCAGCCACTGAGCTCCCTTTCTTCTAATCTTTTCATTGATCAGAAGGGATGGATCCCTTCTACAGCTTGGAAAAGTTTTCCATTTTCTTTCAACATCATCTGTCGGTTCACCCCGCTGCTTAGCATGTCTGTGTTCTTTAGAGGCTTCCTGGCGTTTTTCTATGGCTCTCCTAACTTCCTCATCCCACCAACTTTTGGGTTTGTGTCTTTTTTTCCGGGGTGACTTGTCATGCGTTTTAGCAAGCTCTAGCTCAAAGAGTCTATTGAGATTCGTGTATGTCCGCACGGTATTATTATCCTCCGTAATTACTTTCTCGGTTTGTTTAGCGGCTATTTCAATTTACTTTTCTGGATAAAAATCTTCCTGTAATTATTCATCTTGTCTCCTTCCCACTTTCACTGCTCTTCCAAAACTTAGCTTGATACGTTTGTGATCACTACCCAGACTTCTGGAGCCACCTTCATCTATGTGCATTCCCCAGAGCTTATCATACATCCTATGTGACATCAGTGCATAATCTATCGTCGCCTGCAGCCTTCCTACCTGCCATGTTATTTGCCCTTCACACTTATCGGTACTGTTGCAAATGATCAAATCAAGCCTTTCACACATATCCATGATCATTTTGCCTGTCGGGTCGGTATACCCATCTATATCTTCTATGTGCGCATTCATGTCTCCTAGTATAATTATCTCGCACTCTCTTCCTAACTCCTGAATGTCCTTTGATATACACTCTACCATTGCCTGGTTTTCCTCTCTGGCCTTTGCTCCCGTCCACAAGTACACGAAACCAAGGAGTGTCATTTGACCTACTTTCCCTTTTAGCCATAATTGTTCCTTGCACTCCTGCTTGACCCTTTGCCAGTCTGTACTTTTATGAATGAATGCCCAAATACCACCCCCCTTTCTGCTGCCTTCTGTTCTATTACAATATTCCCACGCGTAGTCCGGATTGTTCGGCGGTTCATCCATGTCCCTGAGATGTGTTTCTATAAAACCGTATACCATCGGCCTCTCTTCCCTTGACTGTTCTTCTATCTCTTCCCACTTCAGCCTGTTCCTACCACCCTGCATGTTAAGATAGCCTATGTCTGAATTGACTCGGTGCTCGTGACTACGTCTATTTATGCCCCGGACTCTACCTATCTTAGATATTGGTGCCACTTTGGAATCGTATCTGTCCATACCACCTGTCGAAGAGTCTCCCTGGTTGTTTTCCTCGTTACTAGCTATCCTGCACCCCGAAGGGCTCGCTTGCCCCCCAAAAAAGCTACTGCGTGTCCTGCAAGTCGCCAACCCACCTCATGACCTAGCCGCCCATCGAAGTGAATTCTGTCTCGTTGAAAACCACCCCACCTATGCACCTCTCTGTTTATTTCCACCACCTCAAAACCTTTCTCTCGACTCATCCGCCATATCTCTTGGTTTGCGTTGACAACCGCTCTTTGCATGTTGCTATCACGCACCGGTACCTCCGGTATCATGCATATCACTACCTGTACTTTAGGAGAAGTGGCACGCATGTCATCGAAGCCTTTCGCCAGTGTGGTTGCTAGTCCTACTGTATCTTCATTTAAGACATCATTTAAACCGCCTGAAATTATCACGAGGTTTCGTTTATCAGCTGTAGTTTTGAGTTTTGCGCTCGCTTGCCTCATGACTGCTTCAAGCTAGCGACCTGGGAACGCCCCTACTGCAACCCTCTTGTGACCTCTTACCCTCTCTTTGATGGCTTCTGTGCATCGATTTAAATTCGAGTCCCCGGTGATCATCACATGCTGTGACTTTTCAGCTGGAGCGTCCTGCACCTGGGGGCTACTTGCACCTGTGACGCCAGCTGCTTTTTCCCCTCCCAGCCCCACCACTACCCGCGCCTCTGCGTGCAATGCTCCAAGTGGCATCGGCGCGCTTTGGGGACTGGTGTCAGCGGCCGCTTTTCACACCTCGTAATTCTAGCCACCCTAGAGAGGATGTGAAGCGCGCGGCGGCGAGTACAGTCAAACTGGTAAGTCAAGCCAAGTCAAGTCAAGTTTAATAAATAGTTCAGTTGAGTTACATGCTTTGCGTTTACAGCAGGAAGTCCCAAAGTTTCAGAGAAACTGACAGGGGGAGCTCCTATGGATGGGGTAATTACAAAAAAATACAGCAATAGTATACGGAAATGTGAGTAATAATGACTAAGCTTGATTAAAAATAAAAATACGATCAATAAACAACATGATGGTAATACTCACTATTGAGAAATAACATGGAAATGGTCACAAGCAAGTGAAGACAAAAACAATATTAATGAACAACTCCACGTGACAAATGCAACACGTTTCATTATCAGTGTTATCAATTATAGAAAGGCTAATTGAAGTAGTAAAATAGCACAGAAATGTGGAGAGCTATTAACAGTTAATTACGCAAATCGGCTGAGTTGATTAAGTGTTCTTTGTTACAGTGGATGGCGGTACTTTCCCAAGATCAAGGGGTTTTAGAACGACCACAGCAACCGAGTCCCCTCTAGTTAATTTTAGGAAACTCTATGGTGTCGCGATCATGGGGTTGCCGTGAGGCACGGAGGAAGGAAAGGTGCCGTGAGGTCACGCCACTGGTAGTGCTCCCAGTGCTAAAAAAGGTGGGATTACCGGCCGTTTGAATGGTGCTAGATACCAGTGATATAAATCAGTAGAAGTGACAGTTATTCATTCTTCAGTTGCGTTTTAGGTCACAAAAAGCTGCTACGGGGTCTTTATACTCGTTGACGCAAAAATTTTGGTATGAGTAAATTTCATGTCAGGGCTCCTATAACATATAGAAATGCTCAAAGAAATTAACATTTTCCCCATATTTATACACGTGTGCAATAGGTTGTGTGTAACACAAACCATTAAAAAAAGGCAGAGACTGCTGCGCCGCGCGGCGCACGAGCCACCTCCACACAGAAACGGCTGCTGCGCCGCACGGAAGTGACGTCATGCATTTTCCGGTTAGGTGCTTTGTTTGAATAGTCGAGAGTGTCTAGTGGTACGTCTAGACACAACGATAAAAACCGTTAAAATTACGTCCAAACGAAAAAGTAAACAAAAATGTTAGTTAGGTTTAGCGTGACAACAATACAAAACCGGCTTGTTTGCCATCTCAAACTGTTCGGCACCTGTGGCGTAGTCAGTTAAAGTGACACATCAACTGGTGAGGTGGGTGGTTCAAGTCACATAGCAGTTATCGATACTTTCTCTTCTTTTTTTTGTTCACGCATGTATTGTTTTAACATTTGCGCCTCCTCATCAGCCCGACTTGCTGCTGGTAGTGGTCCCGTCCACAGGCCCTTTAATAATGGATCTTCGATCACTCTTGCAGGATTGACTATATTTATTAGGATAAAGTGTTTTGCGAATTAGTGCTCTTAATCGGCGAGACGCAAAAAGACACAAAACACTCGAATGCAGCTGGCTGCATTGGTTTCTTCAGCACAGGTGTCAGGAATGTTGATTTCCACGGTTTATCAAAGTTTTGATGACAGAAAGGTGCACTGCAACGTAGTCTCGGGCAACTTTTTTTATGTCGCTCAGTGTACCATCATATGACGAAGTAACCGGCAGGCCGCTTTCTTTAAAAATACTGGCCTGTCACCGCAATGTTCTAGGCGATCAGCACTTGATAAACAATGCCCAAGGGCAAGAGCCGACGGCGTTAGCCCATCTAACTACAAAACAGCTTGTCTGCCTTGCTCAATAACACGCGCGGCCTGTGACAGCACGGGAGCATTCACGTAGCAACGGACGAGAACGGCCGTACGTGTTCGCACTTGACAAAACAGATGGCAATGCAGTAGCTCTGGCCTTCGTATATCACAGGCTTCGTAAGAACATTACAATAAAGTTGTTTCCATCCACCGTATCAACACATCACCGACGCACTGGGGTTTCATGCATGTGCGTCCGGTCAGTCACACGTGAACTGCGCGAAAACATTTAGTTCATCGTCGACCTTGTCCTTCGCGACAAGCGAAATCGGCAGCAAGAACACTTTCACCTTTGACAACACCACGCTTGGCATTGCAATCTAGAAAATGCAGTACGTCCAACAACTGTAATCCGCACATCATACTGAGAAACTTTACGGCGCACACACTCAGATGAAGCTGCGGCGCGGTGGACAACCGCGCTAACTCTAACCGCCAGGTTCAACTAAGCATCCAGCAATCACATGAAGCAGTGACGACACTCCAGTCCTCTTTGGGAGTGGCCTAAGCCATGGCCACGATTTTATCGGAGCTTTCACCACCTAACACATCGCAGGTGGCTACCATCTCACAGTGTTGACCTTTCGCAGCCGCAGCGCCCATGGCATTACCTGTATTTAAAATACTTGTAATATGTATTTAAATAACAAACCTAGGCTAATTGGCTCGTTAAACACTTGTTTAGTAAAAATTTTGTAGGTTTAACGGATTACACACGAATATTTCACACATTCAACTAGCTCTAGGTAATAACTTTTAAAGTGACGTCACTTCTGTGCAGAGCAGAAGCCACTTTTGTGTGGGGCTGGCGACTGCGCCGCGCGGCGTAAAGCCCCTGAAAAATAAACTAAATAGTTTATTTTTTAGGGACTTTAGCTTGGCGCAGGAGACGCTGCCGCCTTGTGGCTCAGCAGCCAGTCCAAGGAGGATACATAAAACTTGCTGGAGTGGAAGGGGCGCTGTGCGAGTGAAGCCAGATGCCGCCATCTTGCCAGTGGCAAAAAGCGTGCTCAGCGCCCTCGCGAGCTGCTGATTTCGTCCGTTTTTGTTTCACCTTGTCGGCTTGTAAAGACAAATGGTTTACAATGGTTGTCTCTTGCGTCACTTACGGATGTGCCAACAGGTTGAAAAAAGGTTGTGGCCTCACATTCCACCTGTACGTACACGAAAACGTCTTCGACATAGCCATTCCGCGCTCGTTACTAAAGGGAGCTATAGCTGACGCGATCTAAGCGTGCAAAACATAACAGTCCGGATTTGTTTTACAACTTTACTAAAGATCCCGTAACGCGGAGCCTCTGGGAATGGGCCGTTCACCGTGAGAAGTAGAATGCGAAAGACTGAGATCACTTCGCTCTGTGCACTTCGCGCCAGAGTTCTTTGACCACCTCTTTGACATTGAAGGGAAGCATGTGAAATGGGGTTATGAAGTGGCATTGAAGGCACTTCAACGTGAAAAAGGGTTGTGGCTCGGAAACAAACTTACTGAAGTCCACGTCCAATGGGAAAAGCAAGAAAATGAAGGTATGATATGCTGTAAAACTGATCGAGTGCCTCAGTTGCCGGCGCTTTGGACTTCTGCGAACAAAAGCTAAAGCTGCCGCAATTCAAGGGTGCCAGCACTAGATCTACGTTTATTAGAACTTTTGATGGCTTGTTTGACATCTTAAACTCCAGGAACACGCTGGCAAGGTCGTACAAAGCGCCCCTTCGGCAGGGGAACGAAGCATTCTGGAAGTCGTTTTTTTTTTTTTTGTGGAGACTCGAGCGTACATAAACGGGCTGAGAGATCCGGCAGTGACAGAAGGACTGAAAAAAAAAACGGATTCATTGGTTTTCGGATACGCATGGCAAGTACGGAAAGAATGTTTGACAGACTTGTCAGCCAGGGTCAGCTGAAATACTTACTGACACACAAACTCAGTCAAGACTATGCCGAAAACTTCTTTGAATCAATACGTGGATGAGGCGGCCATAACAACAACCCAACAGCTTCGCAGTTTATGGCTGCATACAAGCGTCTATTGGTTCAGACGGAAGTCACGTCTTCAAGTTCTGGACACTGCTCCCAAGATGTTCTCTCCGTATTGAATGCAACGACTCCTGCAGCCATGGTACATCCAAGAAGCAATCTTACTGACATGTGCTAGGCCCCAGTCCTGCAGCTCGATGACCACGACAATACGCATCGCATTGACTAGCCCGAAAGCTTTTCTGCTTTTGTCGGTTCCGTGGTGCCATACATAGCAGGCTTCATTGTTCGAAAGGTCGAACTGCAACTACCTGTGAAGAGTGCATAGCAGCCATGCACTCAGATGAGCTGACACCTTTAATTAAATGTAAGAGGCGAGGTGGTCTTGTTTTATCGTCGCGAGATGTCATTAGCCCCTGTAAAGAAGTCGAGGACTGAGGCGGCTACAGGCTGAATGTGATTCCATCACAACGGTGAAGTCAAGAGCAAGACACCTCATCCAGGAAGTTCTATGAGCTTCCGCCGAGAAAAACTGGTTCCATAAACTAGAGCAGCACGTCCTAGACTTTGATACGCTTGATAATCAGGTTTACATTTTGTGCAGGCAAATCGCCGAACAATACGTAAAAGTGAGGATACAACACATGACAAAGGAAAAAAAACCGAGAATTGATCAAAAGTAAGGTGGAACCACTTTTGACAAGGGCAATTATTTTCAAGCACCAGTAGGGCACCTATGTTTTCGATTATGTGTTTGCTTTAGGCATCGCGATTTGATGCATATGTACTTTAATTGAGTTCTCTACATGCGACTTGGCTGCGTACAAGTCGCAATAAACATTTACAACCAGAATTACTTGTTTTCGTTGCTTTATAAACACACGAGTCACTTCACCCGCAGCGCGATGAAGCATTAAATTTGCAGCGCTCGGCTCTTTTCTGCCACTGGCAACATGGCCGCCGCATGCTCGGCGCGGCTTCACTCTCTCCCGTAGCGGCGCATAGGTGGTTTCCACTACAGCAAGTTTTATGTGTCCTCCTTGCGCCAAACCCACACAAAAGTGGCTTCTGCGCCACACGAAAGTGACGTCACTATAAAAATTATTACCTAAAGCTAGTTATATGTGTAAATTATCTGTGTGTAATGCATAAACCTACAAAAATTCTACTAAGCAGGTTTCTAACGAGTCAGTTAGCCCAGGTTTGTTATTTAAATACATATTACAAGTATTTCAATTACAGGGGGTGCTGCGGCTGCGAAAGATAAACACTGCAAGATGACAGCCGCCTGCGATGTGTTAGGTGGTAAAACTCCGATGAAATCGTGGCCATGGCCTAGGCCACTCCCAAGGAGGATTGGAGTGTCGTCGCTGCTTCATGTGATTGCTGGATGCTTTGTTGAACCTGGTGGTTAGAGCTAGCGCGGCCGTCCACCGCGCCGCAGCTTCATCTGAGTGTGTGCGCCATAAAGTTTCTCAGTATGATGTGCGGAGTACAGTTGTTGGACGTACTGCATTGTACTGCATTACACTGCATTGCGTCGTACTGCATTGTTGGACGTACTGCGGAATACAGTTGTTGGACGTACTGCATTTTCTAGATTGCAATGCCAAGTGTGGGGTTGTCAAAGGTGAAAGTGTTCTTGCTGCCGAGTTTGGCTTGTCGCGAAGGACAAGGTCGACGATGAAATAAATGATTTCGCACAGTTCACGTGTGACTGACCGGACGCACATGCATGAAACCCCAGTGCGTCGGCGAAGTGTTGATACGGTGGATGGAAACAACTTTATTGTAATGTTCTTACGAAGCCTGTGATCTACGAAGGCCAGAGCTACTGCATTGCCATCTATTTTGTCAAGTGCGACTACGTACGGCCGTTCTCGTCCGTTGCTACGTGCATGTTCCCGTGCTGTCACAGGCCGCGCGTGTTATTGAGCAAGACAGACAAGCTGTTTTGTAGTTAGATGGGCTAACGCCGTCGGCTCTTGCCCTTGGGTATTGTTTATCAAGTGCTGATCGCCTAGAACATTGCGGTGACACGCCAGTAGTTTTAAAGAAAGCGGCCTGCCGGTTACTTCGTCATGTGATGGTACACTGAGCGACATAAAAAAAAGTTGCCCGAGACTACGTTGCAGTGCACCTTTCTGTCATCAAAACTTTGATAAACCGTGGAAATCAACATTCCTGACACCTGTGCCGAAGAAACCAATGCAGCCAGCTGCATTCGAGTTTTTTGTGTCTTTTTGCGTCTCGCCGATTAAGAGCACTAATTCGCAAAACACTTTATCATAATAAATATAGTCAATCCTGCAAAAGTCATCGAAGATCCAATATTAAAGGGCCTGTGGACGGGAGCACCACCAGCAGCAAGTCGGGCTGATGAGGAGGCGCAAATGTTAAAACAATACATGCGTGAACAAAAGAAAAAGTATCGATAACTGCAATGGGGCTTGAACCACCGACTTCACCAGTTGATGTGTCGCTTTAACCAAATATGCCACAGCTGCCGATCAGTTTGAGATGGCAAATAAGCTGGTTTTGTATTGTTGTCGCGCTAAACCTAACTAACATTTTTGTTCACTTTTTTGTTTGTACGTAATTTTAACGGCTTATATCGTTATGTCTAGGCGTACCGCTAGACACTCCCGACTTCAAAGAAAGCGCCTTACCGAAAAATGCAAGACGTCACATCCGTGCGACGCAGCAGCCCTTTCTGTGTGGGGGTGGCTCGTGCACCGCGCGGCGCAGCAGTCTCTGCCTAAAAAAAAAAAAAAACTAAACACGCCTGCATCTTCCCAGGGGAGGCGGTGGGGACTGTATAAATGCGTCATAGAGTGGGGGGGTATCGCGTGAATGTTGCGTAATTGTAGAGAATGCCGAATTGTTATTTTATTTTATTATTCTTATTTATTGAATGAAGGAGAAGCGTTGGCTTCAATGAGGGGTGGGACGCTGATGTTGGGTTGGGCCACACGCTATACTGCTTGAAGGCACTGTTGCTTCCATCACACCTACTCGAGTGACGCGAAAGCCAAGTAAAGACGCCCTTGACTGACTTCCGTGTGCGCCATACAGTGCCGACATATTCACCTTTTCTTAAACGCCTTCCTGGGCGCCGCCATAGCCCTCCTTGGGCTGTGCAAATGGGCGCGTCCCCTCGAAAATGCACTGAAAACGCTGCGCCCTTAGCCTTTGTACTCCCGCGCACAGCCCATCATGGCGGTGTTTTTTTCCTTCTTGCGAAAAGGTGTATACGGGGGCCAGTGAACGGGTGTAGGGGAGGGGATTGACAGTTTTGTGTGCGTCTCCCTGGGCTGGCACGATACGCGCGGCCGCGTGGACAGTGGGGTTATGGACAGCGCGGCCGACGCCGGATGCGTGACATCGTGTGACTGAGAAATGCTCCGCATTTAAAAATGGTCAGCTTGTTCTCAAGCGACTGAATTAAGGGGTACGCACAGGTAAATTGATTGATTTGTGGGGTTTAACGTCCCAAAACCACCATATGATTATGAGAGACGCCGTAGTGGAGGGCTCCGGAAATTTCGACCACCTGGGGCTCTTTAACGTGCACCCAAATCTGAGCACACGGGCCTACAACATTTCCGCCTCCATCGGAAATGCAGCCGCCGCAGCCGGGAATCGAACCCGCGACCTGCGGGTCAGCAGCCGAGTACCTTAGCCACTAGACCACCGCGGCGGGGCACGCACAGGTAAATAAGACTACCCACTGTGCCCCCACCGGCAGAAGGGGGCTGTAATTTTTATTATTTTTTGATTTTGAGGCAAGTTACTTTGCATAGTTCCCAATTGATCCAAAGAAAATGCTCCGCTGTCACGTATAGTGTGAAACGTAACAAAGTGGGCACCGCTTATTCAGCGTCAACTCTCGGTATTATATGAGCTCACGTCTCGAACAGCTCTTTGCACGCCAGCAACTAGTGTTCAGAACGCATGCTTTTTCTGTCGACGACCTGTACCTGTAGGGCTTTGCGAATAGAAAATTTTAGAACCAGATTGAATACCAATGAAATAGCATAATGACAACGATTCCAATATGACTTGCATGTTATTCAAATAGTAAGAGAACAAATTTCAGAACAGTTGCTTCAACAATATTTATTGTGGAATTAACAGTCAGAAACTAACGAAATGGTCGTTACGACTAATTTAACCATTAAAAATGTCATTGCTAACTTAATTGGCATAAACTTATATAGGTAGTGACAGCCAGTGAAAAAAATTAAGTGTTAGCTGAAATACAGCGGTTAATTTGGAATTCATGGGGGTGTTTTGTCGCAGCCTTTTAAGTAAGTGGGGCACAAAAATCAAGAATAGGAATGCTGAAAAAAGTACATGACGAATTTCATGCATAGCAGTTTGGCATTATGGCTTGGCGACCATTAAATTTTAAATGTAAACACTTTCATTTGTGATCAGTGCAGAATCAACTGCAGTTCCCAAAAAGATAGATCTGCGTGCATGCATCTTGATAATTTTTCGGATTCACGACTGACCTACATCATCACTTAGATCAAAACTCGCAAATTGACTGTCTTTTTCTGGATTTTTTCAAAGCTTTCGATCGTGTTACTCACTGCCGCTTAATCTCTAAACTCTCTTCTTTGTGTATAGATTCATCAACTCTGTCATGGATACAGAACTTTCTTACTAACCGGCAGCTATTCACCATTGTTAATGATTTTTCATCCCCACTTTCATACGTTTGTTCTGGTGAGCCGCAAGGGAGTGTTCTCGGTCCACTGCTTTTTCTTATTTATATAATGACTTACCAAGTAATTTATCCTCACAAGTGCGCATTTTCGCTGATGACTGTATAACTTACCGAGCAATAACTAGTACTTATGATCACGCAATAATTCAAAATGACCTCGACCTCATCAGCAATTGGTGTAATAGTTGGCTAATGTCCCTTGATTCAAGTAAATGTAAAGTAATGTCCTTCTCTCGCAAACATTCTAACTCTGAGTTTTCTTACTTTATTAATGGCAATCCCGTATCTAGTGTTGACTCTTTTAAATATTTAGGTGTAACCTTCACATCTAACCTTTCTTGGACTACCCACATCACCAACATCATCAGTGACGCCTCACGATCATTAGGCTACATACGCCGCAATCTACGTAAGACGCCCACAAATATACATGCTTTAGCTTACAAAACATTTGTTCGCCCACAGCTGGAATTCGCTTGTGCAGTTTGGTCCCCTCATTACAGCTATTTAACTAACATGCCGGAATCAATCCAGAATAGAGCCCGCTAGATTCATCTCACAAAACTACGATCATAGCGCAAGCATAACACAAATTTCCCTTTTGAGCACTTTCCCTTTTGAGCAATCACTTTTCCTTTTGAGCAGCCGACGTGATCTAAACCTCCTTTCATTATTTCATAAATACGTACATGAAAGAAGGCCATTATCAATGACATTGCAAACATCTGCATCCTCAACAAAGAGACTAAATAATCATCTTTCATTCACACGCATATACGGTAAAACATACATTTTTAACTCATCTGCACTCCCCCGCGTCATCTGCATGTGGAACAGCCTTCCAAATGAAATCGTAGCAGAACGCAATCGGGAAAAATTCCGGCACCTTCTACTCATCCATTTCAAGGATTAACTGCTCGTTTTATTCATATCAAAATCAGTACCTACGCATTTATTCACTATCAGTATCTCGCTTTTTTTTCTCTTACTTTAATCTCATTTTGTTTGATAGTTTGAATACTAACATGCCATTCAGTTTTGTTGTGTTTTATTCAGTGATGTTTTCTTTTGAATAATGGAAAGTCTTTTCACAATTTGTGCTTGTTTTTTTAGCTTGTTTTAGGTCATTATCTCACGCGTATACTCATTTGATGTTCATTGCCGTTCTATTCCTATTAAAATTAATAATAATATTTTCTTATTGTTATTCCTGTTAAAACTTGTATAATCATTGACATTTAGTTCATGTTATTGTTTGTATGAAAATTGTACCAGTCCATGTATGTATTCCTTTTATGCTCCCCTTACACAATGCCCTGGTGGGCCTGCAAGGTATTTTGAATAATAAAATAAATAAATAAATAAATGAATAAATAAATAAAAAATAAATAAATAATCCACCATTTAAGACAAATAAATGCTGTCCCGCCCTAATGTGCTTTCCTCCTCAGGGGTTTTTTCGCCAGTGCTCAATACTCGGCATTTTGAATATGTGTCATTCAATTCACGAGAAATGAATTGAACGCAACACCATTCGATTTGTTATTCGAGCATTTAGAACTTTCAAAGACCCCTACCATCACTCAAAGTTGCAGTCATGAGTGAAGCAAGAACGTCAAGCTACATTTGTCATTTTACAGGGAATTCTCCTTCCTCACTCGTAAAAAATGTATGATCTACATGCAGTAAAAGCTACGTGAATGCCGAAAGAAAAAAAAAGTGGGGGGAGGGGGGATTGATACTGTGCTATCGAGCGCTGGGCTCGACAGCGTGGCGTCAATCTGCGCGAGTGCACAAAAAACACCACCGTTGCTGCTAGTCGAAGACGCCATAAGTATTTGCCATTAAGTTTGCCATTTATTTTCTACTTGGCCCTCTCAAGTTTTTTTTCAAGATCTTCCTGCAAAACACTAAAAGATCATCATCGTAATCACGGTATGTAATTATTATGGCAACATTATTATTACGTGGTGCCCAGTATTTTTATATTTTCTCAGCGTGTCAACCCCCCCCCCCCCCCCCCCAACCTCCTTTTAAAAGAAGCTTTTTTGAGCACAGCGAAAGCTTGCGTATTGGGCCCATATCAGCCCATAATCTCTTGTGGCACCTAGCGGCGTCCTTGAGCAGTTCGGCGACACACTCGTTAGGCTACACTGCCACACTAAGAATATAGTGGCTGGAAAGGTTCCTGGAAAGATACTTCAGTACAGTAGCTAGTGCAGTAGCCACTGTACTGAGGTTATAGTGCTAAAAAGGTTCCTGGAAACCTGAGCACAGATGCCACTATACTGAGGTTGTAGCAAGGTGCAAGATACAATGTCCTTTACAATATGGCGGCGTTCGGTTCAGGGTTACAGCGCGCTCTTCACGAACTACTTACTTAATATATGCGCCTCACTGCGATTAAATAGCGAGTATACGCAAGTAAAAGCAGGCGTGATTTCCATCTGCGGAGCTGTCTTGGGGGCAGAAGTGAGGCCGCCGACAGCGCCGGATGGGTTGTTGTTGAGGAGGAAGGAGAAAAGGGCAGTCAGGTGTTCTGTGGGCAGTTCGGGTGTAGTTCGGCAGTCGTCGTCGCTGAACTCAAGAGCCGACTGAGTGGCGTGATAGCGTAGTGAGTGATGCGAGTGTGGACGCGGCTGTGCAGCACGCCCGGGAGCCTCGGCTCCGCCTGCAAGGTGAGCGTCGTCGGACATGTGAGCGCAGCTGTTGCGACAGCGCTGTGTCGCGCCGTGCTACTCGTTTCACCCGTTCGACGAGCTCGTGACCAGCCAGCCGGCTCTTGTTTCTGGCCCGCGGCTGCCGGCTGGGTGTCGATCGCGTCGAATGAGCGCTGTCGCCACCTCTGTTAATTGCCGATCGCGCTCGTAACTTTACCAGACACTTTTTTATTAATTTTATTTATTTAAAATACTGCCAATCCCTCACGGCATTCTTGCAGGAAGGGCATAGACACAGTACATGTCGGAGATTTTGAAGAAATGTGGGGTTACACAGTCGGTGGAGTGTAGTACACATTATACATTCTTCATTGAATAAGTATGAACAAGGAACGCATACATTTTACAAAAGTAACATACCGTACATGTTTTGATATTACAGGTTACAAAAAAAAAAAAACCTCTTCATTACAAATCTTTTCAAAAATTCATGATTTAGTGATAAGATGAAACACAAATGAGTTGATACACGCATTCACTCGGTGATAACAAGTTATAGTCACATCGTGTCAATTTTGTTTTCTACCAGCCTTAAGAATTCTGTTAAACTCACTCGTGGTACCAGTTATTGAGTTTCCCGGAGAATTCTAATTCCTTATTGCTAACGTAAAGAAAGCGTACTTGAAACAGTCTACATTGAACCAGTATTCTGTTAGCCTTTGGGGATGTTTTAGTCTGGTCAGCCTTGTTCGATCAACAAATATATAGTCTGAGGCCTCTAATTTTAGGTGACCGTGAATTAGTTCATACAGAAATTTTAATCTGGCTATCTTGATTCCATTATCGAGGGTGAACAGGCCAGCTTGTTTTAGTAGCTCTGTCGGAGAGTCGCTCATTTTATATCGGTTAAAGATAAACCTTACCGCTTTTCTTTGGACACCTTCCAACTTATTGATTAATTCTTTAGTAAAAGGGGCCCATGCTATATTGGCGTATTCAAGTACGGTCCGAACTTACGTCGTGTAGGCCAAAAGCTTTACGTGAGGTGGGGCCTGTCGCAGTCGACGTTGGAGCATAAACAGGCGTCTCAATGCTGAAGAAGTGATGTTGTTAATATGCGATTCCCATCTGTAATCGGTGGTTAATGTAACTCCTAAGTATTTATGCTCCGTTACCCGCGCAAGGGGTTTATTATTGATATTATAAAGAAGGTCGGAAATGTTTCTTTTTCTGCTTACAGCCAGGAGCGAACACTTTTTTGAGTTCAACAGCATTTGATTCTCCTTGCACCTATCGCATACCTTTGACAAGGCGTTTTGTAGAGCTACGCTATCTTCAATAGTGCTAATTTCGCTGTAAATCACACAGTCATTTGCGAATAGTTTCATGTTAATTGGTACTGGAATGTGAAACTAAAGCAACACATCTCATTGACAAAGCAGGCGATTCTCATTAAATGTCTGATCTAGTGCATACTGACCAGTAGAGTCACAAATGCACATTTTGACTGTCTCATTGTGTGGGATCTTGAGTAAAAGAGTTTTTCAACATCAACATTGATGGCTGAGCACTTCCCTGGGTTTTCTCGCAGAAGCTATGTCACTTCTAAAAAATGCGCCACGCGACAGTTTTTTGATGTGCGAGGGGGCTAGTTACACATGCAGGAAGCCCGATGCAACACACCACACAGCCTTGAGACTAAAAGGGAATGTCTGACGTGTGTTTTTTGTTGCGAAATACAACCTACTTGTAACCTTCACAAGCCATCCTCACTCCTGGTGACACCGTGTTTAACATCAGTCTACTACTAGAAAGCACTTCACTTAATGCAATTGGTTTAATAATTGATTGATTTGTGGGGTTTAACGTCCCAAAACCACGATATGATTATGAGAGACGCCATAGTGGAGAGCTTCAGAAATTTTGACCACCTGGGGTTTTTTAACACGCACTCAAATATGAGCACACAGGCCTACAACATTTCCGCCTCCATCGGAAATGTAGCCGCTGCAGCCGAGATTCAATACCGCGACCTGCGAGTCAGCAGCCGAATACCTTAGCCACAAGACCACCATGGCGGGGCAATGCAATTGGTCCAAGAAAGGCACACAGCCCTTTTCAATGGATTGTTTTGCTTTGCGCTTGTACAATGCCTCCGGAATATTGGCAATGGCCGATCAAGAAGTTTTATACCTTTAGAGGTTTTGTACAAGTGCAAGGTGGAACAGTATGTCAAAGAGAATAATGTGCCTTCCTTTGAGCTGCACCAATATGTGTCTTTGGCTCCGAAATGTGCAATGGCAGTACTCAAAACAAAGCCTGTTTGATTGCTTCCATAATAGTAAATTTTAAAGGACTAATACTACTTTATTTTTTAGAGTAACATTTTATCCAAACTCCACATGCAAATCCTGCTTAATCTAAAGTAGGTTGAAGTTAAATTTTTTGCTACTTACTTTCATCAGAATGCGTAAATGTGCATATGTAAATATTGCTTGTTATTGCTCACCCCAAAACAATGTGCTTGGGTAGCATATTATTGCTAGTGATTATTTAGCCAGAAAAATGAATTTCCGAGCAGGCTGTTATGCCCATTCTTTATTAGATGTAATGTTTTAATGTTTTGCTCTAAATCTGATCGCATACAGCCAATAGTATAAAGTACTCAGAAACTGCTAAGAAATATTGGCCTTATTGAGGGAGCTGCACAAATATCTGTTCATTTCATTCAAGTGGTTTGAATATTTTCGTGGCCTAATTTTTTGTATGTCTACAGAATAAAAAAATAGAGACACATTATTTCCTGGTGCTTCTAGTGACATCAGGAGCTTCTTCATAAATTGCTGCGCTAAGCAGAGTAGATGGCTTGGTCGCACAAGCTTGCTGTTGTGTCTACTTGTGATGCTGCAACTGTTCAGTTGCACAGGGTTTGTGCGGCATGACAAGAGCCTGGCTCGTTGCCACCTCTTTGGACGTGTGCTGTCCTTATCTTCCTTGTGTCAAGGACTTTTATCAGTTTGAGAACGAGTTATGTTAACTCGCATAGCGACAAGCTATATGTTCACTTCTAGCTGAGGGAATTCACAGTTATCTCGAAGCTCACTGCTTTGAATAAAAGCAGTGATGGAGTTTTGTGATATCTGCTGCATGCCAATATGATAATCTTGATAAAAACCTTGCTGCGAATTGTGACACTCCCGAGGTATGAGGGCAGGCAAGGTGGCAATGAGAACTATTTTTTTTTTGTACAGGTGATCCAGCATGTTAAGCCGTATGTATGTCACTACACAGAGCATGTATGATTGTGACATAAATGAGAAAATGCAAACATGATGCAAATTCTGTCAACTCGTTAAGTCACAGGAGATTACTATCCCATAATCACGTGTACTTCAGCTCTCCAATTAACAGCTGGTGTGAAAGTGTAGGTAAAGGCAGCACTGCAAAGTTGAGGACAGAAAAAACTGGACTATACCGACAAAGGCACTGTTCTTTTCCTGTCCTCAACTTGGCAGCACTGACTTCTGTTCCTACAAGCCCCCATACAAGCTTTTCAAGTATTTTCGGACTGCGCCCTTGCTTTGAATTTTTAAGTTTATTTCAACGTGAAAAAAATGGGAGTTCTTCCAGGTTCCTTCAAGCTGTCGAAAATAACTTGAAGGGACCTGGGGTATTACAGGCAACAGAAAAATAAATAGTAGCATAAGAAAAAAAGGCTACAGAAGAAAGACTGATATCTTACATAACTTGGTAATAAAATTAGCAGAAGTATTACACAAGGCAGGACAAATAGAATATACAGCCTGATACACACATAGAGTAAAATGCACATTCAGACTTGTGTATGTTTAAAAATGTAACAATGTAAAAATGATGTTGTAGTAACATAAATGAGCTTATTAATGTTCAAACGGCCCTGAACTTACTTGACAGAAAAAGCCTTATTCGGGCTTGAACAATGGGATACTGAAGTTTATTTGTGAAGATTCATTAGCACGGGTATTCAATAAGTGCGGGTTGGCCTTCCATAATTTGGGCGCATTTGCAGTGTTAGTGTATGTGATAGGGGGTAATGTCCTTGTATTGTATTTATGCGGGTTCAGGAGGAGTTTATAGTGTAGAGTGGTGTACTCTGTGAGCTGGGGCAGATTCACGGTGAGACATAGCATGTGGACAGCACTTGTCCCACGTCTTCTTCTTTGTGTCCTGTTTTCAATGTGCCAAGTCCTGCCAAGAGTTTATGATCATATAGTTTACTCATATTTAGTGAATAGTGCTTAATGAACAAAGCATTAGTTGGTAAGCATTTTGGCTCCCCAAAATGATTCTCAAATTGCCTAAGCACTTCCTTTTGCAGTGTATCTAGTTGTAAATCGTAGTCCTGTTGTTTTAAACTGGTGTGCAATGCAATAAACAAAAATAAAAATTATCAGGCTATATCTCTTTCATTAGATATAAAGTAATTAGTTGCAATAATTTGAATATTAGATAAAGTACTCTACTGATTTTTGAGAGGTGGTTGTTTATGTGTGTATTCCACAACATATTGTCATTAAACCACACACCTATAAATTCTTGAATCCTTATGCATTCTGACACAGTGTCCTGAACAGTTAACATCAGTTTAGTGTCACAAAGTTGGTTATTGGGCTTAAGTAGGCTGTCGGTAGATTCTTTTTTACTGAAGGCTAATTTATTTTCATGAGACGGGCCATCCAGCCAAAAAAATAGTCATTTATAATTTACTGGAAATGAATAAGTGTATTGTTAGTGCATCCCATTGTCTTGCAGCATGACTTGTTGAAGAGCCAATAAGCTAGGAAATATCTACGCTATAGTGGTTAGCTGAAAAGAAATTTTGATCCAGAAAAAAAAAAAACAGGTTTCTTTTGGTCAAGGTTGGAGGGTTGGCCCTGTCTAGCATGGCTGTCATCGACGTGCTGTGCTATCCCACTTTTGAATACCTTTTACTTTATAATGCCATTTTGACATATGAAATTATGGAAGCGTAACCTAATTACGTAAACTACACAAATTAAATGCAAAAACACAAACCTAAGGGTCGTCAGCCTGAAAGCCTACCTGAGGAAGGAAAGCTTTTGACCAGCCCACTGTTGATGTGTTTCTTGCATCTGAGATATATCCAGACACCAAGAGGTGCTCAATCATAGAGAGCTAGACATTGTGTGCAGAATACTGAAAGTGCAGCTTACTATACTTTCACGAAATTTTCACGAAAAACTTTCTTCAATGTTGATAGCCATTTGCCAATTACTACACTATGTTAGCAATTTTTTTTTAAAGGCGTCATCTAGCCATAGCTAGACACTGCCACTTTCTATTTGAGTATATCACATGACTATTGGCATAAAGTTTCATTGGAACATTCTGAATATAAACAAGAAACCAAGATGGCCCGATTGCCAAACCCTGTGTAGTGCCGAAGTCAATGCGGAGCCTCTAAGAGGCATGGTTTTCTTAAAGATATTTTTTGTTAGTCTGAGAGACTTGCAGAAAGCCTAGCAACAGTTCTGGCATTACTCAGAGTGACAGCAAGATTGTGGAGTAGCTTTTCGGGGGAAACCTTGTCAAAGGCTTTTGCAAAGTCCATGAAAACTGCATCAACCTGCTCAGCTGAATTTATCACCTTCTGTAATTACCTCAATGAATTGTGTACAGTAGTTACTAATTGAGTGTGTGTAGAAAATCCTTTTCTCTTGCCATGCTGATTGTATGATATATTGTTCTTGAATAGAACTCACTAATGCAGTTAGGTATTATATGCTCCAGAAGTTAGCATGGTGTTTAAACGGACAGCTCAAGATGTGCTGCTTTATCGTGGCTTACAGCCCGCAACACCTGAACATAGACTTGTACCGTGTCTACTTCTAGTCTATACCCGGGTAGGGGGTGGTAATAGGGGAAGGGGGGGGGGGGACTCTGGAGCGGCGCCAACGCGTGCGTGCGCCGCGATAATGTCATCCTAAGAGAGTAGGTTGGCGAAACTGCACGCAGCGATACTTGCGGCAACGCACAGAACTATTTGTTTTCTGCCGCAAGAGGAGAGCGCACGAGCCTGCTTTTTCCGACGGCGCGCGAGTAAAACCTCAGTGTCGTGTGCTACATCTGTTACTCGCCGATTCCACCATGCTACTGAATGCAGCTATAAAAGTTTTTCACCAGCACAGTTTGCTGAAACAAAATGAAGTATAGCATCTTAGGGCCAGCATTTTTATTTATATATGTTGGATCAAGTGTCCTTCAGACAAGGAAAGGAAGTAAGCGGTAGAATTAAAAACGCAGACGATCTGTAATCATAGCTAGGCACATGTCTCAAATAACTCATTGTGTAGCTTAAGAATATATTTTGCTCATGCTTCAATATAACAGCATCATACAGAAGTGCTGCGTGAGAAAGAAAGACAGACATTTCAGAAGCACGTTTGAGCATACGGCAACAGCTGATTCAACAGAAATGCGGAAACTGCCGCTTGCTTCGAGCTGTGAATCAATTCTGCATAAAAAAAAAAATTCTAAATTTTAACGCTCCGTTCGACCAAGCATGGCAGCGAAAATGGGAGAGGGCTATATGAAGAGGAGATCGACAATGGAAAGGAAATGGCTACGCCTGGGAAAATCATTTGCACAGCAAAACGGTCGGCAGGCGCAACACTATGCAAGGTTTGAATTTCCAGACAACCGTGACCAGGCAAAGTTCTTGTGGCTTTCTGATGCGACATGTTATGTTTTTGAACGGAGGCTTTGCTTACTCATACCCAGATAATAAGCCAAGAACTGGCCGGAATACCACTAAAATTACAGATAAAAGTAGCACCAAATGATCGAAGGTAGAGGATAGTTGTCATGAGTGCATTATATTGCATCAAAACTCTGGAACACTTTACCTTGTACCATCACAGCATCCACATCATTTCATTTGTATAAACAACGTGTTCGCGATCACCTACAAAACTCACAACAGTAATACATGAATATTATTCTGATTTCTTTGTATTTATATATATTTTTGCATTGCTATGTATCAATTATATGTATTGTATTTCGTTGCACTTGTATGTACTTACCATCTGTTGGTAGCTCAGCAGTACCTACTACTATTAAAAAACGGACCCCTGCAACTGCCTTGACTAGGCTCTGGGGTCCTACCTGTATAATAATAACCAGCCATTATATGTATGATACACAATAAAACTGATTGATTGATTGAGTCAGAAGTCCTCGTAGAACATATTACCAACCTCCAAACTTCCAGGTAAGCTACATTGCGAAAATAGTGTGATTATCAGATTTACGTGTTTGGTTATTATAGCTTGGCATGAATGAATGGTTCTCACTAAGTTCCAGCATAGTAGAAACTCTCGGAAGAGCACAGACATATAAGAAAATCTTCTAGTTTCAAATTTTTCATTCTTTAATATACAGAAGGCTCTGCGGCATGTTTTTTTTTATTAGCGCGTATTGTACGCTATGTTCCCATAAATAATATATCTACCCTCTCATCCGAAGGGGGAAGAATGGAAGCGAACCTGTTTAGCGCTTGTAGACAGCTTCGTGAAGCCATTGTGGTGTGGTCTCTCTCCGAAGGCTCTCTGGATAGCTTAGTGAGAACACGTCGTAACATTGTGTCATCTCGTTTGGCGAGTGTATATGAGCTATGTACTGATACACTGAGCAGTGAGCACAAGCATGCAAGCAGACCACAAGAGCGGGCTCTCACATCTACTCCGGGGCGGCAGTTCGGCCGCAGTTCTGTAGGTGGCGCTGTCACGACATTTGCGACCGCTTTTAGGGTTGACATAATCGTGGTGCAGAAAGGAGCCAAGTTTTCCCTCCTGTCTATTCTTCCTCTGTGATCTTCACCAACTAGCACAGTTTTCCATCTTGCTTAATGTGCTGCTTATTGTCATTTTTGAAGATAGGTTTTACTGCTGGTGTTCTCCTGTCAGTTGGTATGCCAGAGCTTCTGCATATCTAATGAGTAAGGCACATTCTTTCCTTCCAAAACTCTTTCGATTTTCACTGAATTATTTTTCCGACCTCTTGTCGGGAATAAACTAATAGAGTGTACCAAGCTTTCATGTTTATGTGTACATACATGAAAAGTTTTGGAACTAAGGTTTCTTTGAAAATAGACTTTAGTAATGTATTCTTTTATTTCTGTGAAACCTTCCATGTCCTGTGTACCATTGGGAGAAAGCTGCAATGCTAATAAAATGTCTTAACTTTTAAGTTCAAAAAATCTTTAACTGCATTACAAAGCTTTCATTAAGTATTCTAATAAAAATGGTTTAGTAGTAGCAGGTCCTGGCTTTCTTGATTGGTGTTTAATTTATTTAAGTAATATCTGTATTTGCTAAGCAGGCCAGCATCACGTTTGTGTACAAATGTGTGGTGCATTGTTATGTTTTAGTGTTTTGTACAAACGTTGGGTAATCTGGGGTTTGTGAATTTTCGTTCTTCTGTCGGATGGAACGCGTACATCAAATGTAGGTATGCTTATTGTAAAAAAGGCTGTATGTATGTCAGGGTCCCCTGTTACATAAGAGAAGCTTTAGTTTGTGGTTTTCAGTGTACGATAAAGTTCGTTAAGTAAATTTGAGCTCATTTTATGATAGTGTGGCGTTTCATAAAGCATGTGTTATACTGAAATTGAGCCATGTAGCACTGTGGTTGGTAAGACGATGCTAGAGTCAAGCGAATGGGTGTGGAAAAGCCTTCAGCTGCTCATCTCTGCTGAACGTGTCAACATTTACATTGCTCATGATAAGGAATGGACTTTGCATGAAATTGGAGTTCGCGCAGTAGCTTTTTTACAGAAGTGAAAAATTTAAACCTGTGAGAGATCGATAAACAGCTGCAGCTATTACAATTTGCACACACAATGAAAGGCATTCGATATGAGGTGTGATAAAGGTCGTTAATAATGTTTTCATCAGGGGTGCCTCTAACCTCCATACTGATTTCACTGCCCATAATACAGGTCAGAACAGTGCCACTGTGAACAAATCTCACAGACTGTGGTGGGCTGTCTTTTGGAGTCAGCCAAAACCTCGTAAAACACAGAACATCAAGTTTATTCTCAAAGCGAATTGGGAACAGTCTGATACTGTCTGTTTTATTTTTGTACTGCAAAAATGATGAAATTCAGTTAATGTTTAGACAACATTTTGAAAATTTATGGTGCTGGTCGTAAACATTCTCCATTTTAAGACATTTAAGGAGGCCAGATTTCTCTGACTTAGTTAATAATGCATCTTATCTATATCTCCCCGACAACATCCCATGTCTCCAATTTCCTCACAAAAGGCCTATCCTCTTTGCCTCCAAACCAATTTCCAGCCAACTTCCCGTTCCTTTGCCACTGAGTGATTGTTTACCATGTCAGGTTGAGTTTTTGTTTACAAAGATTATTGCTGAAGTCTTAAAACCAATTCACTAGTTGAGAGCCTGGTTTTCATGAGAACATCGTTGTTTGTTCAATCGCGCAAGACTTACATTAATGCTCCCAGCCCCTTCCGTGTGCGGGCCACATTTTCAAGCCTGAACCCATCCTGGGCCCCCCACCGACTTTGCCGAAGGACTGCCTGAGTGTGCGTGGTTCAGCCCAACAGCAGCTCTTTCCAGCTTGATATGTTCTGCGGAGACAAGATATTGCTTTCTGATAATCTAGCATTTTATTAAACATATCAAAGTGGAACTTGAGCAAATGGCAGCCACTATATCCACAACTGTGTAGGAATAACTAGGTGTGCAGTGATTGGGGTTTCAATAGTGTTACTGCATGACACATCCTGCCAGAACTGCCTATATCTTCTTTCCAGGCAGGGCAAGCTTGGGATAATCAGGCTGCCTATCCCTCCAAAAGTACCTGAGATGCAGGACGTGAGGGTGATTCCATGAATACATTATCACAAAGCTAATCTTGTGTATCCCTACGGGTTTGAAAGGAATTTCAGGACGTCTTTTATCTTGGGCTTGCTTCCGGATTTGAACCTGATTTGTCCTTCCTGACTTAAAAAAAGAAAAAAAGAATTCCTCTTTTTGAGTTCTCCTAAACTCAAAGAAGAGGAATTTTATGGCTGTGTTTTTATTTCTGAGGCGCAGTATTAATGAAAACTAAAGCACAAAAAAGTGAAGGAGACGTTCTTGGTAGTAGTTGGGACATAACTGTATAGAAACTAAAGTGGATGAAAAGGTAACTTGCTGCCAGCAGGGAATGCACCTGTGACCGACCTTCCAATTATGCTCCAGTGCTCCACCCATTGAGCTACAGTGGTTGTCCCTCTGTCCACTTTGTGGGGCATACAGGGGGTTCCAAGAAATTTGTCAGATTTTCTTTAAAATTACAGAAAGGAGGCATTTGCGTGCTACTTGCGGCATTGCCTTCCTGTGGCAGAAGGCATCTTCAGATGCATACAAACAATATTTGCAGCAGTAATCATATAAATCAATATAATTACCTTTTTTACCTGTTGTAATAGCCGGTCAACTCAAATGAGCGAATTCAAGCCCTTCCTAGGAATAGTTCATAGCCCTTATGAAATTTCGGAAAAGCAGCCACTGGTAATCACCACGGAGCGATGCAGTCTCGCCAATTTACCTGGCGAAATTGAAGCCAACACACCAAACAACGCATCTACCATTAACTTCGACAACACCCTCAATGAGGACACTGTTTTCATGAAGCGTGGATGCTTGGGAAAGTTGGTAGGATATAACTGAATGCAGGAACAGCGCAACCTAAAAGTAGTTACTTCGTAACTATGGAAGCGAAAAAACAAGGACAGAAAAGAGCGCTGACTTTCAACAAAGATTTAATATCGGAGTGGTGTACATATATAGGCGAAAAATGAGAAAAATGGGCATGCGTAGAAGGGTGCAGGAACAACTAGTGCGATACAATGTCAGCAAAACTCTTGTCTCTTGTTGAATGGGCTGAAAAAGCAAATACATATGTAACTTAAAAAAGATCGAGATACGCAATCTCCTTTTGCAACAACGCAACCGATGGGCAACTTACACATTTACCGTCAAACTTGTTTATTTGATAAGCTTAAATTATCTCACGCTTGGCCTGCGAGTAGTGCTTGTTTAATACCTCGCAACGCTCAAAAACTGGCACGCAGCCGCAGTCTCGGCAGTGGATTCCGAGGTGTCCTTGAACTACGTTGTGTACATTGTTATTGTGCTCTCCTAAACGGTCGATAAGGCACCTTCCGGTTTGCCCTATGTATACCATTCCGCACGAAAGCGGAATGAGATATATGACACCAATAACACAAGGTACAAAGCGCGTTCTGTGTTTCACAGTGCATCTTCCTTTAATAGCAGCTGGATTATTCACCAGCTTACAAAGCTTTGTAAGCTTTTTTGACGCGGAAAAAATAAGTGACACCAGCGCGCTTACCGATTTTGTTCAGCCGATGCGACACGTTATGCAGATACGGAACTGCAACATATTTCATGGGAATAGACGCGCTTTGAGGCTGAGATCGCCCTCCTTGATTTTTAATTTGCTTCAAAAGTTTTTCCGCAACAGCAGAAATGAGGGTGCTCGAGTAACCAGCGCTTAAGAGGCGCTCTACCTGTGCTTTGAAACTGCATTGCATCGAGTGCGGGCATGACCTCTTGAGAGCGTTTACCAGGCAACTTTTAATGATACCCCTTTTCACCAATTTTGAATAAGCTGAGTAGAAAGGTAAAAGGGGTTTACCACTTCTCGGTGAAAACAGCCAGCACAAATGATTACTTCTAAAACAGAGTGTTAGGTCTAAGAACCTAATCAAATTTCAGACGGTAACTCATGCGTAAGTTCAAGAGGATACAAGTGCTTCTTAACCAAATCTAGAAGACTAAGGACAACAACTTCAAAAACAGTATCCAAACAATCAATAAATACAATGAAATCATCAACAAACCTACAGACCTTCACAACGAGAGACAAGTCGAGATCTTTTTGAATGTGGCGATCCTTGTGCGCGAGAAAGATGTCACTCAGGACTGGTGCCAAACAGGAACCTATGCAAATGCCGCTTTTTTGAATAAAATGTTGCTCATTCCAAGATGCAACCGTTGACTTTAAATAAAATGAAAGCAATTCCAGAAAACCATGAACTGGCATACCTGACGCATTCTGGAAGTTTATCGACCCAAACGAATCAATGCATTCTTTTAAGCACTGGAGCAATTCGTTATGTGGAAGTGAATAATATAGATCTTTCACGTCTATTGAGAAAGCCTTCAGTCCTTTGTCATTAGACCTTAAAAACTTAATAACTGCCTCAGAGTCTTTTACCAGGAAATGATCGTCAATAGTTAAAAGGTTGAGCTGTTCTTTTAAAAACAAGGCGACCTGTTTTTGCCAGGTCCCGCTCTTTTACCATCGGACAAAGAAGGTGGCTTTGCTGTTTTGCCTTCCATTTCGTTTAAAGACAAAGTCACCATGGCTATAAATTCTGTTTTCAAACCCAGCCACTCTTCTATAGCAAAAGCTAAGTTGAAAGCGAAAAGGCTTTGCAGCTCTCTCGGCCTAGAAAAAGTTGCTAAATGTATTGACAAATCAAAGAAGCTAAGTGTTGACATCTTTTTTACCGCTAAGACACATAAGATTGACTGCCCACTACAGGTTATAGTTTCTGAGAATGGGACCTGGGAAAAACAGGTCGCCTTGCCTTTAAAAGAACAGCTCAACCATTTAACTATTGACGATCCTTTCCTGGTAAAAGACTGTGAGACGGTTATCAAGCTTTTAAGGCCTAATGACAAAGGACTGAAGGCTTTCTCAATAGACGTGAAAGATCTATAATATTCACTTCCACATAACGAACTGCTCCAGTTCTTAGAAGAATGCATTGATTCGTTTGGGTCGATAAAGTTCCAGAATGTGTCAGGTATGCCAGTTCATGGTTTTCTGGAATTGCTTTCATTTTATTTAAAGTCAACGGTTGCATCTTGGAATGAGCAACATTTTATTCAAAAAAGCAGCATTTGCATAGGTTCCTGTTCGGCACCAGTCCTGAGTGACATCTTTCTCGCGCACAAGGATCGCCACATTCAAAAAGATCTCGACTTGTCTCTCGTTGTGAAGGTCTGTAGGTTTGTTGATGATTTCATTGTATTTATTGATTGTTTGGATACTGTTTTTGAAGTTGTTGTCCTTAGTCTTCTAGATTTGGTTAAGAAGCACTTGTATCCTCTTGAACTTACGCATGAGTTACCGTCTGGAAATTTGATTAGGTTCTTAGATCAACACTCTGTCTTAGAAGTAATCATTTGTGCTGGCTGTTTTCACCGAGAAGTGGTAAACCCCTTTTATCTTTCCACTCAGCTCGTTCAAAATTGGTGAAAAGGGGTATCATTAAAGGTTGCCTGGTAAACGCTCTCAAAAGGTCTTGCCCGCACTCGATGCAATGCAGTTTTAAAGCACAGGTAGAGCGCCTCTTAAGCGCTGGTTACTCGAGCGCCCTGATTTCTGCTGGTGTGGAAAAACTTTTGAAGCAAATTAAAAATCAAGGAGGGCGATCTCAGCCTCAAAGCGCGTCTGTTCCCATGAAATATGTTGCAGCTCCCTATCTGCATAACGTGTAGCATTGGCTGAAAAAAATCGGTAAACGCGCTGGTGTCACTGTTATTTTTTTTGCACCAGAAAAGCTTACAAAGCTTTGTAAGCTGGTGAATAATCCAGCTGCTATTAAATGAAGATGCACTGTGAAACACAGAACGCTCTTTGTACCTTGTGTTATTGGTGACGTATATCTCATTCCGCTTTCGTGCGGAATGGTATACATAGGGCAAACCGGAAGGTGCCTTAATGACCGTTTAAGAGAGCAGAATAACAATGTACACAACATAGTTCAAGGACACCTCGGAATCCACTGCCGAGACTGCGGCTGCGTGCCAGTTTTTGAGCGTTGCGAGGTATTAAGCAAGCACTACTCGCAGGCCAAGCGTGAGATAATTTAAGTTTATCAAATAAACAAGTTTGACGGTAAATGTGTAAGTTGCCCATCGGTTGCGCTGTTGCAAAAGGAGATTGCGTATCTCGATCTTTTTTAAGTTACATATGTATTTGTTTTTTCAGCCCATTCAACAAGAGACAAGAGTTTTGCTGACATTGTATCGCACTAGTTGTTCCTGCACCCTTCTACTCATGCCCATTTTTCTCATTTTTCGCCTATATATGTACACCACTCCGATATTAAATCTTTGTTGAAAGTCAGCGCTCTTTTCTGTCCTTGTTTTTTCGCTTCCGTAGTTACGAAGTAACTACTTCTAGGTTGCGCTGTGCCTGCATTCAGTTACACTGTTTTCCTCGCATTGGGCGAGAAGAATCAGCGAGCGTCGACAAGTGGCCTCAAAGCGAAGTGTCTTGCATTGACGGTTGATAACGGCACAGTGGCACCACTAGGGTGAAGAAATGAATGTGATAGCAACAAGTTGAAATGTTATATGAAGTGAGGCTGTCAGATAACTCTTTTGGATCCAATCTCGCGTAACTGTACAAAACGCTGGTGTACGAAACTACGGCCTCTTCAAGGAGAGAAACACTTTTATCACAGTCTTTTCGCGATGAGAGTGCAGCACGTAAAAGTGTATGTGAGTCGCTCGCTGATGGCTGCTGAACTAGTGGGCGTGCCAGCAATCGCGATCATGCTTTCAGAAGCGAAGTTCATAGTTGATGCTGTTCCCCCTCCCTTGTTTGTTTTTGTTTTTTTTATGCTCTTGCAAGATGTGTGAAGTGCTTCTTCTCTGCTTACGCTACAGGCCTCCCGGGCGGTAGTATCAGAGGTTATCGCATGCGCCCTCCGAGCGGCGGAGATGGGCCAGATTGTTCTATGTCTGCTTCAAATGTGTTCGTCGCACCCGCTCGCCCGATTTTACCTGCGGATAGAACGTACGATGTGCGGCTGTATGTTATTGTTTTGGAATTTATACAGGACTTGACGGCAACAGCAAGAACCTGTTCAGAGTTTCCATATAATTTCTATCGCAATAATGACGTTCATGCACAATTTAGCCGAGTGTTTGAAAAAGAGCATTCAACAAATGTTGCTTCACAACTGCTGTGTAATGGGGCTACATCTGCTCTGAATGTTCTCACTGCTCTCAACTTGCTCGAAAAGGCCCTTCTGGCTGCTCCAAGCCTTCAACAAAAAGCACTTATGCCTGCTCGCAGTACTGCTCCCAAACCCATGTACTATGTTCTACTCCTGCTAAATAAATATCTAAAACTAACTGCTTGTGAACTACCTTCACAGGTTGAGCAGGCCACAATTATCCTATAAAAGTCGATACCTTTTCAGTTGAGTGTCGTGTGAAAATGAGAGTTAATATTATTGCACTGCATGATTGCACCTTCCGCATCAGTAGCCAAAAACTGCTTTGTAATTCATGCAACAGGCAGGAACGACCACAGAGCATGCACAACTGACAAAGGCCACTTTTATTACTTTGCACAGTAACACATTGGCCTCAAGCTAATACACCAGTCACACTAGAAAATGCAGGGCCATAATCATTTTGGTAGTGAGAAGTGTGCTGTAAAAAGAATGGTCATGGCTAATTAAGTAGTAAAATAGAAGTTTCTGGAGAGTCATAACTTGTTATAAGCAGCCTCTAAAATATGCTCTGTTAACAAGCACAATAGATGTGGCCAATGCACGGGCTGGGCTGGGCACCTCCCTCTAAGCTAGCTAGTTTGTGAAAAAGAAATTCTCTCGATTGGTTCCAAATTAAATAAAGAATCGTGGATGTTTGAAGAAGATGAGCCGAAAAAGTTGCTCATCTTAATCAACCAGTATGGGAAACCTAATTCACTGTTCAAAACATCACTGCTTGAAGACAGTATCATTTGGCTTCCTGAAAAACACACCGGAGGAAACATTTCGGTGGTACTGAACGCCTGAATTATGAAACTGCCAAGCAAAATAAAAATTTGTTTTCAATTTTCAGCTTTAAATAGCAATCTTTAAATGATTCCACAGTTAAATTATTTTACATTCAACTTTAATGCATACTTTTGCGTATGTCGCAAATTCTTCCTAGTGTCACGCACCAAGAGCCGTGAAGACAAGACAGGAACAGAGGGGCAGAAAGACACGAGCGTGTATCTTTAAACGAAGCGCTAACACACACTTCTTCTTTGTTCTCTTTTCCCTTTTCGGCCCGCTAGGGCTTGCCGGCTCACAACTTTAGGTGGCATTATTCCCCCTCCCATTAGAGCATCGACTCGATGCTCATACACAAGGTGAACAGGGCCCATAAGGGAATAAAAAGAAAGGGAGAAACGATACTTATAGTGCACAGGGCATATGCAGGTGCAAAAAAAAAGGAAAATGTCTGTGGTTGGTCATAAGAAAAAAACAACATTAATACAGTTCAAAGTTCGTTCGAGACCCTATGGACAATGAAAAAAACAAAAACAAAATTTTTGCTGCCCTGGCACAATAAGGCGAGTATTACCGCGTAAAATAAGGTTTTTAGCGGACGACATGCACAATCTCTGTTCGTGGTGAGTGGCGCTGGGTTGTTGCCGAGCCTCCGTCTGGAATGACTTCGTAGTTGACCTCGCCGTAATACTTTGTAGGGTCCGAAATACATGCTCAGGAGTTTCTCGCCGAGACCTCGCCGTCTAACAGGAGTCCAAACCCACACTTGGTCGCCAGGTTGATAGGTAACTGGTCGATGGTAGATGTTATACCTTCGGGAGTCTTTACATTGTTGCGATCTTATGTGCACGCGAGCTAGTTGGCGTGCTTCTTCTGCACGCTGAATGTAATCCTTGGCATCAGGAGTTAGCAGCTCGTGCTGGTCGATGTCACAAGGAATCATGGCGTCTAGCATGGTTTGCACATCTCGATCCTAAACGAGGCGGGACGGTGCAAACCTTGTTGTTTCCTGGGTTGCGGTGTTATACGCAAACGTTATGTACGGCAGGATCCCATCTCACGTTTCATGCTCCACATCCATGTACATAGAAATCATGTCAGCCAGTGTTTTGTTTAGCCTTTCTGTCAAGCCGTTACTCTGAGGGTGGTATGCGGTTGTCTTACGGTGGTTCGTGTAACTGAGCTTGAAGATGTCGTCCAACAGTTTTGCCGTAAACACTGTCCCTCGGTCAGTGATGATGAATGACGGGGGGCCGTGAGGAAGCACTATGTGGTGCATGTAAAACTGGGCGACTTCAGATGCTGTACCGCGTGGCAGTGGCTTCGTTTCAGCGTAAAGCGTCAAATAATCAGTTGCAACGATGATCCACTTGTTTCCAGAGTGAGACAAAGGAAATGGTCCAAGAAGGTCCATTCCAACTTGGTCAAACGGCGTACACGGTGGGTCGATGTGTTGTAGGAGGCCTGCAGGCTTTACAGGTGGTGACTTGGGACGCTAACATTCGCGGCATTCTTTCACGTTGCGTTTGACACGAGTTTTGGCCAGAAATATAGCTGTCGTACCCGGTCGAGCGTCCATGAGTATCCCAGATGGCCGGATGTCGGCTCATCGTGGCAGGCTAATAGGATATCATCACGAAGGTCTTGAGGAACGACTAGAAGATAAGATCTGCTGCCGGCACCGGTGTTTTTCTTGTGTAATATGCCGTGTCGTAAGCAAAATGACGGCCACGTACGGGAAAGTGGTCGAGGAAGAGACACGGTGCTGCCTTCTAAATGGTCGATGATGGGCTTTAACTCGGGGTCCGCTCGTTGCTTACTGAGGAGGTCTGCCCCACTGAGAGTCCCCAGGAAGGCACTGTCGTCTTCTACAGCTGTATAATTGGATTCCAGAGGTGCTCGTGATAGCGTGTCGGCGTCTTCATGCTTTCTATCCGACTTGTATACGATGGTGACATCAAACTCCTGAAGTCGCAGACTCCATCGTGCTAAGCACCCAGAGGGGTCTCGGAGGTTAACTAACCAACATAAAGCGTGGTGATCATCCACAACTTTAAATGGGCGCCCATAGAGATAAGGCCTGAACTTTGTAATCGCCCATATTACCGCGAGACATTCTTTCTCTGAAGTTGAATAGTTGGTTTCGGCACGCGATAAAGTGCGGCTCGCGTAGGCAATCACACGTTCGGTCCCATCTTGTGTTTGCACCAAGGTAGCTCCGAGACCAATGTTGCTTGCATCAGTGCGCACCTCTGTGTCAGCGTCCTCATCGAAATGACCGAGCACAGGAGGGGAAGACAATCGATGTTGCAGTTCCGCAAAGGCAGTCGCTTGTTCATCAGTCCACAGAAATGGTGTGTCGTCACGTGTAAGTCTGATGAGTGGCTCCGCAATCTTAGAGAAGTTTTCGATAAAGTGGCGATAGTATGCGCAGAGCCCCAGAAATCGTCGAAGACTTTTCTTGTCTGTCGGCGCTGGAAAAGCGGTCACAGTGGCAGTCTTCTCGGGATCGGGCCGAACGCCTGCAGCGCTCACAACGTGACCCAGGAACTTCAGTTCTTTGTAGCCGAAATGGCACTTCTCAGGCTTCAGGGTAAGGTCAGCGGATCGTATAGCTTCAGGAACACTCCGTATGCAACGAAGGTGCTCGTCAAACGTTCTTGGAAAAACAACAACTTCATCTAGATAGACGAGGCAACTTTTCCGCTTGAGGTCAGCGAGAACGGTATCCATCATTCGTTGGAATGTGGCCGGAGCCATAACACTTGAGCGCGGTGGTATCATCACATCATCAATTACACGCAGACATACTCGATCGTGGCTGGGATTATGCTCTGGTGTGGCGCTTTTTGTTGAAAACATGACAAGGCATTGTCGAATGACGATGATAGCACCATGCTCTCTCAGGAAGTCCATGCCAATGATCAGGTCTCGAGCACACTGACGGAGAACGCTCAAACTGACAACAAAGGTAGAACCACGAATCTGTATTCGTGCTGTGCAAACGCTGAGTGGCGTGACGATGTGCCCGCCAGCAGTACGAATTGGCCTGAGGTTTCAAGGCATCGTGACTTTCTTCAGGAGAGCAGCCTGTTTTTCACTTATTATAGAAAAATCCGCACCTGTGTCAACTAAAGCACTGACTTTGCGACCGTCGAGCAGCACTGGAATGTCTAATGAAATCTTTGCGGAACCAGCTGGTGTCGTCGTCGGGGTATCGTCAGTTAGCGGAAGCGTCGGTAGGAGGCCTTGAGCTTGTCCAGTATGAGCGGCCTTGCCCCCGAAGGTCGCTGTGGTTAGTTTTCCCGGCGTGGACTGGGTGGCCGACCCTGCGCCACGCTATAATAGGTACGGCGGTTGGGAGAAAATCGCCGTGGTGAGGGGAAGCGTGACTGGTACAAGGACGACGAAGTTCCGCGCTGCTGAGCCACATACTCTTGAATTTCAGGGGGCTGCTGACCGAACCTGGGTGGCGGTGAGTTCATCGAAAATCCGCGTAGTCCAAGTTGTCCGTAAGAACAGTGTCGGTACAGATGCCCAGCTTCCCCACAGTGGAAGCAGAGAGGACGTCTATCTGGCACACGCCAGACGTCTGATTTCCGCGAAATCAGGTGAGGTGCGCTGTAATATGGCGCCGCTTGGAACGTCTGCAGCATGGCTGGGGCCACAGTGGGATGCGGGATTGCGGGTGTAACAGGTTGCCCCAAAGCTTAAGCATACGACATGCGGGGGAAGTCACTGGGTGGTTGATAATCCCGCATGAAAGGAGGTTCTCTTAAGGCATGCTCGGCTTCATCTCGGACTACGCTGGACAACGAGGAGATAGTGGGCTGCGAGGGCACTGACAGCTTCTGGATTTCTTCGCAGATGACTGAATGTATGAGCTCTCGGAAGAAATCCATTTGGCCACCGAAAGCTCCCAAGTAGTCCGTAGTTGAAGCGTTGACGTGCCGTTCGTATGACGTGGCCCAATGCCTAAGAGTGCTTTCGATGGTGACGGCTTCTCTGAGGAATTCGGACACAGTCTTGGGAGGACTGCGCACAAGCCCACCGAAAAGCTGTTCTTTCACCCCGCGCATGAGGTACCGTACCTTCTTTTCTTCTGGCATGCCGGGGTCAGCTCGGTGGAAAAGACGCGTCATGTCCTCGACATACATTGCAACCCCTTCATTCGGCAGTTGTATGCGGGACTGCAGATCGCGCTCAGCTCTCTCCCGTCGGTCAGGGCTGGCAAATGTCCCAAGAAGTCGGCATTCGAAGTCTCCCACGATGTAAGAATACCTGCCCGGTTCTCGTACCATACACAAGCGCCATTCAAAAAATTGAAATAGACGTGCCACAGTTTGTCTGCGTCGTCCCACTGGTTGTGCACGGCAACGAACTCGTAATGAATGAGCCAATCTTCGACATTCTCAAGTGCAGTGCCATGAAAGGGATTTGGCGTTTGCGGTGTAAGGTGCAATGAAGCGGCGTTGTGCCGTTCATACCGTTTGGGTTGGTGTCAGTAGGGCTGGTCGGAGCTGCCATGTTGTTTACGAGCAGTCCAAACTCAGGGGACTGCCCTCGAATTCTTCTGCTGGCACGGTGCACAGGAGTGACCACTGGTACGACGCTTGAGTTCTTGCTATGTGGAGGGGTTTGGTGCATAGATTACCTAGCACATCCACCAGTTTGTCACGCACCAAGAGCCGTGAAGACAAGACAGGAACAGCGGGGCAGAAAGACACGAGCGTGTATCTTCAAACGAAGCGCTAACACACACTTCTTCTTTGTTCTCTTTTCCATTTTCGGCCCGCTAGGGCTTGCGGGCTCACCACTCAAGGTGGCAATATGCTACAGAAACGAGGTCCTTGCAAAATGAAAATTGGTTTTAATTTTGCAGCTTTAAATAGCAACCTTTAAATGATTCTGCAGTTAAATTATCTGAAATTCAACTTAATGCATACTTTTGCATATGTTGCAAATTCTTCATATTGTGAGGAACCGGTTCATTCAGCCAGGCTCGAGCTAAATCACACTGGTGATGATATTTACAGGTGGTGAAGATGTACAGGTGATGATGATATCTAAAGAGAATGAAGAGTCATTCGCTTGTCGCGCTCACACTAATTCCCCCGCGCGGTGAAAGCGGCCGCCTGGTCACTTGACAGTATTATAAAATGCGACGCGCATAAGGCTTTAAACGAGATACGTGCACTATCTCTGTTCCTCGGCAACGATGATCAGGATTAGCACTAAGAGGAGAAACGCGGTAATTGACAGGAGATGTCTGTTCGACCACCGTGTACAGCCCAATGAAGCGACTGATGAATTTGTCACATAAGCCGGGGACGCGTAGTGGAGTCCATAGGAACTTCGTCACCAGGGAAAAAACTCCCAACACGGCGAGACGAGTTGTAGCGAGATTTTCGAGTGTCTTGAGAGAGGCAGGTGTTAACACGGGCCTGGCGACCGCAGTGTGCGAGACGAGATAAAAATTCTTTAGAGAAAGGAGCCGTCGAGGGTGCAGGGACCGAAAGGAAAGAGACATCCTGAGCGAAACTCGGCGAGCGACCATAGACGAGAAAAAATGGAGAAAAGCCGGTAGTGCATTGAGCAGCTGTATTATAGGCGAATGTCACGAAGCGTAGAATTGCATTCTAGTTCGTGTGGTTAGGATCAATGTACATGGCAATCATGTCCGATAGGGTCCGATGAAACCGGTCAGTCAATCCGTTGGTCTGCAGGTGGTAGCTAGAAGTGGTCTTGTGAACAGTGTTCGAGGCATGCAAAGCTTGCTCGACAATAGAAGAGAGAAAGACTTTGCCACGATCACTCAGGAGAATGCGTAGAGCTTCATGACGCAAAAAGATGTGGCGAAGAAAGAAATCGGCGACCTCAGTGGCAGTCCCACATGGTATAGAAGCTGTTTCTGCGTAGCGGGTAAGGTGGTCGATGGCCGTGACAATCCAGCGATTCCCATTGGATGATATAGGAAGAGGGCCATACAAGTCGATTCCAACGACTTCAAAAGGAGAGGCGGGACAAGGAAGAGGTTGCATTAAGCCAGCCGGAGCAGTTGTCCGTTGTTTTCGTCGTTGGCAATGGACACATGAGGCAACATACTTAGCGACGGCTGAAAAGAGGCCAAGCCAAAAACAACGACTTCGTATTTTGTCGTAAGTCTTGTGATAGCCTAGATGAGCGGCGGTTGGATCATCATGAAAGGCTTCAGAACTTCACGTTGCAGAGAACGTGTGATGATGGGTGCCCACTTGTTGCCATTGATGTGGTCAACGTAGCGGTATAAGGCACCATCGACAAGCTTAAATTGTTTAAGTTCTCGACGGAGTCTGGCGTTTGGAGGAGTACTAGAGCCGGTGAAGCGGTCAACAATGGTGCGGCAGTATAAGCCGACACGTTGTGAAACAAGTACGGATATGGTGGCAGGTGATGAACTTAGCGCTGCGATTGGAGAGGTGCTGTCGTTTTGGAGTATCGATGGTGAGTGGCTTCCGCTGGGCGAAGGACAGCACGATAGAGCATCAGCATCTTGATGCTTCTTCCCAGATCTGTAGGCGACATCGAAATCATACTCCTGCAAGGGAAGCGCCCAGCGACTGAAGTGACCCGATAAGTTTTTCAGCGATGAAAGCCAGCATAGGGAGTTATGGTCGGTCACGACGGTAAAATGACGGCCATGAAGATATGGTCGAAATCTTTGCACTGCCAAACAACAGCAAGGCTGTCCTGCTCGGTGATAGTGTAGTTCTTTTCTACAGCGGTAAGAGCGCGACTTGTGTAAGCAACGACGCGTTCACGTGTGTTTTTGTCACGTTGCAAGAGTACCGCACCTAGACAATCACTACTTGCGTCGGTGTGAAGGATAGTGAGTGCGGTGGAATCGAGGTGGCACAGTACCGGATCTGACGTGAGGGCTTGCTTTAATGCCGTGAAAGCGCTTTCGCAGTCTTCGGACCAAATGAAGGGGACGTTCCTTGCGAGGAGCTGATAGAGCGGAGACACAAGTTCCGCGAAGCCACGTATGAAGCGCCGGAAGTAAGAAGATAACCCAAGAAAGCTGCGTAGGTCCTTTTGACATAGTGGACGAGGAAAATCGAGGACGGCGGCAAGCTTTTCGGGGTCCGACCGAATTCCTTCTTTGCTGACAAGGTGGCCGAGAACCTTGATTGTCTTGCTAGCAAAGGTACATTTCTTGGTGTTAAGCTGTTGACCGGATTTTGCAAGGCATGTGAGGACTTCGTCAAGACATTGTAGATGCTGCAAGAACGTGGATGAAAACACTACTATGTCATAGAGATAGAACAGACATGATTTTCATTTCAAACCATGCAATACGCCATCTATCTTGCGTACGAAAGTGGCGGGTGCGTTACAGAGTCTAAAAGGCGTCACATTGAGCTCGTACAACCCATCTGTCATTGAAAAGACAGTCTTCTCTTTATCAGACTCTGACATTGGTATGTGCCAGTAGCCTGACCTAAGTTCGAGGCTAGAAAAATACTCTGCGCCCTGTAATGAATCCAGTACATCATCAATCAGAGGGAGAGGATATACATCCTTGCGCGTTATTTTGTTTAGCGCACGGTAATCGATGCAGAAACGCACTGTCCCATCTTTCTTTTGAACGAGAACAACTGGGGATGACCAGGAACCCGAGAAAGGACGTATGATGTTGCGTCATAGCATATCTGAGACGTTTTCCTCGACGATCTTGCATTCTGCCCGAGAGACGCGATATGGGCGCCAATGTACAATATACGAGAGTCGTCAGTCTGGATGCTGTGAATAGCGGTGGCAGTCATGCTGAGGGCGGGTGAGTTCACGCCAAATAGAGAACTGTGTCTATTCAACAGGGCGAGCAAATCTTCAGTTTGATCAGGTGTTAAGTCAGTGCTTATGGTTGCCGAGGCAGGTGTGGAAGAGTCATTGACAGTGATTGTGACTTTGGGAGATCTTTGTGGTTGTTGTTCGGAAGAGTAACAATCGCAACAGGCTCACTGTCGACCGCGCAAGATACTCTTGAGCCACAGGGGAGCAGTACACACTCGGGCGTTCGATTTATGACGGTTAGGTAGGTAGACCCATCGAAGAAGCGAATAAGTCCTGGTGTGATCGCAATGCCCCTACGTAGGGTTTGGCCGTAAGGGAGAATTAGCACATCACCATTCACAATGTCGTTGCAATTAACACTTATAATTTCTTCGGTGTATGGCCGAAGTACATAGTCTGACATGGTGACAAAGCGGATGCGTTCATCGTATTCAAGCGGAGAAGAGTCAGTGGCATTTAGATGCAGAAAGCGCTGGTGACAAGACATGAAAGCGGACGCAGAAGACAAAAAATCCCACGCCAGAATGAGAGCATGGGTGCACTCACGAAATACCGCGAAAACGATATAATGACAAATGCCGTCGATGCAGACACAAATGGTACACTGTGCAAGTGGAAGAATGAGAGCCTTGGTCGCCGCACGGAGAGGTGGGCCGCCATAAGGCGTGGTGACTTTTCGAAGGTGGGAACAAAAATCAGCACGAATAATCGAAACAGCAGCGCCAATGTCTACAAGAGTCTTGACGCGTACACCTTCTACAAACTCTAGTATCAAATTCGATGGCCGTTCTGGAGGAATTGTTAGCTGTCCGGTGGATGCAGTTTCTCCTCCTAAAACTGTATTTGGGAGTTTTCCGCGTGGGCGTTCGTGGAATGGGAGGCGGGCCGCAGAGGGGACACTGAATGGCGACCTGCGGCGAGACGTACGGGAATTCCCAGGCATGTCAGTATGGTAGGTAGGAGAAGGTGAACGGTAATAGAACGATCGGTAGGGTGGTCATAGGTAGGTAGTTCATGGTCGGACGGAAACTTCGATGTTCTTCAGGAGCGTAGCCACAATGCTCGTCTTGTTGGCGCCGCCGACAGTACCGAGCGATATGTCCTCGATAGCCTCAGTAGTAACAGATTGCTCGAGGTGGGCGCTGAGGTGCGTAGTAAGGTGGTACACGCACTGGAGGTGACAACGAAGCCACAGGCGTATGGTCGGCTGGTGTAGGCACAGAAACGGTGGGTGCGGCAGAGAGCGCGGCAACTTCGACGTACGTGCGCGTATGGCGCACGCAGGGACCGTTAAAACACGTCGGATGTGATGCGGACGCGATCTCTTGTTTAAGCAGGTCTCGCAAGCTATCTTTTTCAGAAAGGAGAGTAACTTCCGCACCGCAGGAAGAGCAGCGCTTGTGAAGCTCTTCACGAACGATGTCGCGATTAAGCGCACGCAAGTTGAGGGGTGCAGGCAAATGAATGTCGGTGTCATCGTAGCAGAGGCGAAGAGACTGAAGCTCGTCAAGTCGCTGACAGATGGTTATCATGACCTGGGTGGTCACAGGATTTTGCGTGGCGAGGGCGTTAAATGTGACCGTGTTAATGCCTTTAATAATGTGGCGTATTTGGTCGTTCTGAGACATGCCGGTGTTAACGCGCTTGCATAGTGCAAGGACATCCTCAATATAAGAGGTGTAAGATTCACCCGGCAGCTGCATGCGTTCAGCGAGCTTCTTTTTTGCTGCCTCAGTGCGAACTGTAAGGGCACCAAATATTTGACGAATTTGCTACACGAAAGTGTCCCAGGGGCACCAAATATTTGACGAATTTGCTACACGAAAGTGTCCCAGTCGGGAAGATCCAGCTGGTGGTTCCAGAACCAAGTTTTGACAACATCGGACAAGTAAAATGGGACGCTGCGCAACTTCTGTGGATTGTCCCACCTGTTCAAATCGCTGACGTGGTCGTAGTTCTTGATCCAGTCTTCGACATCATCGCCTCGGAGACCGGAAAACACAGGTGGATTACGCAGATGAAGGTTGTTGGGCGGAGCGGGTGGCGGTGGCTGGAGTAGGAAGGCGACGTTGGATGGGCCTGGGTTTTCTTGGGCCGCCATGGCTGAGGGTTGTATGCCACGACCCGAACGGAGCTCTAGCGAGAACGGGCGAGAGGACATGACGGAACGAAAAGCACCCTCCACCACTTGCGAGGAACCGGTTTATTCAGCCAGGCTCGAGCTAAATCACACTGGGGATGATATTTACAGATGATGAAGATGTACAGGTGATGAAGATATCTAAAGAGAATGAAGAGTCATTCGCTTGTCGCGCTCTCAATAGGCTACAGAAACTAGGACCTTTGCAAAATGAAAATTGGTTTTCATTTTCAGCTTTAAGTAGCAACCTTTAAATGATGCCCCGCCGTGGTGGTCTAGTGGCTAAGGTACTCGGCTGCTGACCTGCAGGTTGCGGGATCGAACCGAGGCTGCGGCGGCTGCATTTCTGATGGAGGCGGAAATGTTGTAGGCCCGTGTGCTCAGACTTGAGTGTATGTTAAAGAACCCCAGGTGGTCAAAATTTCTGGAGCACTCCACTATGGCGTCTCATAATCTTAGGGTGGTTTTGGGACGTTGAACCCCACATATCAATCAACCTTTAAATGATTCCGCAGTAGATTTATCTGAAATTCAACTTTAAGCCATATTTTTGCATATGTCGCAAATTCTTCATATGATACAGGAATGAGGACCTTGCAAAATAAAAAGTGGTTGTCAATTTTCAGCTTCAAGTAGCAACCTTTAAATGATTCTGCAGTTCAAGTATCTGAAATTCAACTTTGATGCATACTTTTGTGTATGTCGCAAATTCTTCAAAAGCTACAGAAACTAGAACCTTCGAAAATGAAAATTGGTTTTCATTTTTCAGCTTTAAGTAGCAATTTCGAATTATTTCGCAGTTAAATTATCTGAAATGCATACTTTTGCGTATGTCGCAAATTCTTCTTATGCTACAAAAACGAAGACCTCGCAACAAAAAACGTTCTTCACAACTGCGTAACATGTTGTGTGCCACCTCTAGTGCGCACACATGAAATAAACAAAATTATTGAAGATAGAACTTGAGTTACCCAGGCGAGAAAAAAAATGAAAAGGTAAATTGTTGCATGCACTTCGCACTCTCCTCCATGAACTCCAAAACAATTGGTTATAGTAAATGTACCTTGGACGAGACTGCGCTAAATTTTTATGCTGAAAGCTACATGACCCGTGAGTACCTGGCAGCCGGCAATAAAGGTGGCGCACATTTCGTGACTTGCTTGCTCAAAGTTTTTCTGTATGTCGCGAATTCAAGACATATGGCAGTGAAGGGTTCAAGGGCCTTCAAATGACCTCAGACATTTTTTTCCCTGAAATATCTGGTGAACATTGTTTTCGTCACGTTCACCTACGCCACATGTGGCAATGCTACCAGCCACACCACAAGTTCTAAGAAACCATCCTTTCTCCTAATGATAATGTGTAGAGCACAAAAGCGAAATCGTCGTGCGGTGGCACAGTGCGTTCTGAGTGTGCATATGTGGTAGTCAGGAAGACAACACCAGTAGGTTGTGAAGCGCAACCTCGAGAGTGAGAGACCCATGCCTTCAACGGTGCTCAATGGTCCTGTTGGAGCCCAACTAGCATTTGTGGCAAAGCAGGAGTCCAGCTGGGTGACTGGCTCAGGTACGAGGTGATGCGTGGTTGTTCCGGCTGCTGATCCTGAAGGCTGGGTAACCAACCAACAAGGCCAACCGATGTTCCAGCTGGATGACTAGCCCATGGAGCAGACGAGGTCCACTGTTTGCGCCGCCGTCCACAGTGGTGGATTGAGTCCTCGCGACGGGACACAAGGGAAGTCCATCGACGTTCCTGCTGGGCGACTTGCGCAAGGAGCCGGCGAGGGGCTGGCACGACGTCAGGGTGTTGCCAGGACAATACGAGGTGGCTGGGTGCTGCTGTTGCTGCTGTTGCTGCTGTTGCAGAGGACCGGATCAAGGAAAGACCGACCCACGTCGAACACAGTGAGCAAGCCAGGCGGCGCACTATGCTCAAACGACCGGTATCCGCGTCAATGACAGAGTGGGAAAGCTTTGCTTGAAGACAAATGCCTCAATAGCTTGTGTGCACTATGTTAATGCATGTTTGTTTATGTGTGGTATGAAAGGTTAATGTTATTGTCAACGTGTAGTTTTGCACTTGTGTACTGTTAGGCCCTTTCTGGAGCGTTCTTGCTCCAATAACATTGCACTCTTCTCCAGCCATCCCGAGTGGCATGTGCGACGTCAGCCTGTTGGCTCTTTGTAACTTTTGGCGAGCAGCTGCCAGTGCTAAAGTGGATGTTCTCTGGCCTAGCATTTGTCACCGAATGTGTATACAATGTTGGCGATCATTTGAAGGGCCACTCACCAGGCCCCATACCGGATTTTAGTTAGACAGTGGAAGTTGTTGGGTGTCCAATGAGAAACATTTTGCCTCAAAAATTTTTCGAATCGGTGCATCACGAGCGGAGAAAAAAGGTTTCTTGAAGCGGCGCGAAAGGAGGATGGGAGAAGGCGAGCTCGAAACCCTTGCCGCTCTTCCGCGTAACCTTCGCAAGCCAAATCTTTTCCCCATCCTCTCCAGCATTCCATCATGAGATGACGTGCGCATGATGTGCCCAAACAAGTCCAACCCCCGAGCACGCGAGCAGCGTTGCTTTGTTGACCAGCGTTATTTTGTGGTCTTCTGCCTGTTTCTGGGGTTTGTTTGAAAACGCTGGCTTAAACGCGGTAGAGTAGATGAACACAATGAGTGCGCGAACGCGTAGGAGCGTTCCACGGTGGTCGTCTGCTCAATGCGATGAAAGCGGGGACACGAACGCACGCGAAACACTGGCACATTAGGCCCGCATCTCGTAGGATTTCATGGGAAAACATGAAATAAAAATGCGCACAATTTTTTATTGCATCTCATTATTTAAATTAAGTTTTATTATTCTCTTAAAGCAACAAATACATAAACTACGCATGTTGTGTTAATTAATTTTTGCCATTGCACGTAGTATACTGTTGACAACGTCAGAGCGGACTCGTCTACGTAGAGGACCAACGTCATTGCATTCATTGCCTTGTGCGTAGGGCCATTCCTACGCCCACATCATGCCCTCATTCTCTACACGTGCGCCGGCAGAGGGGAGGGGGAGCAGCTTTGATCTTGAAGTTTGACCCATTTTGGCGGCGCGTAGCGTTGTAAATTTTGACAGACGTGATCATGAATGCCTCGTCTGCGCATTGCGTTTGTCAGCTCAAAATCGTCAAACCTGGTGAGTGGCTCTTTAAAGGCATCCGCACAACACAGCGTCTATTGCCAACCTAATTTGCTAGACCACGGGTCGGCATGGCAACAGCGGTAAGCCAACAAGCACGGATTTGATGGAGCCACAGGAACCAAAAGCGGGTACTGTTTTGAAGATGACGCATGTCAATTTGTTCTGAGAAGGCACTCGATGAGGAGGGAAAGTGGCTTTGGGAGAGACTAGCCGAGAAATGGAAGGTAGCAAAGGAAGTAGCGAAACGAGGTGTCACCGAGTTTTGATCAGTGTGTGATTCTACTATTACGGCACCATTTCGAAGAACTCTCACTGCTACGTGTTCTTTGTAAACTCGAGCGCAACTGTCGCATCACAGCTGAATTTCAACTTCTAGGTGGTTTAGGGGCCCCAAAAGAGAAAATGAGGGACTGGTCAGGGTAAGAATGATGGCACAACTAGTACAAAAGGCTCGAAAGAAATTTATCAACATTTTCACAACTACTGCCACTGCATTTTTCTTGGTGTGAAACATGGGTAACTTGTTTTACTGTACTATTTTCAAAGGGCTACTGACACAAACATTTTTAGTTGACACTTTTTTTTTCATCAAGTGAAAGACCAAGTCCTAAAAAGCCCAGAAAATGTGCACCCTGAAAAAGTAATTGAAAAGCATTTTTGAAAGCTAGTTTTGTGTATCCTGGTGTTGCAACAAGGTATGGGCCTCTCGTCGCGTACCCATGCACAATATTGTGACGCTTCCACAGCCGTCCAGCATCGTGTCTCTGTTGGTGACGCAAATGTGGCCTCCTTGGATGTTTTAGGGATGCTCAAGTGGTCATTTAAAAGTTTTGGTGCGTAACGTCTTCACAGCTAGCCAGACTGCTGCATGAAGTAACCAGAATTCGTGCTGCAGCTTGACAGCAAGCTAGTGTCAGTGTAGGTAGCTGCACCACGAAAAAGTTGACTTTGATATCAAAATAAATTATCTTGCCAACATTTGCAAGCCTCACACTTGCTCAGAGTCACCTCTGTGCACAGGCTTATGTGGCAGTAAGAACACATTTCTGAAAAATGGTGTCAGTGCCCCTTCAAGGTACACCAGGTTGATTTCACGTCGTTCTGTGGCACTGTCTGTGCTCTTGAATTGATAAAAAACGAAATTGTGTGGCCCAGATGATGGCCTAAGTATGTTTTTCAAGCGTTCTGTGGAAGTTCTTGACAGATTTTTTTTTTATACTGTTGAGAGCCTCATAATTATTTATCTACTTTATTTAATAATTTGCAGAATACAGTGAGCCCTCACACGTCGCGGAAATGGGAATAACGCATGCAACATAAAAGCATAGCAATACATTGTCTCAAAAACCAAAAGATTGCAGAAGAAAAAAAAATCTTATTGTGTGAATGGTTTCACCTGCATGTGAGTAGTTTACCATAAAGAACTTTGCATCAGCAACGTGAGATTTCTAGTACTTTCTGGAAACTGTGCTGTGCTGCAGTAATTGAATCAAGCATATCCCATTCCCTTACTACACGAGGGAAAAGCTGAAAGCATTGTTAATGCACAAGTATTCTTTGAACGTTAGGTCATGTTTTTGGAGTACTTTTCCTTTTTACTTTAGAATTGCGAAGGCTGAACCATTAGTCTTAAAGGGACGATTCAACAATTGATAAAAAAACTTCAATCGAATTTCGCTCTGTTGCGGAAGGTAGTGCGTGCCATCCTTGGATGTTTTAGGGATGCTCAAAGCGTGGTATGAAGAGCGGATGGAGAGAGAGCGTGAGCAACGAGCTTCAGAGCGAAAGGCGGTGAAAGAAAAGCTCGAATTAGAGACGCTAGAACTCGAGCGGCGACTTGAGCTTGCGATGGCAAAAAGGGGGTATCTGGGGATACAGAGGAGTGAACCAGTGGCTGAGGTGTGCTCTGACAGCAGTTACATCAGGAGCGATTTGAATTTATGTCAGGCTGACCCTGTACCTCGTCATGACCTTTCGCTAGAGAATGAAACTAGGGAAGAGTATGACAGGGAGGTGGGTAGCCAAAAAACTAGGAGACTCGAGGAGCTTATTGAAGCAGAGGAATGCTTCGTGAGCATGGAACAAGAACGTTTTATTCAAAGTAAAAAGTGTGTTAAAATATGTGAGAAGTCAAGCACACTTCATGCAGAGGTAGGATTGTCTCTGAAGAGCTCTACTGAAGGAGCAGTAAAAGGTCTCCGAGCTAACGCCGGTGAATGCTGTAATGAAAGCTCCGACCTAGTTTCTGCCTATTGTTTTGTGCCACTGGATGTAGCAACAGACGCTATGTACACAGCTTTTCACGATGAATATAACTCGCCCATACATAGAGAGGGCTTGAGTTCTCGAGAAATTGTAGATGATGCTTCCATGAGAAAACTGGAGCAAAATACAGAAACACTTGTTCAAGAACAGAGAGTAGAGTTGCAATGTAGGTCAGCTCTATGTGATTATGAGGGTAGTCACGACGACCCAGGCAGAAGGGTTGAAAGTTTGGATAAACAAGCTAGACAAAAAGCTGAAATGATAGAAAGTGAACCCGAAGGCAGTAATGGTCCAGCACGTCATTGTACGAGGAAGGACGCAGACTGGTGCTCTCTGGCATCTTCGGTTGAAGAGGTAGCTTCTCTAAAGGTGTCTGAACGATTGTCGGCTTACGAGCTCAAGCAAGGCGTTTCTAGGGAGGATGAAGTCATTCAGACGTGGTTGTACTGGCGCGCCTGGAGGCAACGTTTCTGACTGGCATACAGCCATTCCAGCGTCTATGCTTGTGATTTAGAGGTAGGGCGTCTGGTGATACACAGCTTTAGGTTCAGTCAAGCTTACGTTCGATAATTCTTCCACCGGCATCGAATTCCTCACTCTTGTCAATTGGTTCGGGCTGTTAAACGTCTTGTTTGGGACGCTATAACTTAAGCGTCAAGTTCCATTTCCTGGTGGTTTCTTTTGGATCTTGATTGCGGACCACAGAAGGGTGTTTCATGTGAGCAGTTGAAGAAGTTTCATGCAATGTAACATTGACTTGACGTGTAGTTCTTCTTTGACTTAATGGGGTATATATGAGAAAAGGTGATGTACTAAACAGGCTAAATTGGGGATTTTCATTATCACCTATATAAGTTCATACTTTTTCTTGCTTCGTGTGTATATAGGGGTTAGTGAATATGGACCTCTGGATGATGTAGTGAGCTGTGAGTGTGTGTTTTAAGTGACTTCATCTAAGAACTGAGTAGCAGTTTTTCATGCAGAAAAACTTTCCCAAAAAGGGGCCCGTTGTGGTGTACTATAGTGAAGTGGTGGTGTCGGTGAAGTGTGGTGGCACCTTGGTGTTATGTACAACGTGCTCGGAGGTGATGGCAGCGGTGCTTCTCAATTGAGCGGTGGAAAGATGATGATGACGTTAGCGCGAAACGTCACGCATGAAACTGCGGCCCACCAAAAGGAAGAGGAAGTTTGCGCGAAAGGTTGCACTGCAGCCAATGCACGAGGGGGAAGAAGAGGAAGACGAGTCGGGCGCAGAACGAGATCGGGCTGGCTGGAGCGCAGATTCTGGGTGTCGCGCGACTGCGGTGTCGGGTTCCGGACCCGACCGCGTGAAGTCAGGCAAGGTCAGGACGCTCCAGCTGCCCACGGTGTACTCGGAGGTACGCGGCCTTCCAGAGTTCCGGCCGGGACTGTTCAAGGTCACGTCCCAGTTGTCCGGGCTTCGACTCCAATTCCGAACCACCCGTGGAGGGTGGAACCTTCAGCGGGGTGATCATCTCTTCGACACGAGCCAGCATCGGCAAACGGCCGCAGTTCTTGCTAAGGCAAGGGCTACTTTCTCTTCCGCCAAGCGTCGCCGTTCTGGTCAGCGCGTGACTCCAGCTGCTGAGACATCGCCAACGTCTGCCGCCTCAACCCATCAAGCCACCGCCACCATCAACGCCACCGGTGACTGTTGATTTTTATAAACATTCTAGCTGGACAACTATTAGGACAAGTTTCAGTTTGTCTGCTTAGACTCGGTGTCTGTACATCGCAACTTCATCTCTTTTTTTTTGTTAATTATGCTTAAAGTTTCTACTTTTCTTTGCACACCTTAAACGGCTTCGTAATTTCTAAGCTCCGAGGCTTTCCCTCCGAGCAACAATTTATTAAACCATAAACCTGCATCACAAGCCCCAAAACAGAATTTGGCTGATGCCCATGCACGGAGGCACTATTGTATGTCACACCATTATTCTGCCACCTCAGCTGATTTATAAAGTGCAACATTGTATTAAGACGAAGCCTGAGATGCCTCATCAAATGTGGAAACTCTGCAAAAGATCAAGCCACTAATAATTGCTAATATTTGTGAAACATCATTGTGAGCTCATGACACGCCATCATAATTTTGGTTAATGGTGCGTGCCCGATCATAGAGGTAAAATGAGATGTGGTGCATAAATCCCGCAATGTTGCCCATCCTGAAGGCACTGTGCAGATTTAGATCAATCTTGAAGTCTGGGCAAGTCCAGATGGGCAATTTTTTGGTAAGCTCAAAAGGTGGCCTCAAGCCCAAGGTATATCGTTTTTCTGAGTGAGCTCTACAATTATGTAAACCCATGGTGGGGAGGCACGATTAGTGCGTCAACTGAGCTCAAAAGAAATATATAGCATAACATCTTCACGTTGTCTTTGGCAAATGCCTTGCTTACACCGTCAAATAATACTCTAGACATGTTTTCCAGATATCTGGGGCTTGATGTTTTCAGAGCTTTTTTCATTTTTTTTTTTAATACGAAGCATTTCTTAGCGAACTTGAGCGTATCTATCTAGCCGCCTACGACTTTCAGCTCGCCTGGCTGTTTTGATAGTGGTATCGATTCCAAAATTTGTGTGGCATAACATGACTGCATGACGAGCATAAGTGACACGAAAATCATGACATGTATGTCATGAATGTCATGATTTACTTTTCATGACCTTGCTGCCCTTGCGGTGGTTTCGTTCACATGACATGTTACAAAACTGGTGTGGTATGACATGACTGCATGACGAACACAAGTGACAGACCTTAACATTAGTCAGATTCAATGTAACATGATATTTTTGTCAGCTATTCTTCACTCTGTTGCTTTTTTGTTCATGAAGGTCTGGATGCCGCGAAAGCTGTTTTTTATTTTTATTTTTTTGATGTACGAACTGTGTACAAGGGTGTTGGGTCCTCTGTCAGGCTATATGCCTTTAGCCCCATCATCCTTTTGTTTCTTGTGTCTTGTACAAGAAAACAATAAAACAAATTTTGAAAATTGAATTGAAAATTGAAAAAACATGGAAATCATGACATGCATGTCATGAAAGTCATGTCTACATGCCATGCTCATGGTGCACTCGCGGCCGTTTCGCTAGCTTCACGTATACCAATTTGGTATTACGGGACTTGAATAGATGATGAAGGTATGTGATTGGTGCAAACATGATAATCATGAGATGCGTGTCATGTAACAACATGACCACATGCCACGCTCATGTTGTGCTCGCCGCGGTTTCACTACCAAATTTGGTATTATGGCACTTGAATGAATGATGAAAGTATTTGACTGATTCAAACAATATAATCATGAGATGCGTGTTATTTAACAACATGAATACATGCTATGCTCATGATGCGCTCGTGGCCGATTCGCTAGCTTAACATCTACCAAGTTCGGTATTACGTGATGCGAACATCCAACATAAGTAATTGACCCGTCCAAACATGATAATCATAAAATCCGTGTCATGTAACAACATGACTACATGCCACGCTCGTGGCCGCTTTGCTAGCTTCACATATAACCAGTTTGATATTACATCACGTGAATGTATGACGAAGGTATGTGACTGGTACAAACATGATAATCATGAGATGTGTGTCCAGTAAGAACATGGCCACGTGCCAGACTCAAGACGCCAATACATTTTGTTGAGACCTGGTGAGCGTGCGGTTCGGCGTTAGTTTAGTCGCGTTACGCCGGCGATGCCACGTTAGGCACAGCCTTATACTCGCAGGCTTAAGCCGCGCTGTGTTGCCCTGACGCATGCGCATTAGAGCGCACCCGGCGTCCCTCTGTCACAAAGAGCGGCAGACGCAGTGCTGTCTGGGTAACGCCGTCGGTGCAAAATGCAGCATGTTGCCTTTTGCTACATTTCGCGCCCGTTGTGCCTGGCGTCGGAGTAAAAAGTGCTCGCACTTTGCTGGCGTAGCGTCGCTGGGCTTAGCGTGCGCGCACGTAAACGTTACGTTTGTGTATATTGGCCCCTACATGATGCACTCGCCACCGTTTCGCGTATACCAAATTTGGTATTAGGGGATGGGAACAGACGACGAAGGTAGGTGACTGGTGGAAACATAATAATCATGACGCGCGTGTCATATAAGAACATTAGAACATACCATGCTCATTTTATTTATTTACTTTATTTATTTATTTCCAGGTACTGTTGGCCGATTGAGCTGTTACAGGGGTGGGGTAGAAAACTGACATAATCGTCATGTCATGCATAAAAAAGAAATGAATAGCCGATACAAAAGTAATACATCACTATACTACGTTCTACGACTTACATGCTACATCACATACATTACAAAATACACTTCCCAATATTACATCCTACAACGTACATGAGACAAGTTACAGCAAATAGATTCATAGTCAAAAGATGACAGGCACACACACCAAAAACAGCAATCACCGTTTACGAAGACTCACTTAGAAAATATTTCGTAACATTGTTTTCAAAATGTTCTGCAGTTTGAGAATCACGTATGGCATCATGATGCGCTCGCGGCTGTTTCGCGAGCTCCACATACACCAAATTTGATATCAGATCACGTGAATAGATGACAAAGGTGAATTACACGTCTGAACATGATAATTATGACACGTAAGTCATGTACGGCATTATTTACTTCCGCCTCGTATCGTTCTGCTGATTTTAAAGTATCATATCAACCTTCCTCATTTGTGCTTCACATATCATCGATTCCTACTTTACGTGGGATCTGCCAATTTTTTTTTCTTGTAATTTGGAGGACATTATTCAGAGTTTATTTATTGGTGGGAATTCTGTGCTTATGGGTTTTTTTTTTGCCAATGCTGATTTTCTGACATTTGGAGTTTAGTTTTACATTATTCTTAATACTGCAATGTCTTGCATAAAATGTCTATCAACAAAAACAGATCACACACAGGATATTTCAGTTACCAAAAAGGTCTGAATGTACGAACACGTGTACAAACAAGCACAAATGCTGCAACACTAAACACATACGATTGTGCTCATTACAACCTCAATGTTAGTTGTAGCAGATGTTAGCATACCTCATGTGGTCTGTAAGTTCAGTGCTGCCAGCGGACTGTATATCGAGATGTCGCCTGCGGCTCCCTGGGGCTCTGCATATGTTGATGTCTCTTGCTCCGTTCATAAGAAACCCTTTATTTAGTGATTTTATCTTCATTTATTAGGTGCTTATATTGCCATTAGCAGACCTTACAGCAGGGGAGTATATGCATCTTAAATGAACAGTCATTTAATATTCATTTCACAAAGCGTGGTGGAAACCTTTATTACATTGTGTGTCAATAATATCTGACGAAAGAGCATTCCACTTGCTCGTGGTTCTACTAAAGAATTAATAGCAAAATGTGTCGCCCTTAAAAAGAAGCTTCTGAACTTTTAGGTTATGGTTCCTGCTGCATGAAATATATCAAGGCATTTTGATGTTTTTTCCTATCTATGCCTGTTTGGGAATAGTAAATGCTGTGAAAAAGCTTGAGTCTCGGGGCCTTTATTCTGTCTTTCAAGTCCTGCCAGTGAATAGCGTGCTTACTTTCAGTAATACTGATGCTACTGTCGTAAAATGAAATACCTGAGACGAATCGAACAGTCCTACTCTGAATTTTTCCTAGTAGGTTGTCTGACTGACAAGAGTGGAGGTTCGAGCTGATACACACCTACTGAGTGAAATAAAGCAGTTCTTTCAAATGACTAAGCAATCGCCCAAAATTTTGACGTAGGAAACTTAGTTTGCATGCTGCCTTTTTTGTCATCTCCTGTACATGCATATTCCATATTCAATCCAAAGTATAACACCTAAGTATTTGCATTCCCTAACCTTACGTAACGTAACAATAATTTATACTCAAATGCCTTATTTATGTGTTTTCTTGTAAAGGTGATGTTTAAACACTTTGAGACATTTAACGACATTTCCCATTTCACACGCAAGGTTACTCTCAAGGGCTTCACAATCAGATTCTCTATCAATAAATCTATACGCCACGCAGTCATCTGCAAACATCTAAGAAAAGGACATTATGCCACTAGAGATATCATTTATGTGCAATAAAAGTAAGAGAGGCCCCAAGACCAAGCCTTGGGAGAACTCCAGTGGTCACTCCTGCGGTTTTAGAGGAGATGCCATTGAAAACCACAGACCGTTATCTATGTGAAAGATATTGCGATATCCATGCAATTACGTTTTTGTTCAGTTTGTTGGCATGACACTTGCTAATTAGTAGATCATGAGTCATGATGTCAAACTCTTTATGGAAACCTACAAGTATGCAATCAATTACTTGTCTTTTTTTTATTGCTCAGGCCGAATTGTGGGTGAATTCCGTCATCTGCATACTACAAGAAGAACCTTGCATATGTTTCTTTGCATTTAATAAATTGTGCTTAATGTGATACGACATAATACAATTACATATAATGTCTTCGATTACTTTGTGTGTAATACTAGTCAAGGACACAGGCCTACAGTTCTCAATACGGTTTTCAGGTCCATTTTTGTGTGAAGCCTGACATTTGCTAATTTCCTGTCAGTAGGAATGGCATCACCACTTAAATGCTGACTGCAAAAGCACAGGCATAAAGAATTATAACAACTACTAAGCATTGCTGCTTTGTCAGAGCTTACGTACACCCTCCAAGGCAGTCATCTTGCGGCATTTCTTTATTAGACAATGAAAATTCACACCAAGGACCCAAGCCAGACAATTACTAAATACAGATGAAAAATAACTACTAAATACTTCTACTTTGTGCTTGTCATCAACAATAATGTTGCCTAAGGGCTCAAGAGAAGGAATGCTGTTATAGTGATGACCAATACGACTTATACACTTCCAAAATTTTTTCGGACCTTTACCAATCGCTCCCCAAACTGCGTGTGATGTGTGATGGGTGTGGACATGATAAACTTTAAATCTGCTCAGCCGGCTTTTGTCTTCATCACTGCTAAGAGAATGTCCTTTCGTTAAAGAGTGGAACAGGCTCACATTGGCCATTAAAATTGCGATACTTTTTTTGGAAGGCAGGCCGCTCTACGTATAGCGTAATCATGAAATGCATCTAGCACCTAAATACGATCCCGCTGTATGTTGCCTAGCAACCACTTGGCGTAGTGATGTGCATTTCAAACTGGGTCAGGGGATGGGAAAGGGAAGTGAGGGTAAAGATCGGAAAGGGTTAATCAGACCACAGCTGTGTTTAGTATAGTACACCTAGGAACTAGATTTCATTGTTATAACCTACAGTGTGGTCGGGGGCATTGTTGTCAGTGGGCTACTTGACCACAGAGAACACACAAAAGTTGATGGTGCAGCAGCGTCTCATTGTTACAATTAGTACATTGCTAAAACCAGTATTTTTGAGACATGAAACCCGACAAAAAAACCAATCGGCTAAAACCAGTGTTGTTACAAGCAGGTCTAACTCTCAAGCTGCTTCTCACTTCACTTTTTAAAAGTCACTAGAATACTGCACTCTGTGTATGTTTTTTTTTTGCCTGTTGATGTTTTTAGGACTGTAAATATTTAAAACATGGTCAAGTCTCGACCCTTTGTAGAGAATGTTATAAATATTTGAAAGTGGTGGCCTACAGGGGAAATCAATAAATGCAGTGTAAGTTTTTTCAGATTTCATTTCATAAGATCTGCAAACGATAGTGGTGAATCATTCTGTAGGAAGTACTGGTTGCATAAAGCAATGATGTCTGCAAGTAAACTGCTAACGATTTGGAAACATGGGGCTTCTGCAGGGAGTGCACTGCTTTTGCGATTTCCATGAGCACTTTCGTCTCTCACTGTCTCTCGTGGGAGCATGTTTTGTTTTGTGAATAAGCCTTGCTTGACAGGTAGGAACTGTACCCTGCCACCTTGTTTTAATGCAGTCCTTCAACCATTTCACAGCCTTCCAAATTTACTTGACCAATTAAATAGGATTGCTGTCTGTACCACATGAGGTTCTGTGTGTTGCTTCTAGTTTCATTAGTCTTCTGCGAGGTGCTTTCCTTGAATGTTAACGACTACATTATCTCTAAGTTAAAAATCAATCCGACCTTTGCTGAGAGTGGGTCTGTGCAGGTGCTGGTGCCATGCCTGTCACTGCAGAGCATGAGCACGGCTGTGCGCACAGAGACGCTGAACCAGAACATGCAGTTGCGGCTGTCCCACAAGCCCCCTCCGACAGCTGGGGCGCCCTTGGTGGGCGGCGGTGGTGGAAGCCCCGGTGTGGCGTGTCCCGTGCTCACCACGTCCTCGGCCTCTGCGCGTCCTGACGAAGCGATGGGCCACCGAGGGGTGAGCAGCAGCAGCAGTAACAGTGCATTGCGCGAGAACCCGCTCACCGTGCTGCTGGCCTGGATGAATGCAAAGGACTCGCACCTGCAACACTACCACGACTTCTACCTGCAGCTGGGCTTCGATGTCCTGACGGTGCGCACGCTACCAATGCAGCTGGCATTCCCTACATCGGGAGCACAGGTATGTGCACCGCACTGGCTTTGGTTGAGACTATTCCGGGTAATATCTCGGTATGCTTCTGGCAGCTAGCAGTAGTTTCCAATTTTACTGGGCAGCTAGTGTTTTGTTCGTGTCTGTGTGGTGGAGAGAGTGCGCTCACTATCAGTGGTTCCAGTTATCCTCACCCGCCCTTGGCAATGGTGCCCAAAGCTTCACAGCTTTGCGTTGTGTCTACATTCGACAAGGCCACTTTATTATTTATCGTACTGAAAAGACTACCATCATGCATGTTCAATGTGATGATACCGAAAAAAAAGACCATTTTAAGGAAGGTGCTTTTGTGGACTGCATTGGACATCTTGATTATGCTCCCCATAAGAAGTTTAGGGTGGTTCACTTCACCTTTTCTGTTGGGCCGAGTACTTAGATGGCAAGACGTGATTATCAGCTGCAGCTTTGCTCTCTAGTGTCACAGTGTTAGCGAATTTGAAGCAATCAATGCCAAAATGTGTGTGTGAAAATTATAGGATAATATGATTCCTTTAGTAAAAATGTTAATCGATTTTCAATTTTTGAACGTTTTCACTGTCGGTTGTTTCCGACCACAACGCACTTCCAGTGTCTGCTTGTTTTGGAATTATTGGTGAATTTCAAAACACAGAGAAATTGCACATTGTGAGGTTATGACTGATAAGGAGGGGAAGAAACCCAACAACATTTTTGCTGCTGATACCAGCTAATGAGGTGGCAACGATTGAGTCGTGTTTTGGTCTATTGGAAGGGGAACGGCGCATGCCTTTGATCTTGATGTGCTATAGCATAAAAACCAATTGAATAGAAAATAAAAAAAGAAGGTGCACCCTGCAAGACCTGCGGCTTGAAAACTATTGCACTCGCAATCACAAGCGCGCTGCATAATTGCTCGGTCTGTGAGTAAAAACTCCGTAAACAGGGGTTGTATCAAGCTGACTAACCCCTGTTTATGGATTCTTTCATCGCAAGCTTCCAACTTCTCCTCCCTGCCGTTTTTTGAATATTTGTGAGGGTGCACTAACCATGTCCTTCTGTTAAGAGGGGTAGACACGGTTACTTTGTACTCCTAATTACACTATCAAAACGGCGAGGGACAAAAGTAAGGGCTTCTAGAAAGATTGGACATATGATATAACCAGCACAATCACCTAAACATGCCCACTTTGCACTCTGGCACAATTTCCTAAATGCACTATGGAGGATGCACCGTCATGTCAGCAACACTGTAAGGGGGGAAACATTCACTATGTTGACAGCAGTGGGGGCCAGCTACTGGTAACATGACTCGCTGGGTTCCACCCCTGACACTCTGCAGTAATTTGTGAGCATACAAAAACACTGGGAGTATTGCTGAGCCTTCGTTGAAGTGGTTTGTAGTGCTTTTGGCCTTGCCTTATATGACTGGAATCAGCAATAAATAATGCAGACCTCTATCTGTGCATCTATGACTTTTTCTGCGACATGGTTCTCGGCTTTGACCGCCATTGTCAGGCCCCACTGCCGATGCTTCCATGATGTCGCCCTTGTTGCTGCTTTCGAATTAGCTTTGGCTTCGTTGGCAACCTTGCTTCTGTGGCGGCTTTCTCGGTGTTGACGGCATTCATAAACTGCCAGCAGGGCCTCGTGCTTCGTACTTGAACCGAGATCGTCTCTGTGTGCTGTTTGGTGTACTGAAAGCGCTACATGCATTTGCCCGCTTCCTCAACGGTGCTCATTGTCATGGAGCCGCAGAAATGGTTTTGTCCGATCATTTGTAGAGATTTGGCAGGCGTCGTAAAGAGCTGCAATAAGACCGTTTTTGCTGCCTTCGTATTGCCACGTGCATTTCTTGTTTTCATTCTTGCTTCATTTAGGTTTTCACCCACAAAGCTTCTCACAAATGCTCAGTGCAAAGTGTGCCTCATTGTTTGAGAAGATTCACGATTATTGGAGATTGTTCTGTTAACATTGCCCGCTAGGTGCGAACACGAGATTATTCCAGGGCTTGCGCGACGAGAAGTGGTAAGCCGGGAATATTAGGCGGCACATGTATAAATGCCGACGCACTTTGCCGCTTGACACTTGATTGACAGGCTATGCTGTATTAGCCCCTATCAGTGCCAGTTTGTGTTGCTGTAGTCTGACCTTCAGTTTCCTGGCCACAGGTTCAGCCAAATGAAGAGTTAATTGATTGATTTGTGGGGTTTAACTTCCCAAAACCACCATTTGATTATGAGAGACGCCGTAGTAGATGGCTCCAAAATTTTGACCACCTGGGGTTCTTTAACATGCTCCCAAATCTGAGTACACGGGCCTACAACATTGCCGCCTCCATCGGAAATGCAGCCGTCACAGCCGGGATTTGATCCCGCGACCTGCAGGTCAGCAGTACCTTAGCCACTAGACCACCGTGGTGGGGCAAATGAAGAGTTCCCTCTCTTACTTTCTTTGTGTTGTCTACGTCGACATCACAACCACGTGACATCTGGTGGAGGTGCTCCCCGGCCCATGTATCGTACGCCCTTTCAAACTGTGAGTTTAGCCCAGGTCGTGAAGAAGACACTGACACCCTCAGTGACACTCATGCCAGCCGCAAACTACAGGCACTACCCCCCAATTCGGACCCTTACCAGAGAACACACGAGATACGACTACGAAGCAAGCCATCACGATGACAACATCTAGGCAGCTAACACCCCTACTGCTTCATCAGCTGAAGGAGCCGTCGAAATTTCAACGGTCACCATGCGAGGACCCGTAGAGCTGGTTGGAAGCATATAACTGGGTTGCCGTCCTCAGCCATTGGATCAATGAAGACAAGCTCAGGCATGTGTACTTCGCCTTAGAAGATGCCACCAGAATGTGATTCGAGAATAAAGAGCCGACCCTAATATCATGGGAGGTTATCTGAACCAGGTTCTGGGCTATCTTCGCCATCAACATCCTCAGAGAAAAGGCCAAAACTCTTCTTGAAACCCTAGTTCAACTACTCAACGAAACCGTCATGCTCTTCACAGAAACATGACTAGACTCTTCCGCCCCGCAGACCCTGAAATGCCTGAAGACAAAAAAGTTCGCCTCCTCATGTGAGGAGTTAAACAGAAACTTCTCACAGGGCTGATGTGGAAGCCACCGAACAGTGTCCAAGAGTTTGTCTCGTAAGCGACTACTATCGAGAAGACCCTGGACATGCACAACCACCAGTACAACCGTCGTTTGACTCAGCAGTTTGCCGATATCCAAGGGCTCTGCTCTGCCCACCTGCGTGAAAGGATGAGAGTGATCGTCCATGAAGAGCTGCGAAAATTCCTGTCTTCGTCACCGCCTTAAGTGGATTTTATTGCTGACGTCGTGCGCCATGAGATCCAGTAATGCCTGCGCATTCCTCTGCAAGCAGAGCCGCAGCCGGAGGCTATGAGCGTCGTTGGTGCAACGCGACGCTTCGCTTCTCCTCTACTCTAACATCAAGAGGCCACACGATCGCAGTTCCACCACCAGACACCGCTGCCGCCGCCGCCATACGCGCCACTTGTTGGCCAGTGCAATGCCCCTAGGAAAACCGACCTGTGGCTTGCCCCCGACCAATGACCTCTCTGCTATCACTGTGAGGAAGCTGGCCACATTTACCACCGCTGCCAGTACCGCCAGATTGGAGTGCATGGTTTCGCCGTCAATGGGCTGTGCCAACCGCAAGGGGGAACGCCTACACGACATTGCAAACTACCTCACAGGAGCGCAGTCAACACACCGACGACCTTACCGTTCACCGTTTCTAGGCCGCTACACATTACCGCATTGCAGGCCAGCCCTGCTACAGCCGATCTCCAAACTCTTACTCAGATAACCAAAGGCAGCAACCGATGGAGGTGTGGTTGCTCTATGATGAACTAGCGAAGTTCCTCTGCTAGTCTTGTCAAAATATTCAAACAAATAGCAGAGTATTCGAATTCGCTTCGATTTGAATTTCAGTTATAGAAAATCTTAAGTAGTCGCAATGAACGAATAGGTGTACATCAATCCACATGTAATGTTATATAAAGGTGGTTTCACAGCATTGTAGGGATGCAATGCCGTGAAAGATTTCATCCAGGGTAAATTCACTCTGCCGTGAAGCCCTACTTCAAACTCGAGGGGGCCTAGCAACACTTTTTGAGCTTGGTCAGAAAACGCTGCCGATCGGTAGTCGAGACTACCAAGAACATGCAAGGCAAATAACATAGTGCAGCTCGTGGCCTCCAACAATAAATTCTCAGAGTTAGCTCAAAATTGCTCTTTTCGTTCAACAAATGATGCCACAAGCTCAAAAATCACTCATCACAGCCATTGTATGACATTGGCTGATTTGAACATGGCACGATCAGTCGTTACTAAGGCTATGCTACGCGTACATGCATGATCGCACTGAAAAGCCACGTATTCGAAAAAAAAAAGAGATAAAGAGCGTTTAAGGTCATGAGGCACCCGTGACATATCTTATTGCGATAGCAATTGTACGGACAGTCTCAGCTGGTCTTTTGTCGTTGCCACTGCCGTCATTCACCGTATATGTATATGTATATACATATATGAAAACTAAAAAAAAATCAGCATATCCACGGGGTGAATGATGATGACTGGGGCGAAGCGTTTGTCAGCCCGTTCATGCTTCCGTCTGTCCGTGCGACCATCCATGCGTCCATTCATGCGTTCATCCGTCCGTTCGTCCACGCATCTGTCCATCTGCCCATCCGTCCATCTGTGAACACTCCAAGTACCGCCATCTCGCATCCCCTGTGGCACATACCCTCTCCGCACTATTGTCCATCCGTCCGTCTGTCTGCTCGTCTGTCTGTCGGTCCGCCTGTGAGTCCATCTATTGAACACTCCAAGTATCACCATCTCTCATCTCACATCCTGGTGGCTACATACGACAACGACAGAGCATGAACAGGCCCACTCTCTAAGGAGCTTCGCCCTTAAAAAAAAGCCGCCCATGCTCGGCGCCCAGCTTGTCGCGATTCACCAATGCGCGCTTGTCTCCCACAAGTACTTTGCCCCATGATGGGGGGGAGGGGGGGAATTTAGATGCTCGTGCGCTTATCCTTTGGTGGGAAGAATTGTGCGCCTTCGGTTTTCACGGGAACGATTGCGTTAGTTGCTGGGCCTACAAAGGTCACTTCGCTCGCTGCACAAGCTTCGTTTGCGAAAAGAGCACACTTAATATATGCAGTGAGTTATAACAACTGGGACACTTGTTGGTTTGCACTCATTTGTACTTGTGATTACATTTCGTTTGTCGTTTTTGTTTGAACAGCGCGGTAAGTCTCGAGCAGTAAATGTTACTAGTTCGCTCTCATCCAGTGTATGTTGTTTTCGTGCCTCATTTGTGCGTGAGGAGCGCGTTGCACATTTCGATCTGTTTCCCGTTCTCAGTGTTACATTCCAAGTTGTTACTATCGCATCCATTACTTTGCCCTTGCGGGGAAACAGCGACTTTTTCTGTTTCCGTGTCATTCCTCTCTGCTTAGCTTCCAGTGCTTTCGTTGGGATGAAAGAATGCAATCGCAGTATGCGACAAATCTTTGCAACTTTACTCATACTGGACGAATTCTAAAAATTTTAGCGCTTGTAAATTCATGAAGCAATAAGCTTCTTTAGTTAATCAATTCTATGCCTACTTTAAAGGTGCTGTAGGACCCCTTTGTAGGAACATATTACCCTCAAATCAATCATAATATTTTAGAGCTTAGAACCTTGCAGAGGTGGAAAAGCTGCGCCATTTGCGGCATTGTGCACCTAACTTGCTTACCTGTGCTATTGTGTGCCGAACTGCCCCTGCTGCACCAAACTCTGCAAGGTGCGATCACGTACGATCTAAGCAAGACATAGTCTTCAAAGCAATATACACGCTGATTTTCAAGGAACTTTTTTTCGCAGCTGCTTTCCGCCTGCGTAGAAAAGCACAATAAAGCGGGTAGATTTCTCACATTAACAATTGGTACAGACAACTCTAAGTAAAAAAAAAAAAAAACCAGGTGCGTCGTTATTGCATTTTTTTTTTTCGTTGGTAGTTCATCAGTTGGCCAGTTACTTGTTGACCATTCCAGTCTTTGTCAACTGAAACCTCCATCTTGATCATTGATCAGGGGGGGGGGGGGGAAAGGACAGTGGAAAGCACAGGTAACATTGTATTTTGAGGAAGTTGTCGTGCTAAGACAGTTAAATTGTGTGCGTGGGGCAACAATATGTCGAACTCCTAGTTAGTGCCTCTGTAGAAGGCTGTATGGTTAGTAAAAATTACATTTATTTTCTTCTATCTCTGTCGCAAAGATAATTAGCGATAATATCTACGGTTCAAATGAGTGTTTTGAGAAGCAGTTTTGCGACAGGGATGCAGTTTCACTTTCGCTAGATGCAGCCCGTCAACAACCTCCCCCGCCCCTCGCCAGTGTGCGAGCAACCGACAGTGCCATGTCGCGGTGCATAGAATTTGGTTTCTCCGCTGCCACTTGGGAAGGTGCCCGTTCACGACACTAGGAAAACCTTTCTAGCCACTATGGTATTAAAGAAGAAGGATGTTTTTGCGTCGATTTTTTTTATTAAAGAAGAAGATGTTTTTGCGTCGATTACCGCCTCCTAAACAAAATCACTAAGAAGGACGTGGACCCTCTCGCACGTACAGACTTTCTGGATCGACTCCACAGTGCAAAGCACTTTTTCTTGATGGACTTCAAGGCCAGCTATTGGCAAATTGAGGTTGACGAGATAAGGCTACCTTTATCACATCAGACAGCCACTTCGAGTTCAAGGTCATGCCATGTGGTCCTTGCTCGGAGCCTGCGACGTTCCAGCGTGCTGACTGGATTGAAGTGGCAGAGTTGGCTTGTGTACTTGCACAATGTCATTATGTTTTTCTCGAGCTTTGACGGGCATTTTTGGTGCCTTCAAGCAGTACTTCAAGTTATCAAGTCTTCCAGGCTTGCCCTGAAGCCAGAAAAGTGACGCTTTGCATACTAGGAGCTCTTGTTACTGGGACACGTTATTAGCAAGTCTGGAGTCTGGTTCGACCCGTGCAAAACGGTCGCCATTGCCCATTTCCTGCAGCCCACCGACAAGAAGGCCGTACGCCGATTCCTCAGCCTGTGCGCCTATTACAGGCATTTTGTCAAAGGATTCTCACAGAACGCCGAGCCGCTAAGTCGCGTCACAAAAAGGGATGTCGAATTCAGGTGGGAAATGTCCCAAGAGAAAGCATTTCAGGAACTAAAACGATTGCTGCAGACACCGTCAATACTTGCGCATTTGAACGAATATGCCGAAACAGAAGTACACACCCCAACGGAGCGTCGACCGTCGACCAACTACTGACAAACGGCGGAGCGCGTCGGCATTTACACTCTTGCCGTCGAATGTTCTAGCGTTGTCGCTGGCGGTGGCGTAGGTTCCAGAATAATCTGTACAGTTCGCAGAGTAGGCGTGATGTTATCGAAATGATCTACTACAGTCCGGAAGCTTCTCAAAAACTGCAGGCGCGGTTTGCGCTGAGAATTGTGTAGTGTTTTGGGACGATAACGAAACTTGGGAAATGAATTTTTTATTTGTCTCTTTACGTACATTGTCTGTATGTTTACGTTGTGTCTTCCACTCCTGTAATAGCCCTAAACAGGGCTTACAATATTAATAAATGAAATGAAAAGTGTTTGAATGCCGGGTAGTCATGCCATCTAATAAATGAAACCAGAGACGTTTTGTTAGTGTTAACCACTATTAACCAATCACTACACCATTTATCTAACTTTCGTAAGTCGTTTTGGAACCCTAGGTTAACAGTGACGTCGATGATCGGGCGATAAATGACGCAGTTGTCAGCGAACAGGAGTATGTTTGAAGAAATGTTACTGGGGAGATCGTTGATGTAAATGAGGAAAAGGAGTGGACCCAATACATTGTTTGTGGCACTCCGGATAAGACAGGGGATGAAGTTGACGATAAATTATTTGCATGCACAAATTGCTGTCGGTTAGTGAGGAACTTCTTAATCTAATGGAAAACAAGAGGATTTATGTCAAGTCACAAAAGGTTCAATAGCAAGCGTTTATGTGGCACCTTATTGAAAGTTTTTTCGAAGTCAATGAAAAGTGCGTCTACAGGTATGTTCTAATCCAGGCCAACATGGATATCATGGAGAAGTACAAGTAGGGTTTCGCAGGAAAAAAGCTTTTAAAACCCATGTTGACCTTAATTAAAAAAGTTCACAGAATTGAAAAAATTCACAGTATGGTATACCGTATTTACTCGCATAATCCTCGCACTTTTTTTTGCCAGAAATCCGATGCAAAGTTGGGGGGTGCGGTTCCTTTTGGCGTTGCATAAGTGGTAGCCAGACTGCCGCTAAATTTGACTGCAATTTCTTTTTGTAGTTGTGGCTTCTTTGTGAGAATTTGGTGCCATCCGCGGTGCATTTCGCGAACGAGCGACGCTGGCCGTTTTAATTAACGGAATGAACCACGCCTAGCAGAAGTCAAGCGGGGTTCTATAAAGCAGCCTTCCAGGCGTACATAGCTGTAGCATATCCGACGTACCCCGATTAATCAGCCTTGGAACGCTTATTCATCACGTGTATATACGAGTCCGAACGATATGTCTTGTGCTGACACAGCTAGGGGAAGCGTAGCGTCCCCCGTCGTAGCGCGCGGTCGACGCGACACGATCAGCTGAGAGAAAAAAATAGAAAAGTAAGGGGGGACGGGAGCAGCGCATCACCTCTTTCGACTTTATTCAGTTTTCTCCGTCATCCCTAATACTGAGACGCGATATCCTAATTGTACAGCTTCGCACACAGCAAGAGAACGAGCCCCGACTTCTGCTAGGCGTGGTTCATTCCGTTAATTAAAACAGCCTCTTAATTGCACAGCAGCGCCGCGCTCGACTTCTGCTAGGCGCGGTTTATTCCGTTAATTAAAACGGCCAGCGTCGCTCATGCACTCGCGAAATGCACCGCGGATGGCACCAAACTCTTACGAAGAAGCCACAACTACAGGAGAACATTTTTCAGTCAGATTTAGCGGCAGCCTGGCAACAACCACCCCAAAGTCTGGCAACTAACTTATGCAACGCCAAAAAGAACCTTGCCCGAGAATTGCGTGGGGAAAACTTTCTACGAAAACGCGGAGAGCGAAAAAGAAAACGAAGTGGTCGCAAATCGGAATTCTCGCAAAAGCACCTTACAGCAAGCTTTAAGAAGTAGTAATTAGAACTTACCTCAAAAATAAAAGCAGAGGTTCAACACAAGGCAAGATTTATTTGAGACACAAAACGTGGAAGAAAATAGTCGAGAATTAGAATACCATACGCAAAGCTTGTGGACGTTGCGGTAGCGGTCGGCGCTCAACAGGAGCCCTCAAAAAGTAAGCGTAGGACGTCAGTATTGGGCTGATGACTATTTAACAGAATCTTCCGCAGTTCCCTTCTGCAGAAATGAAGTTTACCATCAATCCCAGTTTTAGGCACACGGCAGGTCCAACGCGTCTTGGTGGCTTTCAGCTGCCGTCACCAGTAGCGAACACAAAAATCGTAGGCTCCGAAGGGCCTACCGGCGGCCCTGTTGCCGTTGTTTAGCGCATGATCTATCACTTTCAACTTGAAGCAGCAGTGTGGCGTCAGTATCGCCCCATAACGTGCCAAGATTACCGACACAACACACAAAACACGCCGCAACGCGCACTGGCCACTTTGGCTTGGCTTAGATTGGATTGGATCTCCGTGCAATAGTACGCTTGATACTTAAGAGATGGCGCCAGATGGTGCACGCTATCATCATCAATTGCTGGAATGAGCAGACGACATTATTGCGGTAGTTTTCGGGGGTGCGATAATTACTCGAGGAAAAAAAAATCGTATTTTTTGGGGGGGCGATGTGGGGGGTGCGAGAATTATGCGAGTGCAAGGATTACGCGAGTGAATACGGTATATGACATGTTCCATGCTTTTCGAGCAGACACTGGTTAGAGAGATCGGGCGATAGCTCGAGGGACTTTTCTTACGAATCGGAACAATCTTAACCGACTTCCAATCTTGTGGCAGGGTGCTGCATGACAATGACAGTTGAAAAATATGATACAGAATAACTGAACTTCTCAGCGCAAAAACTTCCGACTAGTAACACAAGAGACGAGGACGTTTGTTGGACTTATAAGCCACGGGGGAAGAAACCCCTTTTGCCGTACGCGTCTTCTCACAGCAAACTGGTAAAGCGTGGAATCGTAAAATTATGTATACATAACGCTTTAACGAAATCTTGCTTCCACTCAGTGCAACAAAGTTTCGACAAGCAGATTCTTCGTCTAGAGGCAGCGGGCTATTCCGGTTCGTCGCTAGTTTCTGTTTGTGAGAAGCTGCGCACACAGTTAAGAGTAGGTAATGATAGGGACGCTTTACAAGAACCAACTCCCAAGAGGGTGGCAGTGATACCATATCTGCACGGTATCTCGCATAAACTCAAAGAAATAGGCCAAAGAGCTGGTGTGTCAGTGGTTTTTTCCACGCTAAATAAACTGTCTCTATTATCTGTCCAAACTAGTCTTGTAGGAACCACCGTGAGCAGCTGCAAGATTAAGCACCGAAAAAAGTTTGTTGAGTGTGCAACAGGGATTGTTTATGATTTACCCCTGTCTTGTGGACTTGAGTACATAGGTCAGTCAGGCAGGTGCCTTAATGTAAGACTTCAGAAACATTGCCAGAAAGTAAGAAGTGCAGGACAGGATGGTTTTTTGTCCGCTCATTGTTCCGAATGTGGGTGCCAGCCATTGTTCGAAAAGACAAGGGTTCTCGCGTCCCACCGTAATGAAGGCACATGACTTGTAATCAAAGCTGCAGCAATTGCTCGAGGCAGCGGCATCAGCAAACCATCAATAGCGTTATCTGAAAAAGAATTGGCGTTTTTAAATTCAGCAGGGGATGGTCTGGGGTGAGCACGTGGTTTCTTGCAGTCTCTTTTGGTTTTGTGTTTCTTGTTTTTGTGTTTTCTGGTTTCTGCTTGAGCAAGTGCTCTTATCGTCTTTTTTGTAACATATATGTGTGCGTCGTAGTAATAATAAGTTTAGTTGAAAGTCTGCCCTCGTCCTCGTCTCTTGTGTTACTTGTCGCAAGTTTTTGTGCTGAGAAGTTCAATAATGCATTACCAACTAGCCCAATCCCACACTTTACTACAGAATAACACTGGTTATGCATTTGGTATTTTTTAATACTTCGGAGTTGGGGGGGGGGGGGAAATACCATCGGGTCCGGCACATGACGTTACCTCTAGAAAGTCAATTATTTTGACAATACCTTTGGGTGAAATTGTGATTTTAGGCCTAATGGGGGTGATTTAAGAGCGGAAATTGGAGAAGGTGATTATGAATTTCTTTAGTGAAAACGAAGCAAAACATAAAATTTAGGGTGCTTGCCACTGCGGCATTGAGAGGGGAATTACCAGTGTCATCCTTGATATATATGAAGGATTCAAGCTGTTTCAGATGGATAATTTTCCAAAATTGTTTGGGGTTATTAACCGAAAATTGGAGCAGAATGAAATTAAAAAAAAAAAAGAGCGCTTGATCTGGTCTAGGGTAGCGTCATATGCCTTAGTTGTAGTGCGATGTTTTGCCCATGCTTGCGAGTCATTAGAAGTTTCCTTCCTTAAAATGTTTTTTTTTATTATTATTCAGCCTTTTTACCTTCAGTTGAACCAGGGCGACGTTGCACTGTCTTCAACGAAAACTGTGGGAATCTACTTTTTGATAAGCCTGTGCGTTTCTGTTTTAAAAAGGGACCAATTTGTTTCAACAGACCGTAGGGAGAAGTCAATTGATAAAAAATGCCAGAATTCATTAACCTCCGTGTTCATACTTTGATAATCTCCTTTTTCATAAAGTGTAAGCATTTTTTTAGCTATTTGGGGACGGTTAAGTTTGTGCTGGAATGATCCGTGAACGATTAGATGGTCACTTACTCCTTCAAGATAAGTGAGAGGGGGTATGTTGTCAGGATGTGATTTAGGTATGAGATCAAGAATGTTCGATGAATGAGTACTATGTCAAGTGATGGAAGTGACAACTTGAGGTAAGGTAAATGTTTGGCACGTGTTTACAAAATCATTGTTGTGTTTCATTGTCGTCCACGATAGATTGGAACAAGTAATTGCAGGGTAATTAAAATCACCAAAAAGCAAAATGCTTGCATGGCATTGTTACGTGATGAAGAGTGTCACATGAAAACGTTCAACGAATTACACATCCGAATCGGGCGGCCGATAGCAGGCACCTATTACGATAGGAGAATAGACAGCCTTGCAGATGACAAAGATGAATTCGAGGGTTGAGAAAACTGATTTAGGAATGCAGCATAGGTCACGGTGAGTAGCAATGAGTACGCCTCCTCCTCGTTTATTTTCATGGTCTCATCTAAATATGTTGAAGTGAGGGAGAGAATGCAGTGCCTCAGAATCATCGACGAAAGGGTGAAGCCATGTTTCAGTTAGCACCAAGAGATCTGAATTGCATGGTTCTAGCACGCTGCGCAATTTTTCACACTTAGGTAACACACTCCTGTCTTTAGTATATAGAAAAGACAGACCGTTGTCTACACAAGAACTGGCTGGCTCTTTCAATTGCTATGATTTATTGCGAACATCTTTGTTTCTGGCATGGTCGAAAACATATGTGTGTTTACCTGCAGTAAGTCTATTATGTCGCATCTTTGCCCACCGCAGTGGTCTAGTGGCTAAGGTACTCGGCTGCTGACCCGCAAGTCGCGGGATTGAATCCCGGCTGTGGCGGCTGTATTTCCGATGGAGGGGAAAATGTCGTTGGCCCGTGTGCTCAGATTTGGGTGTATGTTAAAGAACACCAGATGGTCGAAATTTCCAGAGCCCTCCACTACGGCATCTCTCGTAATCATATGGTGGTTTTGGGACGTTAAACTCCACATATCAATCATGTCGCATCTTTGGTTGAAAAGGCTGCAACTTTTTAAATTCAGTCAGGTGTTTGTGGGCCAGACACGTGTTCACAGAGAAATCCTCTCTAACATTATTTCCCAGGAGTCTTGCATTTTTTGTAGCCTGAAGAATTCTTTCTTTGTTTTTAAAATTAGCCATTTTTACTAGGATGGGTCTCTTTTTGTTTGCAGTAAATGATTCAAGTCTGTGCGTGTGCTCAATTTTTTCGGGGAGGATTGATTCTTTAAAGTGGTTTGAACAAACATCGATTACTTTTTTTTCCCAGCTTTCCCCTTTCACATCTTCCAATTCAAAGAATACTAAATTACAATGAAATGCACGATCTTTTGCATCATCTAAATAGGTCATCAGAGATGCAATCTTGCCTGAGTTGCCCTCTGCGAGAGCTTGCGCTTCCTTCACCTGAGTTTTGATTGTACCAAGCAAGCTACAGTCCTTCTCTATTTGGTAAATCTTTGTTTAATCATTTATTGTGCTGTCATTTTTTTGCCTGTTTATTTCAAATCAATTTTACTTCTGAAAGAAGCTGTGCTTGACGACCTTTCAGTTTCTTTAAAACAGCAAGTAAGTCAGACTCATTGGTCATATTGTTAGCAGTTCGTGTGTTGGGTCCGTGATCTTGTTCAATATCTCCGGACTGCAACAACAATTGTAATATGACATAACCGCAATCATGAACAATAGTAAGAAGGGTGCATGGACTTGGTAGCATGAATAAAGCAGCAAAACGAGTGCGCTTAGCAAATAAGCAGTGGCAATTGGTTACCTGCACGAAAAGAAATGGATCGCATTGAGGCATGCTCGTCCACCAAGTCCACTGGAAGTGGCCACAGGATGCACACATGTTTTATCGGAAGATAGCCAGATAAGTGGCAGATCAGATGTTCCGGTCTTGGGAGCTGACATGCGCAGACAGGGAGGTGGCACAGATTTAGCTGGGGCAGGACACCGATGCCTTAGGCAAGGCTGGTCGCAAGGTAGTCGCCATGGGTCGCTCGCCCAAGGGGCCGTCAGGTTTTGACATTCTCACAGGCATGCACTCGACACTGTAGTCTTCTCTAGGGCATTGTGCTGCCCTCATCTCATAACAGCTGCCGCTGTAAAATAGTTACCTGATAGAAAGACACCCACTCGGCATGTCGCTTAAAAAATGTCCTCGGTATTCCATCAGAACCACAGGCTATCTTTGGATCTAAGTTCAACAGTTGTTCAAACACGCCCTCTTTTTTTTAACTTTATATATAAACCCAAAGGCCCATTTGGGCATTACATAGGGGGGTTTTAGTTGTGTAATAAATTAGCAAATCAAAAGTTTGTTATTATATAATCAAAATGGTAAACAAAGTAAAATACAGTTTTACAGGCAAAGATGCAGAAGGGGAAAAAATGGTGACATGAATGAAAACTCAATAAGAGGGGCACGGCTATAGTACGAAAAAGTATAAATAAATATACAGAAATTTGCCATCAAAAAGAAATACAATAACAATGAAAGAAGAATAACAGAAATACATACTGCAACGAGCAAGGTTGCGTAAAAACACAGGTTATTATTCGAGAAACGTTAGCCGCAACAAGCTGGTACAGGCAGGAACCCGGCAAGCACGAGCCACACACGGACGTCAACGTCTTCTTTCACACTGGCACTGAGCTGGCGCCACTATGCTTCGGTACAATTACTCCTCGCGCAGAAAGGAGCCAACCTGGCGACCTAGGGAAATGACACGACAAGGGGGTCATAGCACCATTTGAGGCGTAATACGTGTACTGTTTCACGCCCACGGCAGCGTTGGTCCGAAGGTGGATCAATGGGCTCAACTTCATAGTTGACAGGAGATGTTTGTCGCACCACACGGTAGGGGCCATGGTATTTCGATGAAAGCTTCAGGGAAAGACCGGGAGGGGTAGACGGGACCCAGAGCCAAACCAGCATTCCTGGGTTATAGTGTACACTAGACGCAGAGGAATCGTGGTCAGGTTTCTGGCACCATTGGTCTTGTGCGGTAAATGAGCGAGCGAGTTGACGACACTCTTCCGCATAAGCAGCTGCTTCGGAAGCAGGCGTTGCTTCGGAAACATCAGACTTGTAAGGGAGAATGGTGTCCATGGAGCGTGATGGCTCATGTCCGTACAGGAGGAAGAAAGGAGAAAAGCCAGTGGTTGTTTGTGGTGCAGAGTTGTACCCGTACGTGACAAAAGGGAGCACTTGGTCTCAGTTAGTGTGGTCGTCAGAGGCGCACATGGCAAGCATATCTCCAAGGGTACGGTTAAAGCGTTCTGTCATGTCATTGGTTTGAGGATGGTATGCCGAGGATTTCCGATGGACAGTGCGACATGCCTTGAGCAGCTTGTCGACGGCGTTCGAGAGAAACACGCGTCCACGATCACTCAGTAATTCACGACGTGCACCGTGTCGCAAAATGAGATGGTGAAGAAGAAAGGACGCAACGTCTTTCGCAGTGGTAGCAGGCAGCGCAGATGTTTCAGCGTAGCGTGTCAAATGATCGACGGCGACGATAATCCACCGGTTGCCTCGAAAAGTATTGGGTAGAGGACCATAAATATCTATTCCGACACGGTCGAATGGTCTTGCTGGGCAGGTTAAGAGTTGCAAAGGGCCAGCAGTGCTGTGAGAAGGCGTCTTGTGTCGTTGACACGTGGTGCATGACCGAACGTACTGGTGAACGTGCCGATACATGCCGCGCCAGTAGTATCTTAGACGAAGGCGATGATGATGATGATGATGTTTGAAGTTTTGTGGCGCAAGGGCCATTTCACGGCCAAAGAGCGCCAGTTCATGTTACTAAGAATATGGACAATGATTGTGATAAGCGGCTGTATAAAGGCCATAAAATTCCTCGCGGTAAGGCGGGTAAAAACATACAAGTAATAAAATCATGACCATGCCGTGAAAGGTGTGTGTGGTGAGGATAGATGACAAGAGTTGGTGATTATAAAAAACGATGGTGGATATGAATGGCATTAGCACAAGTGCCTCACTCGTTCATACCCTTGCGTCCAAGGGCCGTGAGGCAAGTGCTTTCTTGTGTAACCGCCGCAGCAAAAACCTCTCTAGAGAGGTCGTGCTACGGAATGCCCGGGTGTATGATATGAAAATTATTAATTTCTTTTAAAAACGCTAACAATGATTTATGACTAAAAAGCGGTTCCCTACCAACGAACATTGCAGGGTGTAAAGGTATATGTTGTCGGTAGGGTAATGTAAAATGTTGTTTTCTTATACACTGGATTAACATGTGAAGGACGGTTAATGGTTCACCACATCTGTCACACAATGGTGAATCGCCACCAGACAAAAGATATGTGTGTGTCGTGTATCTGTGTCCTATCCTGAGTCTCGTTAGTATTACCTCTGTATGACGCGATTTCGATACAGGCAGCCAATGACCAAGGTGTGGCTTAATAACGTGTAGTTTGTTTTGTGTGTGTGTATCCCACTTGCTCTGCCAGTAGTCCCGGAGGTTTCGTTTGAGAGACGGCTTAAGATCAAGGGCCGGGATTGATATGGATGTAATGGCGGTGCTCTCATGGACGGATGCAGCGAGCTGATCCGCCCTCACGTTGCCTTGAATCTCACGGTGCCCTGGCACCCAGCACACTACAACATGTTGTTTGAGTGTGTAGAGTGTGCATAAAATGGAGTAAAGTGAGGCAAGGACTGGGTTTTTGTGTTTTTTAAGAGTGTGCAGAGCCGTTACTACACTGAGGGAGTCTGTATAAATTACTGATTTTTGTATTTGTAATTGTTTTATGTGTTTAGCTGCCACAAGTATCGCGTAAGCTTCCGCTGTGAAGATACTTGTGCGTGGATGTAGAGGGCCAGCATCCGAAAAGGATGGGCCGACAGCAGCGTGGGACACAGAGGAGTTAGTCTTGGAGGCATCTGTGAAGAACTCAGGACGTGTGTATTTGTGTTGAAGTTCCAAAAAGTATGTTCGGATATGGGCAATAGGTGCATGTTTTGTAACTTCCAGGAAAGACACATCGCAGTCTATAGTCTGCCACTGCCACGGTGGCGGGTATGCTACAGGAGCCATTAAACTGTGTTCAAGTGACACTGCAGTTTCTTGAGCTAGACACTTCAGGCGAACTGAGAAGGGCTGCCTCATCGAAGGCCTGTTTTGAAACAGAGTTGAGCTCGACAAATCATTAATTGTAGAGTATGAGGGGTGCTCCTTGTCTGCTTTCACCTTAAGGAAGTAAACAAAGGACATGTAGGTTCTTTGCAGATGAAGCGACCACTCATTTGACTCAACGTAAAGGCTTTCTACGGGGCTGGTGCGAAAAGCACCCGTAGAAAGGCGGATGCCCAAATGGTGCACGGGGTCCAGCATCTTCAAAGCACTTTGAGTAGCAGACTGATAGACAACGGCCCCATAATCTAAGCGGGTGCGAATGAGGCTTCTATAGAGGTTCATGAGGGATTGCCTATCACTACCCCAAGTAGTACGTGACAACACTTTTAAAACATTCATGGCTTTTAAACATTTTGTTTTTAGATACTTGATGTACGGCACGAAGGACAACTTGTTGTCCAAGATTAGGCCTAAGAATTTATGCTCGGCTTTGACGGACAGACTTTGCCCGTTCAGTCGAATGTCAGGTTCCGAGTGCATGCCTCTCTTTCGAGAGAACAAAACACACGTGCTTTTTTGTGGGTTCAGTCGGAATCCGTTTTCTTCTGCCCATTTGGAGAGCTTGTTTAAACCTAACTGAACCTGCCGCTCACACAATGCCAGATTGTAAGACCTAAAGCCAAGCTGGACGTCATCGACATATGTGCAATAAAACATATTGCGAGGGATGGTCAAGCGCAAGGAATTCATTTTTATGAGAAAAAGTGTGCAGCTAAGTACACCACCTTGTGCCACGCCTGTTTCCTGAACAAATGTTTGGGAAAGAACCGTGCCCACTCGGACACGGAATGTCCGGTTTGACAGGTAACTTTTGATTATGTGAAACATTCTTCCGCGCACGCCAAGGTGGGAAAGGTCTCTTAGAATTCCGAAACGCCATGTTGTATCATAAGCCTTTTCGATATTGAGGAACACAGAGAGAAAATATTGTTTATGGACAAAGGCGTCTCTGATCTGTGCCTCGATACGAACAAGGTGGTCTGTGGTGGATCTACCTTCTCGAAACCCGCACTGAAATGGGTCGAGCAAATTATTTGTTTCAAGGAAATGTACAAGTCGGCAGTTTATCATTTTTTCGAAGACTTTGCACTAGCAGCTTGTAAGTGCTATAGGCCTATAACTCGAGGGTAAAGAAGGGTCTTTGCCCTGTTTCAAAATGGGAATAATAATAGCCTCTTTCCAGGAGGTAGGGATAGCGCCAGAAAACCAGATAGCATTGTACAAACAAAGTAAGGTTTTTCGTGTTTCGATTGGTAGGTTTTTTAACATTTCATACACCACACGGTCAGAACCTGGGGCAGAAGTACTGCAGGAGTTTAGAGACATTTGCAGCTCAGCTAGACTGAAAGCTTGGTTATATGCCTCGGATCTAGTGCATTTGTGTTCAAGTTTCTGCTTTTCTATTCTTGTTCTGTATTTTTGGAAAGTGTCAGTATAGTGGGATGAGCTGGACACCTGTTCGAAGTGTGCACCGAGGAAGTTTGCCTGATCTTCCAAGGTATCACCCCGAGTGTCCACGAGTGGAAGTGTGTGTACTTGTTTTCCTGCTATCCTACCGACCATGATCCAGACTTTAGCCTCCTGTGTGTATGAATTGATCTCTGACAAAAACTTCTGCCAGCTTTCTCTTCTGGCCTCCCGACGCGTTCTCCTGCCTTGAGACTTTATTTTCTTGAAGGTGTCAAGATTTTCGGCTGTCGGTGAGTTCCGGAGCAGCCTCCAAGCTCTGTTTTGCTGTTTGCGCGCGTTTCGGCATTCAGAGTTCCTCCATGGCACACGCCGTTTTCCTGGGTGCCCATTTGTTTGTGGGATGCATTTTGTTGCAGCATCAATCAAAAAAGCTGTGAAGTAGTCGACAGCAACATCAATGCTTAAAGTACATATGTCACTCCAATCTATACGAGCGATGGTATGAAACCGTTCCCAGTCGGCTCTGTTTATGAGCCATTTGGGAACACGGGGTGTACACTCAGTTGCTGTAGTTGTGCTCAAAACTACGGGAAAGTGGTCACTTCCGTACAGATTACTGACGACTTTCCACTGGAGTAGAGGCACAAGAGATGGAGACACTATGCTTAGGTCTATGGAGGAGTAGGTGTTATGTGCGAGATTATAATAGGTTGGTTCTTTTCTATTTAGGAGACACGCGTTCGACGAGAGAAGGAATTGTTCAATCAGTCGACCTCGCGCGTCGCAACGAGAGTCTCCCCATAGCCTGCTATGCGCATTGAAGTCTCCAAGGAGAACATAAGGCTCCGGAAGTTCATCAATTAAAGAGTGTAAATCACGTTTTTGCAGCTGATAGCTAGGAGGGATGTAAATAGTGCACATTGTGATTAGTTTATCAAAAAGAACCGCTCGAACAGCCACTGCCTCAAGGGATGTTTGGAGTTGTAAGTGTGTGCATGCAATTCCTTGATTCACTATGATGGCAACACCTCCGGATGATGTCATGGCATCATCACGGTCCTTTCGAAAAATAACGTATTTACGAAGAAAGTTTGTGTGTTTTGAATTAAGGTGTGTTTCTTGTACACACAGCACTTTTGGTGAGTGTTCGTGTAGGAGTTCTTGGATGTCGTCAAGGTTTCTGAGAAGGCCCCTGACGTTCCATTGTATAATTTGAGTGTTCATGGTGAATGTAAAATAATGCTGTGTGTACAAAAAGCGAGTGGCTGTTTAGACGGGGAGTTTGAGTTCACTTAACAGGGCTGTCACCAGGCCCTGTTATTTGCTTTTTTGTTTTCTTGGCGCGCTCCAAGGAGCTACGCCGCTCTTTCGGCACCAAGGGTGCCGACGTATCCATTGCCTCCTCGGAGGCACTGGATGCCCGCACGTGCGGGCTGTTAGTTTGGATTTTGGGCCTCGCCTGGTGAGGGGAGGCCTTGAGACCCGAAGACTCTGGAGTCTCCGGTCTCTGTTCGGGAGTAGGCGGTGTAGCCTGGGCTACAGCCGCCTTGGGGGCAGGTGCCACAGCCGACGGCTCGCTCTGCGCAGGCCGAAAGGGTGGCGAGGGCTGGTGCGGCGTTGCCCCCTGACGCGCCGCATCAGCATATGTTGCGCCGTAAAATGGCGACACTCTTCGTCTTGCTTCTTTGAATGTGATGTTTTCTTTGACTTTAAGAGTGATTATTTCTTTTTCTTTCTTCCAGTTAGGACATGAACGCGAATACGCGGCGTGTTCCCCGTCACAATTCACGCAGTGAGGCGTAGTAACACAGTTATCAGATGGGTGGCCGTGGCTACCACATCTTGCACAAGTTTCCTGACCCTGGCAGTTCTGCGAGCCATGAACAAATCGTTGACATTTATAACACCGTCTTGGATTGGGAATGTAGGGACGGACAGAGAGTTTGATGTATCCTGTGTCTATAGATGAAGGCAGTGTGCTAGATGCGAAGGTGAGTAATAAATGTTTGGTAGGTATTTCTTTGTTGTCTCGTCTGATGACGATTCGTTTCACATCTGTGACATTTTGCTCTTTCCACCCTTCAAGCAGTTCCTGTTCAGACATTTCAAGAAGGTCTGCTTCTGAAACAACTCCGCGTGAGGTGTTCATTGATCTATGAGGTGAAATAGATACTGGGATATTACCAAATGCTACGAGACTGCCAAGTTTTTCATAGTGGTGTTTTTCAGGCAGCTCAAGAAGAAGGTCTCCGCTAGCCATTTTTGTAACCTTGTATCCTGGGCCAAAGACCTCTGTCAGGAATTTAGCAACAAGAAATGGAGATATTGCTCTGGCTTGTTTTGTTGGGTTTTCGCTGTGCACAACATGGAATTTGGGAAAGCATTGTCTGGGTTGGCTGAAAATTGATATGTCATCGGTGCGTCCCCTCTTAGGCGGGAGATGATCTAGGAGACGGGGAAATGCAGGTGTTCCCATAGTAGTGTACTTTTTGTTCGGCAGCAATGGCGACCACCCACCATGGAGTCCAACGAGGGGACGCTGAAGCACTTAATAGCATAAGGCTGCAGACGCCAGCCGTACATTGCCACTATAACCAAATATAACTACTCAAGGCTGAGTAATTACACAAGGTTAACCCTTGCCGCCATGAAAAATCGGAAGTAAATGGAAGAGAGAAGAAGACAGGACAGATTTAAAGACGAGAAAAGACTAAGATGTAGGAAGAGAGAGATAGGAAAAGGCGACTGCCGATTTCCCCTGGGTGGGTCAGCCCAGGGGTGCCGTCTACGTGGAGCCGGGGCCAAAGAGGTGTGTTGCCTCTGCCGGGGGGCCTTCAAGGTCCAATCACCCAGCTTTGGCTCAACCCCCAGGATCCCCTTTTCCCCGGACACGGCAAAGCCACGCACGGCTAGGCGTGGGAGGGAGCCGAAACTCCCCCGTTAGCTCTGGTCCGTGGTGTCGCTACACACCAAACGCCTACTTGCGCAGGCGCCCCTGCGGGGTAGACGAAGGCGAGAGTAAGTCTTAAATACTCCAGCGTGGCCACACTGGGGGTCATCGTGAAAGGCAGATGTCCGAACGCAAATGACGAGGGATGACAAGGAGCCACCTACGGCCGTCTGTCACGTAATTGCGGTGATACAACAAGCCTTCACAGACTGCACAGTGTCTTGCTTGATGAGAGAGGGAGCGTGAAGTCATTTCTGACGAACTGTGAGAGAGGACGTCGAGCAAAGAATTGATCCAAGGATGGCATGTCAGTGATGCTCAACGATGACGAATCGCAAATGGCAGTTGATAAGCAGGCAAGGTCAGGAGGCAGTAGAGAACGGGATAGTGCATCGGCATCTGAATGTCTGCTTCCTGAGCGATAAACAACACGGATATCGTATTCCGGAAGGCGTAAAGCCCAACAAGTGAGGCGGCCAGTAGGATCTTTCATGGACGCTAACTTGCATAAGGCATGGCGATCTGTTACAACATCAAACTGGCATCCGTAAAGGTAAATGCTAAATTTTCCCATAGCCCAAATGATAGCCAAGCACTCCTTTTCCGTGACGGAATAGTCGGACTCTGCCTTCGTTAGGGTACGGCTGGCATAGGCGACAACGTACTCGTTGCAGCCATTCTTGCGTTGAGTGAGAATGGCACCGAGGCCGACACCGCTTGCATCCGTGTGAATTTCAGTGGGTGCATTGGGAATGAAGTGGCGGAAAACTGGCGGAGACGTGAGTAGCCGACGCAGCGTCGTGAATGCGTCATCGCAGTGGGAATTGCAGCCAGAGATGTCCGCGCTACGGGAAAGAAGCTGAGTCAGAGGGGCAATTACAGAGGCAAAATTGCGAATGAAACGGCAAAAATAGGAACACAAGCCTATGAAACTACGAAGCTCCTTTAGGGTAGTAGGCTTGGGGTACTCGGCAACGGCACGCAGTTTGGCAGGTTCTGGCGATATTCCTTCTTTTGAAACGACGGGGCCGAGAATTGTGAGTTTGCGGGCGCCAAAACGACATTTCTTGAAGTTTAGTTGCAACCCGGCTGCCGTAAGGCACTGGAGAACTTGATCCAGACGGGAAAGATGAGTTTCGAAATTCGCCGAGAATACAACTATGTCGTCTAAATAGCAAAGACAGATGTGTCATTTAAGTCCTCTGAGGACACTGTCCATCATTCTTTCAAAAGTCGCAGGCACATTGCAAAGACCGAAGGGCATTACATTAAATTCATATAAGCCGTCAGGGGTCACAAACGCCGTTTTTGGACGGTCTGGTTCAGCCATTGGCACTTGCCATTATCCAGAGCGCAGATCCAGTGAAGAGAAAAGCTCCGCACCTTCAAGGCAATCCAAGGCGTCATCACTGCGTGGCAGGGGATAAACATCCTTGCGTGTGATCTTGTTTAGTCGACGATAATCCACGCAAAACCTGATGGAGCCATCATTTTTTCGCACGAGGACCACTGGCGAAGCCCAAGGACTGTGTGAGTGCTGAATAACACCACGTTGCAGCATCTCGTCGACGTCTTGAGTGATGACGTCACGCTCAGCCTGCGAGACGCGGTAGGGGCGCTGACGAAGTGGAGTATGATGACCGGTGTCAATATGGTGAGCGACAACTGACGTGCGTCCCAAGAGAGGTTGTCCGTGGTCGAAGGAGGCGCGGAAACGGTCAAGTGGTTGAATGAGCTGATTGCACTGGTCTTGCATAAGGACGGTGTCTACGCTGCACAACAGAACGTCTTTGTCAGGTAGTGAGGGCGCGGTGGCAGCTGTGACAGCATCCACGGACATCGGCGTCGTATCAGAATGGGCATCGAAAGGAAAGATGTCATCATAAGTGTCAAAACTCCCAATACATTCGCCATGCATAAAGTAGCGGGACAAGGGAACGGATTGCACACGTACACGGCACTGGAGCCATCGGCAAGTGTTATGACGGCAAACGGGACGACAAGATTCCGGCGACGAGCGCATTCTTGTGACGGCATAAAGAGGGCAGTTGAATCAGAAACGGAGTTGCACAAAAGAGATACCACGGCGACCGAAAATGCAGAAATGACGTCAGCGGCGACGATCACCTTTTTGGGTGAGTGAGAGAGATCTATGAATATCGTGCTGAATGGAAACAAAACGAGTTGCGCACGAGCGCAGTCGACAACCGCATGATTAGCGGAAAGTTCCATCCCAGGATGTCAGTTCACTCCCAGGAAAGTTCCATCCCAGGATGTCAGACAGTTCGGAGCGATGAGAGATCTTGAGCTCTGTGATGCCTGTTTAAGTCAGCGGCCTGTTTCTGCTTGTAGGCTGCATCTTTTCTCCTCACGTCTTTCCTCGACGGCCAGTGAGGACATAACTGGGAGTCCTGTTTCGGCACTTTGGTTCGGAGTTGTCGTCCCATCAAGAGCTGGGCCGGGCTGAAGCCATCGACTCCGGGGGTGTCCCGGTAGCTGAGCAAGGCCAGATGAGGGTCTGTCGCTTTGCGAAGCAACTCCTTGATGGTCCTGACCATTCTCTCCGCCTCTCCGTTCGATTGCGCATAGTGCGGGCTGCTGGTGACGTGGTCGAAGCCGTAAGATGCCGCCAATGCTGCAAACTCGCGTGAAGAGAACGGTGGACCGTTGTCTGATCTGACTTCTCGCGGAATCCCATGCCGGGCAAAGATGCTTTTGAGAACGTCAATGACTGCCTGAGCCGTTGTGCTCCTCAAGGTTACAACTTCAGGGTACCTGGAGTGGTAGTCCACCACCAAGATGAATGTCTGGCTGCGGAGGTGAAACAGGTCCATGCCGACAAGTTCCCAGGGACGTCCAGGTAGGACCGTGGAGACCAGGGGCTCTGCAAGGTTCACCCGAGTGGAAGCACATTGCTTGCAGTTAGTTACCAGAGAGGTAATGTCTGCCGAAATGCCAGGCCCTCAAATAGACTCTCGAGCGAGAGCTTTCGTCCTGTTGATGCCTTGGTGTCCTTCGTGCAACAGCGTCAAAACAGCCGGCCGAAGAGAATGCGGGATGACCATCCTGGCGCCTTTCAGTAGAACATCGTCGCAGACAGAGAGCTCATCTGCTGCTGAGGCATACTGGGAGAGGTGCGGTGGCAGTTTGGACTTCTGTGGCCAACCATTCTGGCAGAAGGAGGTGAGGGCTCTGCATTCGCCATCGAACTCTTGTGCTTGTCGCACGTCCTCTGGGCTTAGTGGCAAGGCTTCTGACATGCCGCTGACCACTTGAGCTACAAACAATTCCACGGTGTCCAGGGGGAGGGACGCCTTTTGGGTGATGCGTGACAAGGTATCTGCCGTAGCTAACAGCTTTCCTGGCACGTGGAGCATTCGGAACTGGTATCGCATGGTCTTTAACCTGAGCCTCTGTATGCAAGGCAGCAGCATGTCCAGCTCCATCTTGCCGAAGAGAGAAACGAGTGGTAGGTGATCTGTCTCAACATCAAAGGTGATGGCACGGACGAATTCGTCAAACCGTTGGATAGCCCATGTTGTTGCCAACGCTTTCTTTTCTGTCTGGCTGTAACGCTGCTCTGTCTCGGTCATTGATCTTGAAGCAAACGCAACTGGGCGGCGCTCTCCAGAGGGCTGCGTCTGCAGCAAGACTGCGCCCAGTCCGAATGAGCTTGCGTCAGCCGAAACTGTGGTGGCGTATGATGGATGGTACTTGGCCATGCAACGGTCTGATGTCAGGAGTTCCTTGATTTTCTCGAATGCAGCATTTTGTTCCTGCTGCCACACCCAAGTCGCAGACTTGTTTAGAAGTGCTCTGATGAGAGCTGTGACCTCTGAGATGCAAGGCAAAAACCGGGCAAGATGGTTCACCATTCTGAGCAGTGGCCGGACACCTGCGATGTTGGTTGGACCTCAATGCCTTTGATTGCTTCGACCTTGTCTGGAATTGGCCTGATGCCTTGTGCTGAAACAATGACTCCTAGGAAGGAGACTTCGGAGACACCAAAACGACACTTGTCTTGGTTCAACATCATGCCTGCTTTTGCAAGGCGAGACAGCACCTGGCTCAGTCTGGCATCGTGCTCCTCGCGGGTGCGCCCAAAGACCAGAATGTCGTCTATCATATTGGCGACTCCTTCCTGGCCCTCCAGGATCCTGGCCATTTGTTTTTGGAAGTACTCCGGCGCGGAGGTGATGCCAAAGGGGAGCCGGCAGAAGCAGTATCGGCCAAATGGGGCGATGAACGTTGTGAGCTCTTGGGAGTCTGCAGATAGTTTAACCTGATGAAAACTGGCTGTTGCATGCAGCTTGGAGAAAACTGTTGCGTCGACAAGGAGGCCAAGGACTTGCTCTACAGCTGGTAGGATGTGGCGTTCCCGAAGGACCACCTTGTTCAGCTGAGTCAAGTCAACGCACAGCCGGTAGGAACCATCGGCTTTCCGTACTACAACGAGACCAGAGCACCACGGGGTTGGGTTGTCGACCCTGCGGATCACGCCTCCTTCCTCCAGTTTGTCAAGCTCGTGACGGACGACCCCGCGTAGCGGGATGGGAATCCTGCGAGGCACACTTAGGGAGAAGGGTACGGCGCCAGGTCTCAGAAGGATAGTGTACTCGTCCTTGAGGGTGCCCAATCCCTGGAAGAGCTCAGCACGCAGTGTTGCTTTCGGAGTCTGAAATTCATCGAGAAACTTTACAACTTCCAGAGCTTGAAGCGCCGGCAGTCCAAGAAGAAGTACGGTGAGAGACTGGATCACGTACAAGCGCTGAGAGCTCATTTTCTCGTGCCACTGAAGTCTCGGCATGTACGAACCCAGCACGCGCAGCGGCTGTCCGCCAGGTCCCGTGAGCAGGCTGTTGACGGGGTCGAGCTTGGCCGGCAATGCAGGGAAGTCGCTCGGAACGGCGGACACCTCGGCTCCGGAATCGACCTTGAACTGCGCTGTGTAGTTGTCAACGGTGATGTCGACAAACTTTGCCGCGGCGAGCATCCCGACAGCGTGTAGCTGAATGGAGCCGAGCTTCTGTTTTGCCTGCCGCGCGCGGCACACTTCCGCAAAGTGTCCTTTCTTTTTGCAGAAGTTGCAGACGGAGTTTCGAGCAGGGCAGTTAGAACGTGGATGTGGCGCGCGACCGCAGAATTCACATGTTGACGGCTGGCAGGAGCGCTCTGCTTTCCGCGGGGGTGCAGGCCGCTTATCGTAGTTGCGGCGGCGAGAGGCGAACTTCTTATCTCGTACGGCGTCGAGGTGTAGCTCGCGGGAGTGCTCTGCGCAGTTTTGAGGCAATGTTTTTTCTTTGTCGGCGTCTTCTGATTGACGGGCCTGCATCCATGCTTCTTTGAGCGCCAACTTCGCGTTCCGGCAAAGCTGGTCCGAAGGGCGCGAGTCGCGGAGGCCGACGACGAATCTATTGCGTACAAGCCTTTGCTCCACCTCAGCTGACATATTGCGTACAAGCCTTTGCTCCACCTCAGCTGACAGATAGTTGCACCGTTTCACCATTCTACACAGTTCAGCGTAGAAGGCGTCAACGCTCTCGTCGGGTAACTGAACACGCCGGTGAAAACGCGACGACTCATACAGTTCATTCGCCGGATGCACGAAGTGGTCGGTGAAGCTGGCGGCAACCGCTTGAAATGAGGCGAGTGATGCGGTGTCGAGCGAGAACGTCTCAAGAAGTGGGCGGGCCTCCGGCCCCATGCAGTACAACAACGAGCGTACCTGCATGTCCCCGGATGCTTGAGTCAGGCTGGAAACGACGGCGTAGTCCTCGTAGCGGCTGAGCCATGCTGGCCAGGTTCCCGGGTTCACAAAGTCGAACGGTGCGGGCGGCTGGAGGTTGAGGCTGAGCTTTTTCGGCGCCACTCCGTCGAGGGCCAACGTCGTGCGGTACGGGCGAGTTCGGCATGAAGGGGCGTTACGCAGCCACTTCTGGCACCATGTCTTGTGACTGGTGCCGCGCGAGCGTGCCGCAGCACGAGCGGCCCGTGCCCGCGGAGAGAGACGATACGCACAACAGCTGCTCAGCTAACGAAAAAGGGCCCTCCCACTTTATTCGGGGCAGAATATATAGAATCTCAGGGGCGCCACATGCTAGTGGCAGCCGAACTAAATGACTGAAGGGTGGCGACCTCTACACCAGGATGATTTCGAGAAACACATGGGGAAGGACGACAAATTCAACGATGTAAAGCACTACTTGAATCGCAACACGAGCAGTGCATGTGGCAGAAGGTTGGACGTGTTGCGGACTCGCTGTGCGTAAAGAAATTTCCACCAGTGGAGTCGTCACTTTGTTCAGTTTGAGGCATATCACTTCACTGATTATACAAATAGCGGAACCTGTGTCGACAAGAGAAGTTGTGGCGAAACCGTCCACAAACACGGCAATCTCGTTAGGGGGCGAAATATGAGGCCTTGAAAATTTTGTCGGTGGCGCAGCTCTTGCCTCAGAAACTGCGAGTGTTAGTTTTCCTCCTGGGCGTGGTTGGAACGGCGAAGCATGGGGGAAGGAGACCGAAGACGGGGTGAAGGAGATCTACGTCGGCTGAAGTCTGGTCGACGAGAGCGGGGGTCATGTGCATCAGGTGTCACGTGCGATTCTGATTGCCGAGGTATGTTGCCGGAATGCTGAACATCATTAAAATAGAATCCACGGCGACAACAGTAGTGCGCGACATGTCCTGGAATACCACAGTTGTAGCAGACGGGCCGGTTATCCGGAGTACGCCAAGAGTTTACAGGTGCTCGAGGTGGTGGAAAGGGCCAATTTACCGGATAAACTGAAACTGGTGACCTGTAGTAGTTTTTTATTTATTTCTTTATTTTCACCAAAACAGATACAATGGCAAAAATGGGGAGACGGCAAAAAAGCTGCAGTTATTGCAGCTTGACTAAGTACCGTCCACCCTACGTCAGCAATGACAGAGTGAAAACGAAATACAATAAAGTGAAAAAAAAACAAATATTATAAAGCAGGAAAGAATACAAGCATAAGACAAAGTAAATGACAGGCCAAGGTATACAAACAAAAAGGAATATTTCATAAACACATGAGCACAGTAATTCACAGAGTATGTATCATCGCTTTGGTACATAAGAAAGGTACACAATGAGGTTACACAAAAGAAATAATAAGGAAAAAAATATATAAGAGTGACCTATGTAAACAATACAAATCTACAAGAATAGTGTTTCCACATCGATATTGTTTAATGTGTCAATTTTTCTGTCTTGCTGCTCGTATGAGTTCAATATAGTAGGTAGCATGTGGCTAAGTCTTTGGGTGCCATAATTGGTGCGAGATAACATAATTTTCCACGGGGGTTTGTATCGATGGAAGTAAATGGTTTGTGTATGTTCAAGATTTGCAAGTGTCAGGAATGCGTCGAGTTTCCCTCTGTTTGCGCTAATATAGGATTGTAACAACCTGAATTTGTATATGTCACTTGCTTTAACAATTTTATGTTTAGCAAAGAGTTGTCCTGTGTGTTCAAGGTATGATATGTTTTCTATTGCCCTGATCGCTCTTTTCTGAAGTATTTTTAGCCTATTTAAATTTGTTGACGTAGTGTTTGCCCATACTAGAGCACAGTAGTTCAAGTGGGCATGGAAAAGAGCCTGATATAAGAGCCGCTTTACAGTAACGGGCAAAAGACGTCGACAACGATTTAGAGTGCCAATCACGCGTCTCAACATTAAACTAATGTAGTCTGTATGCTCATTCCAGGACATATGTTCATTAAAAACTACTCCAAGCGTCTTAATGGATTTGGTCACTGCAATTTCGTAGAAGCCTAGGGTAACATAATTTGGTACATGCAGGGATATGCCGAGAGCTCGGAAAAGGACACATTTTGTTTTTGATTCATTTAACATTAAATTATTCTTGGTAGACCATTCACGAAGCTTATAACATGTGTTGGCCACTAAAGCCTCGAGAGTACTGAAATATTTTCTAGTAAAAAATAATGTGCAGTCATCAGCATATATTATGAAGTTACCATTTCCACAAATTTTGACTATATCATTTATGTAGCATAGAAACAATACAGGCCCCAGGATACTACCTTGTGGTACTCCGGTTTTAATTGGTTGTGTGCGCAATTTGAAGCCATTTATTTCAACATACTGAGACCGCGCACTCAGATATGACTGCGTAAGTTTGAGTGGTATTTCCGTAAATTCATAGGATTCTAATTTATGTAGTAACAGTTCATGAGATACACGGTCAAAGGCTTTACTAAAGTCCAAGTACAATGCAAGTGTGAGAAGTCTCTTTTCGATATTGCAAAGTAGGATTTCTTTTTGTGCTAATAAGGCACTTTCTGTTGAAAGTTTCTTTCTGAAACCATATTGGCATTCGGTTATTAAATTGTGCTTCCTCGAGAAACTGTCAATTCTATCATTTATTATTTTTTCAAGGCATTTCGAGAAAACTGGTAGTATAGATATTGGGCGATAATTGCTTAAGTTGTTTTTATCTCCAGACTTAAATATTGCAGTAACTTTCGCTAGTTGCATGTTGGTTGGGAAAATACCTGTTGATAACACTAAGTTGTACATATGTGCTAGCACTTCCGCTATGAGGTCTAATACATACTTTATTGGTCCCATTTGTATGCCGTCAGAATCACAGCTACGACTATTTTTTTATTTTATAGAAAAGCGTAATTACTTCAGATGTAGAAGTCGGTTTAAGAAAAAGTGTGTTTGATAAGTGAGTAACGTCAGTTGTTGTTTGCACGCTCTGGCTGGCATTTCCTATTTTCACAAAGAAGTTATTAAATGTTTCACCAAGGTCGATGCCATTTAATATCCTTCCATCTATTTAACGATTATCGATTTTTGTGGCAGGGGCTCCTCTGTTCAATACTTCATTTAACTTTTTCCACATGGATTTACGTTGCTCTGGACGTTCCAGGTCAAAAATATGACTGTAGTAGTCTCTTTTCGCCCTTTCTTTTTCTTTATTCAATCGATTTGTAAGAGCCTTATATTCAACCCATAGGTCCGCATTACGCGTTTTGACGAACTGGTGGCTGGACTGTATGAAGAGAGCGGCGGTTGGGCAGGAGGTCGGCGGACGGCTTCTGCAAAAGTCAGCGGTGCAGCCACTGATATTGGGGAAGCGGGCGAAGGGAGAGCCTCGGCAACTTTCGTCTGAATAGCACGGCGAACTGAGTGGTCCAGTGTTGTGGGGGTCTCGTTGATGGTGGCGACAAGAGAGGGCTGTCGAGCAACTTCCTCCCGGATGTACTGTTGAATTTGAGGCATTAACACACTGCAGTCGGGGCCACTGTTTTTGCACTCCAAAGCCAAAATATCAGCTGTTTGCGTATTAGCGCGACGTGTAGAAATTCGTTGCTTGTGCAGCTCATCGAAACTTTGACATAGCTGAATCACGGCCGTGACGGTCTGTGGGTCTTAGGCCACAAGCATATGAAAAGCGTCGTCATCAATGCCTTTCAATATATTCTTTATTCTGTCAGCCTCCGTCATCCTCACATCAACTCGCCTACAGAGGCTGATCACATCCTAAATGTAGCTCGTGAAGCTCCCACCATTTCGCTGAAATCATCCCTGCAGGCCCAGTTCAGCACGAAGCTTACGCATGGCTGGACGACCGAAAAACGAGGTGACGGCCTCTTTGGAAAACGACCAGGTGGGGATGTCGGCTTGGTGTTTGGTGAACCATAGGTTGGCCAAATCCGTCAAGTAGAAGATGACGTGAGTCAGCTTCGCAGGGTCATCCCACTTGTTAATCGCGCTGGCACGCTCGTACTCTGCCAACCAGTCCTCGACATCTTGATCTTCAGTGCCGTTGTATACTGGTGGGTCACGCAGACGAAGTACACCAGGGCACATGACAGGCGGCAGCGTGGAAGGGGCTTGTGGGGGATCGACGCGCTCGGTCATCGCAGACTGAGACGGTAGCTTACGGCTGCGGAGCTCCATGACGTTACCCAGCACGCTTCCACCAAATGCAACGAGCAAGGTTGCGTAAAAACACAGGTTATTATTCGAGAAACGTTAGCCGCAACAAACTGGTACAGGCAGGAACCCGGCAAGCACGAGCCACACACGGACGTCAATGTCTTCTTTCACGCTGGCACAGAGCTGGCGCCACTATGCTTCAGTACAATACATACAAACATACATAATTGATTAGTCATGTGTCTAAGAAAATATTCAACTCATTTACAAAAGCGACATGATTAATGATTGAAGCGATGTCCCCCGGTAGTGTGTTCCAGTGATGCATGGCTCGAAGTAATGGTGTTTGCTGATACATGTTTGTGTGGGCAAAGAAAGGCTGTATTTTGAATTGGGGATCAACACGTTTGGAAATACCATAAGGTGTGTTTATGTGGGCTTCACGAAAGCAGTATTTACTATGATAAAATAAAATATATGAAAATGTGGCAACAGTCTGTGTTTTTCAAGCGGGTGTAATGAAAGTGTGTGGTTAATATCTGTAGTGCTGTAGTTTCGAGAATACTGCGTGGTGATAAATCTTGCAGCTCTATTTTGTATCGATTGGAGTTGATCGATGACATATGATTGATGTGGGTTCCAGAGGATGTATGCATATTCAATCTTTGAACAGACAAGTGTAATGTATACTAGGCATTTAGTGGTAGAGTTTGCCAAAAACAGGTTTCTTTGAATAAATTTAAGTGTTTTTGATACCTTACTAGTTATCATATCTATATACTCATTCCATGATAGATAAGATCATAAATGAATTCCAAAGTATTTAAACATCAACACTTTTTCAATGGAGACACCGTGAATTTTATACTGGTTCATATCTGTTTTATGTACTCTTGTGAATGTCATGGCCTTAGTTTCGGAGGTGTTAATTTGCGTTTGCCACTGGTGACACCAAAGGGCGAGTTTATTAGGATCGGACTGTAATGATTCGTAAGCTTTGGTACTGTCAAATGTTTCTGTAAATGATGCAGTCATCTGCAAACAACCTAATTGTAGATGATAAACTATATCCAATGTTGTTTATGTAAATGAGAAACAAAATTGGTCCAAGGACCGATCCCTGCTGAACACCAGACTTCACATGTGAAAGTAAAGATGTATACATCGTCCATTTTAAAACCAGCGTGAATGGCTTCATGTAATTCTGTTATCAATTCAAACAGTTGAGTTTCACATGAACGACTGCAAAGAACACCATGCTGGTTGTTGGGAAAGAAATTTTGTTCCAATAAAAATGTCTTGGCAGTGGATGATATGATGTGCACTAGCAATTTACAGCATATGCTCGTTAGTGAAATGGGCCTGTAGTTAGATACTAAAAATGAATCACAGAATTTAAAAATAGGAACCACGCAAGCAGTCTTCCAGGTGTCAGTAAGGCATCCTGTATCGACCGATTGCCGAAAAATGGCAACTAAAATAGGTGATTTAGCTGTTTTTGTTAGTTTCAACATTTTTGCACAGATGTTATCTGGTCCGAGAGCTGAACTAACTGGAATGCGATCTATAGCAGCCTCCTCACCCTCCCGAGTGATTATTAGGTCAGGCATTTCAGCGTTTATATTCGAGAACTCGAGATTTGGCGTTATTAGTTCTTCGGATGTAAAAACTGTACAAAAATAGTTGTTTAGTTCTTCTGCAACATCGAACTGCAAAAGCAGCGCACCGTTCTTCGTTATTGACATAACGGACAAAGTTGATGATTTCGGATTCACTATTTCCCAAAGCTTTTTAGAGTTGTTTTTTAAAAATTGTGACAAGTCATAGTTGTAAAACTTTCCTTTCGCTGCGTCGATTTCCGCTTTGCACAGTCTTGACTGTTCATGATAGCATTCCCAGTCACTGGTCTCATTCGAACGTTTCGCCTTTAAGTACATTCTTTTTTTCTTATTTATGGAGCGTTTTACTTGTTTTGTAAACCATGTATCTCAGCTTGAAGACGCGATGGTGATCTTTGGGATATGTTTTTCCTTAAGATTCTGTAATGCAGTTTCAAGGATTCGCCAGTTTTCATCTGGATCATGATCGCGAAACGTCATGAAAAACTGTCTAGAAAATGATAATAGGTTACTATTTAACCCGTGTGCGTTAGCTCTGTTGTAGCCGTATATTGTTTTCTTTGTTTTGCATAGTTTTTTACATTTTATGGTGTACTCGCAGTGGATAACATTGTGGTCACTCATGCAGTCAAGGACTGGCAATATCATGCTTCGTGGGTCTGTAGTCAGCACAAGATGTAACAGTGAAATACCATGAGCTGGACATGTCACCATCTGGCTTAAACTAAACAAAGAAAGAACATCAAGGAACTGCCGGCATTCATGCTTTCTTGCGCCACCGATAGGTTTTCATCTCAGCCAGTCGATTCCAGGATAGTTAAAATTCCCCGCAAGTATAATTTCTCATGACGAATATTTGGTTTGAGTAACGTTTAGCGAACCGTGAAACATTTCAACAAAATTAATCGAACTGTGTGACTGATACCAAACCTTGACAACGCAAGTTACAGAAGGTGATAACTGCTGAGGCCTTTTATAGCGGCTGAGGCCTGTTGGCGCTGCGATGCGTCCTGGAATCACCTGTGCGAGGTTGGACAGCGGTGGCTCCCACGGCGCTAGGTGATATGGGACCAGGACACAAGCCAGCGATGTGCGTGTTCTTGCATGATAGTCCTCGGACAGAACTTTGTTGACCTCTATTAAAGACAACGGAAAAACTTGTTGAAACCATCTGTTATCAGTTGTGTATCTGTCACAGCAATATCTTCTATTTATACCGTATTTACTCGATTCTACCACGCCCTCGATTGTAACACGCACCCGGTTTCCACGACGAGAAAAAAAAGTAAGACATCGATTGCAACGCGCACCCATTTTTCTCGTTGGCCCACCTGATCACACCACTCGGGAAAAAGACTCCTTCCATTGGGGTCTTCCGTTTAAATATGAGGTACGGGGGAAGCTTGTGCTTATCTGACGTGCAACGGAGCATTGCCGTCACTCTAGTTTTACCATGGCCCAATGTCAGCACGCGAACTTGCTTCGCCCCCTTCTTCTCGATGGTTGTGGTGTCAGGCATGTCGAAGTAAAGAGGCATCTGATCGGCATTCCCGGTTTGCCCAAGCTGGGAGCCGTTGTTGTGCCGCAAGTTTAGGACGAACCTCTGAAAACTGAAGCTTTTCTTTGTACTCCTTCGGCAACTTTTGGCAGCCCGTTCGCCTTCAGAGGGAAAAGCCTTTCCTCTTCATAAAATTAGTTAGCCAGCACCTTCTCGCTTTAAACTGGCTCCGCATTAGCCCTTTTTCTAAGGCTAACTGCATAGCCTGCACCACTTGGAGCAGTTCTGTCGTCACGGGCCGCTGTGCCGCTCACTGCTCAATCACATACTCGCCGAGCAGCTTTTCAATTTGCGGAAACCGACCCTGCTGTGGTCCGCTGAAGCCTGTGCGTGAATTTTTGCTGTCGACAATATTCTGCTTTTTTTTCCGCCAGTCCTGCACGCACGTTTTGGGAACTCCGAACGACCGCGATGCAGCCCGATTTACGTCCGTTTTGGCACACGCGATGACTTTTCTTTTAAAAGCGGCATCGTGGTGCACTCGTCGAGTGTTTGGAGTAGGCCCTTCCATACTGTCGATGCTAATGCACACCAAGATGACGAACTCCTCAGCACACGTGTGAAGTGCCGCACATGGGAAACACATAGGCAGAAATGGCCGACACGCTATGCCGACGCACGTAGGGGGCGGCCATTTTGGAATGCTAATGGCAATAGAATCACCGTATTCATTTTTTTTCGTACTCTATTCTAACGCGCATGCGATTTAATGAAGGCATTTTTTTGGCAGAGACTGCTGCGCCGCGCGGCGCACGAGCCACTCCCACACAGAAACGGCTGCTGCATCACATAGAAGTGACGTCACGCATTTTTCGGTTAGGCGCTTTGTTTGAATAGTCGGGAGTGTCTAGCGGTACGTCTACACAATGATAAAAGCCGTTAAAATTACGTCCAAACAAAAAAATGAACAAAAAATGTTAGTTAGGTTTAGCGTTACAATACAAAACTGGCTTGTTTATCATTTCAAACTAATCGGCAGGTGTGGCATAGTTGATTAAAGCAACACTTTCACCTTTGACAACATCACGCTTGGCATTGCAATCTAGAAAATGCAGTACGTCCAACAACTGTAATTTGCACATCATACTGAGAAACTTTGTGGCGCACATACTCAGATCAAGCTGCGGCGCGGTGGACGGCCGCGCTAGCTCCAACCACCAGGTTCAACTAAGCATCCAGCAATCACATGAAGCAGTGACGACACTCCAGTCCTCCTTGGGAGTGGCCTAGGCCATGGCCACGATTTCATCGGAGTTTTCACCACCTAACATATCGCAGGCGGCTACCATCTCGCATTAATTAGCTTTCGCAGCCACAGCGCCCATGGCGCCCCCGGTATTTAAAATACTTGTAATATGTATTTAAGTAACAAACCTAGGCTAATTGACTCATTAAGCACCTCCTTAGTAAAATTTTTATAGGTTTAATGCATTACACACGAATAATTTACACATTTAACTAGCTTTAGGTAATAAATTTTAAAGGGATGTCACTTCCGTGCGACGCCGGAGCCACTTCTGTGTGGGGCTGGCTGCTGTGCCACGCGGCGCAGGAGACGCTGCCTTTATGAAGTCGCTTAACCGGAAAAAAAGGTGCGCGTTAGATTCAAATAATTACGGTATATCTGGTCTATTTAAAATTTTTTGCTCCCCAATAATGGCAGAATTTGGAGAGTGAGCTTTTCAGAGTCTCATTGAAGTTTTTTAGCCTCATTGAAGAACTTTCTTGTCGATTCTTATAATGCTGTTTTTCATCAGAAGGAACAATTGGCCGAGTTGGTGCACTTCCGCTAATATTCGTTTAAGATGGAAATGCTGTTTTTAGTCTACTGCGCAGCTTTGATAGTTTAGTTGACCTCTTTGACTGCCTGTGCAGCCTTTTTTTTTTTTTAGCGTTTCATGTGCACATTATTATGAGTTATCCACGGAATTGTGCTGTTTTTTATTTGGCCATGCCATCCGTCCATGCAAGTAGCAATGATGCATTTAAATTGCTCCCACAATTCCTCGACTGCCTCTGAGTAGGAGGCAATTTGAAATTCATTAGACCATTGTTCTAAGTAATCTAAGATTGAAGTGTCATTCGCTCGCTCATAATCTTTGACCAACAGTCGTTCTTTGGCCCTAAGTCATCGCAATTCTTGCTCGACAATGGAAATATGTTCACCGAAATCATCTTGTGACCAGAAATATCTTCCAAAATTGACAGGCGATAATCTTCTATCTGCCAGACAGAAAGACCAAATCAAATATTAATAGTGATTTGGATGATGCTTTTGTGTAATCGTAAGCACTCTGTCTTAAATTGTGAAAAAAGGCATTCTCTAATAACTTATTTACACTCATTATCTCAGTATATTGACTAGACAAAGCCTCCCAATCAATGTGTTCTTCGTTGAAGTCACCAGCGAACCCCGCCATCGTGGTCTAGTGGCTAAGGTACTTGGCTGCTGAACCACAGGTCACGGTACTAAATCACGGCTGCGGCGGCTGCATTTCCTATGGAGGCGGAAATGCTGTAGGCCCATGTGCTCAGATTTGGGTTTATGTTAAATAACCCCAGGAGGTCGAAATTTCCAGAGCCCTCCTCTGCGGCATCTCATAATCATATGGTGGTTTCGGGATGTTAAATTTCACATGTCAATCGAAGTCACCCGCCAATATTAGTCGAGTAGTACTGTTTGCATGAGTACAAAGAAATTTACTAAGCTGGTTTAAAAATTCAGGTGGAGTTGCTGGTGGCCCGTAGACTAAACCAATGAGATATGCGATGTTTCTAAAAGGTATTTTTCTCCACACTGACTCCAGCATATTGCTGTTCACAATTATGGCCAGACAACAATCCTTTACAATCATTGCAACGTCTCCACTGTGTGGATCACTTTAGCATTTGAATATGCTATGCTCTGGAGGTGTAATACAACCTCTGGTAATAGATACTTAATGAAGTTCCTATTAATAACATGACATAGGGACTCTCCAAGAATATGTATTCCAGGTCAGGGATTTTATTAGGAATACTACAAGTATTCAAAAGAATCAAGCGTCGCTTTGCTTGGGGTGGCTTATTCTTTGTCAAATGCTGCTATTGATCAGGTTTAGAACTTGTGTTTCCATAAATTTTGTATGGGCGGTACTGATACGGACATTTATCATTTGCGTGCCATTATTTATGTATGCATGTACCTCCCACATGTATACGTGAATTAACTCACGGCCCGCAGTCCCCAGAAGCTGCGAACCAACTGACCACGGCGGTGGTCAGATCTGAAACGCAGCAGAGGGTGCTAGAATCTCTGGATTCGGACAGGCCGCCATTGGAACCTGAACTTGGCAACGTTTAATGCTAGAATCTTATCTAGTGAAGCGAGTTTAGCTGTACTATTCGAGGAGCTAGAGGGTGTTAAATAGCATATAATAGGGCTCAGTGAGGTTAGGAGGACAAATGAGGCCTATACGGTGCTTCAAAATGGGCACGTCCCTTGCTATCGGGGCTTGGGTGACAGAAGAGAACTTGGAGTGGGGTTCCTAATTCACAGAAACATAGCTGGCAACATAGGGGAATACTATAGCAATAATGAAAGGGTGGTAGGTATTGCCATGTTCCATTTCCCAAGTTTTGTTATCGTCCGAAAACACTACATAATTCTCAGCGCAAACCGCGCCTGAATTTTTCGAGAAGCTTCCGGACTGTAGTAGATCGTTTCGATAAGACCAAGCCTACTCTGCGAACTGTACAGACTATTCTGGAACCTACGCCACCGCCAGCGATAACCCAAGAACATTCGACGGCAAGAGTATAAATGCCGACACGCTTTGCCGCTTGTCAGTAGTTGATCTTGGGTGCACGTTAAAGAACCCCAGGTGGTCAAAATTTCCGGAGCCCTCCACTACGGCGTCTCTCATAATCATATAGTGGTTTTGGGACGTTAAACCCCACATATCAATCAATCAATCAGTAGTTGATCGACGGCCGACGCTCCGTTCACTGCTAACTGTGCAAGACTGCTACTGTAATCGAACTTTCCGTTTCCCGGGCACAGGTTCGCCCAAATAAACAGTTATATCCCAACATAAAGACTCCTGTCTTCGGCCACGTCACGACCCCGTGACATCTGGTGGAGGTGCTGCTTCGTTCATGTACCGGACGTCCCCGTCAAGCCGTGAACCCAGCCCACGTCGCGGAGAAGACACCGACGCCAACCAGGAGCAGCGAACAAGCCGCCGACAGTAAGGGCTACCACCAGAGCACGGGCTTCTACAAGACAAGGCGCGAAAGATCAAGGCCATGACCGCGACTGCAGCGACAATGACAACCGCAGCATCCCAGCCCTTGATGGTCATGCATCAACCCAGGGAACCACCAATTTTCTATGGGTCATCATTCGAAGACCCGGAGTCCTGGCTAGAAATATACGACCGTGTGGCCGCCCTCAACCACTGCGGCCATGACGAAAAGCTCCATCGTGTGTTCTTCTATTTGGAAGACACCGCAAGGATCTGGCTCGAAAATCGGGAGTCCACGCTCCGAACGTGGGATGTTTTCTGCGGCACATTTCTACAAACGTTCGCAAAGAGAGAGCCACTGCTTTATTAGAGACCCGGGTTCAGCTACCAAATAAAAATGTCGCCATTTTCACAGAAGAAATGACCCGACTATTCCGTCACGCTGACGCAGACATGCCTAAGGAGAAAAAAGTTCGTTTCTTCATGCGAGGGGTCAAACAGGAGCTCTTCGCGGGACTGATAAGAAACCCACCGAATACCGTCCAAGAATTTGTAGCCGAAGCGATCACTATCGAAAAGACCCTGTACATGCGCACCCGACAGTATAATCGTCGCCTGACTCTAGAATGCGCTGCTGCTCAAGCCAGTAACTACGGAGACCTGCGTGAAACGATCCGAGAGATCGTGCGGGAAGAGCTGCGCAAGCTGTTGTCTTCAGCGCAGCCTAAATTGGATTCGATTGCCGACATTGTGTGAGAAGAAGTTCGGCAATCGCTTCGAATTTCCCAAGCACCGCTGCCCGAACCGGAGGCTGTGAGCTACGTCGCTGCACTGCGGCACAACGCTCCTCCCCGTCCGCGCCAATACGTCGCCCCATCGCACTTCCGTCGACAGACGCCACCGCCGCCACCACCCCCACGGATGTCATACCGTTCGCCAGCTGCCCAGTGCAGTGCACCGAGGAAGACTGACGTCTGGCGCACCCCTGACCATCGCCCGCTCTGCTATCACTGCGGTGAGGCCGGACACACATACCGCCGTTGCCAGTACCGACAGATGGGACTGTGTGGCTTCGCCATCAATGCACCGCGTCCACAGCCAGGAGAAAGACCACGTGACATCGCCGACTACCTGACAGGAACTCGGTGGACACCACGAAGCCCTTCGCGTTAGCCGTCGCCCAGCCGCTGCACGTCACTGCACCACCGGCAGTACTCTGGCCCAACGCGGGGCCGGTCTCTTAGTCCGTATCTGGGAAACTAAGGGCAGCAACCGATGGCGGTGCGGTTGCTGTGCGACAAACTACCAAAGATCCTCCGACGACGATCTCGTCGCGACGAAGCTTTCCGAACACAACGCCAACCACGCAAAGCCCTGACGGCGAAACCTCACTTACCGGAGGTGACCTGACGACGCAACATGGAAGCAGCGGAACAAGCCGACGCAGCCGAGGCCCGACGCCACGCCCTAACTGTAATGCGAGACGGCGAACTAGCGACCTCGGCGTTCTTATCGACGGCCACTGTGTCACCGCTCTCGTCGATACTGGAGCCGACTTCTCCGTCATCAGTGGGTCGTTCGCCACGAAGGTAAAGAAAGTTAGGACAGCTTGGGAAGGCCCTGAAATCCGCACAGCCGGAGGTCATCTCGTAACGCCCGCAGGAATCTGCACAGCGAGAGTCATCATTAACATCTGTATTTACCCTACAGACTTCGTAGTCCTACAGCGTTGCTCGAGAGATGTCATCCTTGGCATGGACTTCTTATGCCTCCATGGTGCTGTCATCAACCTAAAAACAAAGTCGATAATGTTATCCACAGAAGAAGCACTACCGCCGCACACGCCGTCAGGAAACCATGCCTTGAATGTGCTGGAAGAACAAGTCACCATTCCGCCTCGCTCAAGCGTCATTACTTCAGTCGGCGCTCCTAAATCACCCGACTTGGAAGGCATCGTTGAAGGCAGTCAGCATCTGTTGGTCACTCGAAATATTTGCGTCGCAAGAGGAATTGCAGAGCTGCGGGGAGGCAAAGCAACGGTTCTGCTCACGAATTCCAGCAATGAGTACAAACATGTGAACAAAGGAACAGAAATCGCATACATCGAAGAAGTTGTCGAAGCCACCAGTGCTTTGGCTCTTGCCGATTCTGCAGAACCTGCTCAGAGGAACCAAGCCCCTCCCATAGCTTTCGATATCAATCCCAGACTTCTGAACCATAAGCAAGAACAGCTCAAGGCCCTGCTCCTGCAATACGAAGAGTGCTTTTCGTCGTCATCGAAAATTCGGCAGACCCCAATCACGAAACATTGCATCATAACCGAAAAAAATGCCTGACCACTCTGTCAGAGTCCGTACAGGGTTTCGACGCGAGAACGTGAGGCCATGAAGAGACAAGTTGATGAAATGCTGCGGGATGACATTATCCAGCCGTCCAAGAGTCCATGGGCATCCCACATAGTATTAGTGAAGAAAAAAATGGGACCCTACGTTTTTGCGTCGATTATCGCCACCTGAACAAAATCACAAGAAAGGACGTGTATCCTCTCCCACGAATAGACGACGCACTTGGTCGGATCCATAAAGCCAAGTACTTTTCGTCAATGAACCTCAAGACTGGCTATTGGCAAATCGAAGTCGACGAAAGAGACCGAGAGAAGACGGCGTTTATAACACCGGACGGCCTCTTCGAGTTTAAGGTGATGCCCTTCGGTGTTTGCTCAGTGCCTGCAACTTTTCAACGCGTTATGGATACAGTACTGGCAGGATTGAAGTGGCAAACTTGCCTTGTGTACTTGGACGACGTCGTCGTGTTTTCCTCGAGTTTCGACGAGCATCTTCGGCGCCTTGAAGCTGTACTTCAAGCCATCAAGACGTCTGGACTCACACTGAAGCGAGAAAAGTGCAGATTTGCGTACGAGGAGCTCTTGTTTCTGGGGCACGTTATTAGCTAGTCTGGAGTTCGTCCCGATCCACGGAAAACAGCCACCATCGCCGACTTCCCGCCACCCACTGACAAGAAGGCGGTGCGCGGATTTCTGGGCCTGTGCGCCTATTATTGGCGGTTCGTGAAAAACTTCGCCCGCATCGCCGATCCTCTCACTAACCTTACCAAGGCCGACGTGGAGTTCAAGTGGGAAACGCCGCAGGAACACACTTTCCAGGAGTTCAAACATCGCCTCCAGACGCCTCCGTTACTAGCCCATTTCGACGAATTTGCCTAGACAGAAATACACACTGACGCAAGCAGCGTAGGTCTTGGCACCGTTCTTGTGCAGAGGGCTGACGGACTTGAAAGGGTGATTAGTTACGCCAGCCGATCACTATCCGAAGCAGAAGCCAATTATTCCACAACATAAAAGGAGTGCCTCGCCATCATCTGGGCTACTTCGAAATTTTGCCCCTACCTCTATGGCAGGCCTTTCAAAGTAGTGAGCGACCACCACGCCTTGTGTTGGCTAGCTATCTAGAAGGACCCTTCAGGTCGCCTCGCACGATGGAGCCTGAGACTTCAAGAATATGACATTACCGTTGTTTACAAGTCCAGCAAGAAACACTCCGACGCCAACTGTCTCTCTCGTGTGTCTGTCGACCAACCACCACCCGACGACCCGGATGACGGCTACTTCTTGGGAACGATAACTACCAACGACATCGCTGAACGACAACGGGCTGACCCGGAACTTAAGGCCCTAATAGAATACTTCCAAGGCAGGACCGCCGAAGTCCCGAAGGTATTCAAGCGCGCACTTGCGTCGTTCTACCTGCGAAACTGTCTTCTACAAAAGAAAAACTTTTCACCGCTTCGAGCTAAGTACCTCCTTGTGGTGCCTTCAGCTTTGCGACCAGAACTCCTGCAGGCCCTGCACGACGATCCGACGGCAGGGCACCTCGGTGTTTCTCGCACGCTCGCAAGGATACAAGAAAGGTATTACTGGCCACGTCTTACCAACGATGTTACTCGTTATGTGAGGACATGCCGGGACTGTCAGCGACGCAAGGCACCACCGACAAGGCCAGCGGGACTTCTGCAGCCAATTGAACCACCTTACCGACCTTTCCAGCAGATCGGTATGAACCTACTGGGGCCGTTCCCGACGTCGGCTTTCGGAAACAAGTGGATCGTGATAGCTACCGACTACCTCACCCGATACACTGAGACAAAAGCCCTTCCCAAAGGCAGTACATCCGAGGTAGCTAACTTCTTCGTCGAAAATATCGTCCTACGTCATGGCGCCCCGGAGATCCTTATCACCGACAGAAGAACGACATTTACTGCCGACTTAACTCAAGCGATCTTGGCATACAGCCAGACAAACCACCGCCGGACGACAGCTTACCACCCACAGACCAACGGCCTCACCGAGCGTCTTAACAAGACAATCGCCGACATGCTGGCAATGTACGTCGATGTCGAACACAAGATGTGGGACGCGATTCTTTCGTACGTGAGATTCGCATACAACACGACGGTGCAGGAGACGACACAGATATCTCCATACAAACTGGTCTACGGAAAGAGCCCGGCGACGACGCTCGATGCCATGTTACCCAACGTCACCGACGAAGGAAACCTCGATGTGAGTGAGTACCTTCAACGCGCCGAAGAAGCTCGACAACTCGCGCGTCTCCGTATCAAGAATCAACAGACGACCGACAGCCGCAGTTACAATCTTTGACGACGCTTCGTGGAATACCAGCCCGGTAAACGTGTCTGGGTGTGGACGCCGATACGCCGACGAGGACTAAGTGAAAAGCTTTTGCGACGGTACTTCGGACCGTACAGGGTGGTTCGACGTCTCGGCCCACTTGATTACGAGGTTGTCCCCGACAGCATCACGAGCTCTCAACGACGCCGATCGCGACCTGAAGTCGTCCATGTCGCGCGCCTCAAGCCGTTTCATGCGCGTTAACAAACTGAAACAGTGTTTTTTTTTTGTATTAATATTGTATCGTAATTTCTTCATTGTACTTTCTTGCATTATGGTTGTACCTTCATCTTTAGTTAAAGCATCGGGAAGATGCCTTTTTCAGAGGGGGGCAATGCCACGTTCCATTTCCCAAGTTTTCTTATCGTCCGAAAACACTACATAATTCTCAGCGCTAACCGCGCCTGCATTTTTCGAGATGCTTCCGGACTGTAGTTGATCATTTCGATAAGATCAAGCCTACTCTGCGAACTGTACAGACTATTCTTGAACCTACGCCACCGCCAGCTATAACGCTAGAACATTCGACGGCAAGAGTATAAATGCCGACGCGCTTCGCCGCATGTCAGTAGTTGATCGACGGCCGACGCTCCGTTCACTGCTATCTGTGCAAGACTGCTACTGTAATCGAACTTTCCGTTTACTGGGCACAGGTTCGCCCAAATAAACAGTTATATCCCAACATAAAGTCTCCTGTCTTCGGCCACGTCGCGATTCGTGACGTAATTAAACTCAATAAGAGATACAAGATGAAGGTGGTATAGGCTTACGCGCTTACATCCAGCCATGATGATGCTTCAGTTGAAAGCTTTATGAACACGTGGAATCGGCAATGAGTAAGGTAAAAACACAGTATACTCATATACTGATGGGAGACTTTAATGCAAAGGTAGGGAAGAAGCAGGCTGGAGACCAGGCAGTAGGAGGTTATGGCATCGGTACTAGAAATGCCACAGCCCCGCCGTGGTGGTCTAGTGGCTAAGGTACTTGGCTGCTGACCCGCAGGTCACGGGTTCGACTCCCGGCTGCGGCGGCTGCATTTCCGATGGAGGCGGAAATGTAGTAGGCCCGTGTGCTCAGATTTGGGTGCACGTTAAAGAACCCCAGGTGGTCGAAATTTCTGGAGCCCTCCACTACGGCGTCTCTCATAATCATATAATGGTTTTCGAACCTTAAACCCCACATATCAATCAATCAACTAGAAATGCCAGAGGAGAGCTACTAATAGACTTGGCAGAATGCAATAATTTACGGATTTTGAAAACCTTCTACCGAAAACGAGAAAACCGCAAGTGGATATGGAGGAGGCTTAATGGCGAAAATAAGAACGAAACAGACTTTATAATGAGGCACACCCAGACATCGTGCAGGATGTGGAAGTGGTTGACAAGGTATGATGCAGTGACCATAGAATGGTACGGTCTCGAATTCGCCCAGACATTAGAAAGAAACGACAGAAACTGATAACCAAGAAGCCAATCAATGAGCTAGCACTGAGAGAGAAAATACAGGAATTCAGAGTCTCGCTTCAGAACAGGTACTCTGCTCTTATTGAGGAAACCAAACTTAGCATAGATACAATGAATGATAATCTGACGAGTATCATTACGGAGTGTGCAGTGGAAGTTGGAGGTAGGGTAGTTAGACAGGACACTGGCAAGCTTTCCTGGGAAACGAAGAATCTCGTTAAGAAGCGTCAAATCTTGAAAGTCTCAAGTACAACAGACAAAATGGAACTGGCAGAGCTTTCCAGGTTGATTAATAGGCGTAAGGTATCCGATGTAAGAAGGTATAACATGGAGAGAATTTAACACGCTCTGAAAAACGGAGGAAGCGTGAAAGCAGTGAAGAGGAAACGTGGGATAGGCAAAAATGGGATGTATGCACTAAGGGACAAAGGAGGCAAAACAACTACCAATATGGACAGGATAGTTAAAATAGCAGAGGAGTTTTACAGAGATGTGTATAGTAGCCAGGACAACCACGATCTTAATACTATAAGAACTAGCAGTAACCAAGGTGACACCCCATCATTAATGATAGAAGAAGCCACAAACGCTGTAAAGAGCATGCAAAGAGGCAAAGCTCCTGGTGAGAATCAGGTAACATCAGATCTGCTGAAAGATGGAAGACAGATTGTGTTAGAAAAACTAGCCACACTGTTTACGAGGTGTCTCCTGATGGGAAGAGTACCAGAGTCTTGGAAAAATGCTAACATCATCTTAATACATAAGAAAGGAGACGATAGGGACTTGAAGAAGTACAGGCCGATCAGCTTGCTCTCTGTAGTATACAAGCTATTTACAAAGGTAATTGCTAACAGAGTAAAGAAAACATTAGAATTCGATCAACCAAAGGAACAAGCAGGATTTCGAACAGGCTACTCAACAATCGACCACATTCATACCATCAATCAGGTAATAGAGAAATGCTCAGAATGCAGCCAAGCACTATACATAGCCTTCATTGATTACGAGAAGGCGTTTGATTCAGTAGAAATATCAGCAGTCATGCAAACACTGCGGAATCAGGGCATCGACGAAGCATATATAAAGATCCTGGAAGAAATCTACAGGGAATCAACTGCTACCATAGTGCTTCATAAAGAAAGTGACAGAATACCAATCAAGAAGGGTGTAAGGCAGGGGGATACAATCTCCCCAATGCTATTTATTGCATGCTTACAGGAGGTTTTCAGAGGCCTAGAATGGGAACAGTTAGGGATAAGAGTTAATAGAGAGTACCTTAGTAACCTACGCTTCACCAAAGACATTGCATTGCTAAGTAACTCAGTGGACAAATTGCAACTCATGATTACGGAGTTAGACAAGGAGAGCAGAAAGGTGGGTTTTAAAATTAATCTGCACAAAACGAAACTAATGTACTACAACCTCGAAAGGGAACAGCACTTCGAGGTAGGTAATAGTGCACTTCGAGTTGTAAAAGACTTTGTGTGCTTAGGGCAGGTAATAACCACGGAGCCGAACCACGAGATTGAAGTTACTAGAAGAATAAAAATGGGGTGGAGCATATTTGGCAAGCACTCTCAAATTATGACAGGTAGATTGCCACTATCCCTCAAGAGGAAGGTATATAACAGCTGTATCTTGCCGGTACTTAGCTACGGAGCAGAAACCTGGAGACTTACAAAGAGGGTTCAGCTTAAATTGAGGACGACGCAGCGAGCAATGGAAAGAAAAATGGTAGTTGTAACCTTAAGAGACAAGAAGAGGGCAAAGTGGATTAAGGAACAAACGGGGGTTAAGGATATCATACTTCAAATCAAGAAGAAGAAATGGGCATGGGCCGGGTATGTAGCGCATAAACAGCATAACCGCTGGTCGTTAAGGGTAACTAATACCCGTGTCACACGGGCACCCGCGAAGACCGTTTAACTCCCTCGTCCTTACGACAACGAAGATGCGGTCCGTGTCACACGGCCACCCTTACGCAAACGAAGGTAAACGGAGCGTTTCGCAAAGGACGTTCAACGATCTCCCTTCGCAGCGAAACGAGGTACTCTCGTCCCCAGCTGTCTAGAGGTCAGAGAAAAATTTCGAGCACTAAGTGGCCGCAGTGAAAGAATAATACATTTTGGCAATCTTAAACGTTCTTTCATTGTAGTACTCATTCACAACGCGTGTTTGTTTACATATATTTACGCCCGCCAGAGTTCACTTACTCTCAACACCGATGCTCTATACTCCGTGCCTCGCACGTGGTGCCTCGCGAGTCGAGCCGGCCGGCGCCATTGAAAAATATTTCGTCTATGCGTGTGGTTGTGGTCGTCGCTGTGTCACTCGTGGTTGAAGAACACGAAATGTGCACTCACGAGGCAAGGAAGCACAAGAACTTTCGCACACGGGCATGAACACAGGCAACAAAACAACTAAAAGCACAATGTGGCCAGCGTCACTAGCAGCATCGCTACAATTAGCAAATTCGTTTTTATTTGAAATATTTTTATGGTTTGTTAGCCTCTTACCTCCTTAATAGTGTTTTTTTTGTAAAAACCCCATAACGAGGATTCACAAAAAAAAACAATACAGATGAAATTAGAATACTTTTCCGAAAATCAAACAGCGCCAGCTGAGCCTCCTCGCGCCATCTGTTACAACCTTTTCATTGCCGTGTGACACTGCCACAACTCCTTCTCCGTCAAACCACCTAGGGGATATTTACGTTGATGGTGTTCAACAAAGTTTAGTGGTGGCCGTGTGACAGGGGTATAACTGGATTCCCAGAGAAGGAAAGTGGGTTAGGGGGAGACAGAAGGTTAGGTGGGCAGATGAGATTGAGAAGTTTGCGGGTATAAATTGGCAGCAGCAAGCACAAGACCGAGTTAACTGGCAGAACATGGGAGATGCCTTTGTTCTGCAGTAGACGTAGTCAGGCTTATGATGATGATGATGATTTTTGTGTGAGGACGACCTTAAATTTTTTTACTAGCCTCAAATAGTACATTGAGACTCATACTGCTAGTTCTGTTATTTTGCTAAGCATCAATAACTTTTGTTTTATTTCATGTTTGTACTGGAGAAATAGCTGTAATTTAGACAGACTAAATACATTCATGATAATAAGGGTTGCAGCGCGAGCACGAATGTGCTAGAAGAAACAGACGAAAGTCGAGGTACGGAAGGCAAAGATGACAACACGTGTCCTCTTTGCCTTCAAACCAACTAGCCCAAATCGCCATTCTTCTTCAGACTAAATACATTTAGAATAGCAGTGGCTTGGAAGAGCTGCACAGAAGGATAATCTCTGGGTTAAGTGTAAATCAGGCGTAAAGCTTTCTTCTGTAGAATGTAGACCTTTTTACATTTTTGAATCTATGAGTGCCTCATACAAGCTGGCAAAAATTAACCATTGACATAAACAGATATTTGAAAAGTCACAGTTTAATTTTGGTAGGAAGGATGGGATTATTACAGTAGAAAAAGACCAATAAAGTGTGAAGCAGCCATGCATACGTAATTAACATGAATATCCGACAGCAACTTTTCATTAAACCAAACACCAAGGGTTTTGAAAGCTAACATAATTTCTATGTTTTGAGATCCATGGCAGATTGAAAGCATGGCACAGTTTTATTCCCAGAGAAAGTATAGGGGATGTTATTAAAAGTAATTGTAATGTAAATGTGAAGAAAGAAAAGTGGGCGAAAAGATAACTTGCCGCCGGCAGGATCTGAACCTGCGACCTTCGAATAATGCTTCCAATGCTCTACCACTGAGCTACCGTGGGGGTCCTCCTCCCATCCACTTTATAGGGTATATATGTGGAATAAATGTGAAAAAGTCAATCAGCGCCACCTGTTGACATTATGGGAAATGTGGAACACCCTTTCTTGCCCGTCTCGCATCACAAACGCACACGCCATAATGGGGAGTGTGGAATCGAGCGTTCTACCCTCATCATAATGGCTACATGTAGCGCTGACTGATGCTTCCACATTCAATGCACACATATAATCATCTAGCAACTTCGCGATGCAGCCATAGAAGACCTAGCACACTAGCAAGCACTTGTGCTTGTGGGTTTGTTCATCGTTCGTGTGCAAATGCTGTGAAAATGACATTGACATATGTCCAAGTGCACTGGAAATGGTAGACACTCAAGCGTTTAATGAAATTGTCTTTAGCAGAAACATTGTGGCTGATATTGTGGTATGGAGTACAGTTATCAACAAAGAAGGCATCACATGCTTGCTGTTGTGACGATGCTCTGTCTGCATTGACCCGTGGTGTCTGTGCAGGTGGTGGCGAAGCGCCTGCTCGACTTCTTGGTGAGCCATCCCAACTACAGCCGCCTGGTGGTGCATGGCTTTAGCGTGGGTGGGTACCAGTTCGGCGAGGTGCTGGTCAAGATTCGCAAGGAAGGTGGTGACTACAATGCGGTCGTGCCCCGCTTCAAGGCACAGGTGAGTTGACAGCAAGAATAACAAAGAGGGATGCACTTCTGTGCCTGCCACCTTTCGCACCGTTAGTGTGTGTTGTGATGTCTCGATATGCCCTGTCTTTTTAATGTGAATACCTACACAGTAGCTTAGCTCTCAGTTATTTAAAAGGAGATGCCGGTCGAAAGGCGAGAGTTTTCTGGAACATCGCCAATTTTTTGTTTTCACCTGTTTTTCAAGATCAGTGGCTCTACTGTTCTGAAATATACATATGTCGAGACTCAACTTGAAATGCTTTAAAATTGCGTGTAAAGAGCACAAGGTGGCTGTTAAAAGGTGAAAAATGTGCAGTCTTCAAGCACCCTGTGGCTAATAATGCACTTCCACTCGCCAGTTTGATCAGATGAGCTGAAGAGCTGAGCCTCACTCATCAGATAATGGCAGTTTCTCATGCTGCTGCAGTGCAAGAAATAATTAAAAGAGGCATGCTTTTGCAGTGTTTTTCGAGTGCCTCGACTATCTTTTAAATCACATGTTACGGATCAGGGACCGCCATTGGTCGCTGCGTTCCTTGTGCTGTACTGTGAAGCCTACTTGCAGGGTCCGTGTCTCATCGAGCAGCGCAGCTGAACAATGCTTTTCTCGTGTGTTTATCTTCATCATAGATAAAGAAAGCCATAGCTCGCGTGATAGCTATACTGTCAATGTAAAAGCTGTTATGACGGCACTCTCTGTAGGAATGGGCTGTAGAAATGTAGCAGCTGGTCTGATTTGCAGCAATTCTTGGCTTGCAAAAGCCAATGCATTGTAAGTCATTCACAGCCTTCAGTCAGAAAATCCGTGATGCGGCAACGGATGCCATCTGTGCCATTCTTGCGAGGTTAAGGGAACTCGCAGTGAGGGAAATAAGCGGGGACGACATTGCCGTTATTTGCGATGGTTCGTGGCACAAACGCAGCCACAAGAGCCACAATGGCATCAGCACTGTTGTGTCCCTCGACACTTGACCGTGTTTAGATTTTGAAGTCCTATCGAACGTCTCTCTAGCTTGCAGTCAGCACAAGGCTCTGTCAGATGGAGCAAAAGAAGTCTGACAAGAATTTTGTGATCCTGTCTGTGGGGGAAATGTCTGTGAGCAGTGAGCTCGAAAGAGCTGTAAGGGACAAACTTCTGGTGCTGGCACATTTTAGTGGCATTGGCCACACCAAGAAGGATTGTTCTTTTTACAGCGAAAGATGTTATGAGATCACAACTCTGGTGACGTGCAGTTGTCCGCCGCCACCGCCGCTGCTGTTGTTAGTGTCCGTAACTACATCGCGTTAAATCAGAAAAAAAACCTTGCACCAATGACACAGTGGGGCTCGAAACCCGGGTATGCTGGGTGCCAGCCCAGTATTCTACCACTGAGCTACGCTGGTGCTTTTGACTTGTTGGCAAACTTACTTTAGGCAGGCTTGATGTCGGAAAAGGAATCACGTTAATATGATTTATAAAGCATTTTGAAACAGCAATAGAAAACCAGTCTTCGCACAATGCGAATAGCGTAACAAGTGGGCGGTACAATGCTCCAATCCAATACAAAAGCTTGATCTTGTTCCACTATTAACTGTGGCGCATACCCTCTTCAGCCATAATCCCTGATCATCGTAGGCCACTGCATGAACAATTGGCACAAAATTCCTTGCAAGTGTTTAGCGAGTACCACGCTTCTCAGAAGAATGACAAAAGATAATATAGCGAGTGCCGGCCTACTACCGAAAAGTTTATTATTAATGCCCTAGTAGGTATCAAGCAAGTTACCCAATGAGTGTTTTGAAAAGGCTCTGAAAGGCTGGTCTTATAGCTTTCGCTGTGACTGTATTGCATCTGCCGTGCGGGTCTGGCGTTTTTTTTTGTACAAGTTTCGTCGTAAATCTTTTTTTTGGTGCTCAGATTTGCAGGAAATTTTGCCCCAATTTCTTCCGGAGTATGAAATGCAATTGTCCTGTTTAAATTGCAGTAATTTCTTCCGGGTTTTTTTGGTGTTTAAATTGGTGTTAAATTTAAATTGGGTTGTTTAAATTGCAGTAATTTCTTCCGGGTTTTTTTGGTGCTCAGATTTGCAGGAAATTTTGCCCCAATTTCTTCCGGAGTATGAAATGCAATTGTCCTGTTTAAATTGCAGTAATTTTAGTATATAATAACAAATTTTATGGAAACATTTACTAGTGTAAGAGAAATATGGTCTTTTTCATGTCTATTACATATTTGTTATGCACTTTCACATTAGCTTTCTGCATTCTACATCTATTTGAAACCTTGGAACTATCAATAACAAAAAATAATGGAAGTTTAGTCATGGAAAGGGGGGAGGAGGCAAAAGCCTTAAAATTTTTGCTCTGTCATGTTGCAAAACTAAAAGTATGTAACTTGCCAGAAAATTAATTATATATTTGAAACCAGCATACAAAGTTCTATAAACAGCTCAGGTTTTATTGCTCTAAGGTGAATATTCTCATGCAGTCGTGACATGGGTGATGGGAGCACACTCGATGTTGAGATGAAACTCCTTATTCGGCCAAACTTGTGGCTACGAAACTGAAGGCCAGATTGTAGCAGCCTGCGTGCTCCGATAGCGGCAAACAGAGAGTCGGCCGACGATCAGTTGGCAAGCGGCGAAGCGTGTCGGCATTCATACACTTGCCATCGAATAATCGAGCGTTATCGCTTGTGGGGAAATCGGTTCTAGAATAATCTGTAATGTTCACGAGGTAGATGTTTTAACAAAATGACCTACTGCAGTTCTGAAGCTTCTCGGACACTGTATACACAGTTCGCGTTAAGAATAACTGACAGTAAAATTGGGCAATCTTTTCACCCAATTTTCTTTCTTGACATTTACATTACAATACGGTCTAATAACCGTATATATATATATATATATATATATAAGTATAATAGTAGATGCGCTTTCACACAACTTGTTTATTCAGCCGACGTTTCGACGGGAGCCCCGTTTTTTTCAAGGCATTTCAAGGCATAATACTATTTACACATTTTTGTGTCTTCGTGTAGCTTACCGAGACAGAAGGGAAGAGGAGAGAAGTAAAATAATGCCAAAAAAAAATGAAGAAAAGAAGGAAGAAGAAACATTAAAAAGAATCAAGAGGGATATGGCGGGATTAGGAAGGAGCAAGAACTCAACAAAGGGGAATGTAAACAAGCTATGCCATCTTTGTCAACAATACCTACCAAGCACTCACCCTTCGCCGAAGTGGACATTTTGACCATCATTTCTGTATTTCACCCTCCGGCGCAATCCGCTAACAACTTGCCCGCCTTTGAAGTTTACGACAAATCGGTGGGGAGAGCTTAAGCGCTTGAAGTGCATGTTGGTGGCGTTGGAAGATATAAAAGAGCCAGTGATTGTGACGCTGCTATCAATATTAATTATATGCATTGGCTCCTGTCAGTGAAAGAAAAGAAGAAAAAAAGCAAAAAAAAGAAAAGAAAAAAGAAAAAAGGGGGGGGGGGGAGACTGTACGACATCCGGGACTACTTATCTGTGTGTTCCGGCTGTGCTTGAAGTGGCAAACCATTTTTCTATTGTCAGATGTATATGCTAAAAGCTTTGTTAGGGGGTAATATTATTGTTGTAATGGAAGGCTACAGGCAAAGGACTGATTAAAGAGGACTGATTAAAGAGGGGCGTTTGCGTATTTTAGTGATCGCAACGCTGACAGAGTGCATGGGTGTTCATTTATTCTGTTTTTTATCGTGTTGAATTTGTAGATAAAGTAAGATTCCAGTTGTTCCTGCTCTCTGATTGTTCAAAAATTGCTTTCCAATAGTGTAACTCTGATGTCATCAAAGCTGTGGTCTTTTAATGCACTGTGTTTTGAAAGTGGAAGGCCTGGCAGAGAACGTATATGTGCCCGATGGTTGTTGAATCTAATTCTAAACAGTGTGTGTGTCTGGCCCCTGTATTGCATGTTACATACCCAACATTCCAGAAGGTATATGACATTATCAGAGTCACAGTCCAGTGCACCTCTTATCCTGCGCTTAAAATCCGAGTGGGTGGTTTCCGCCACCGTCGTTGTGCATGTGTTTGCATACTTTGCATCTGCTTTTTTCGCAAGACGACACCCTGTTTGAGGTTTCACGCCTATATTTGAATTTATCAAATTATCCCCTATGCTTTTCGGCCGCCTGTATTTGTATTCAACTTCGTCCCTAAAGGTATCTCTTACCCTATTCTGCACATTGGAACCAATGACCTGGCGACCACGGATGCCCTTACAGCGTTCGACCGCTACGTGACCCTTCTGGACCGCATCCGGGCCCCGCCGCGGTGGTCTAGTGGCTAAGGTACTCGGCAGCTGACCCGCAGGTTGCGGGTTCACATCCCGGCTGCGGCGGCTGCACTTCCGATGGAGGCGGAAATGTTGTAGGCCCGTGTGCTCAGATTTGGATGCGCGTTAAAGAACCCCAGGTGGTCGAAAAATTTGGAGCCCTGCTTCACGGCGTCTCTCATAATCATATGGTGGTTTCGGGACGTTAAACCCCACAAATCAATCAATCATGGACCGCATCCGGCGTGAGAGACTTGACAGAACTATGATGTTTAGCACCCTAGTGCTTCCACGAGCCCCCAACGAACGACTACACCGGCACAACTGGCGTGTGGTGAAGAGATTCAACTTCGAGGCTCGGGAATTTAACCTGGGGCTGTTTAATTTGTGTCATCACTTCTATGTAAACCACCGGGTCGACGCGCTTCCGCCATGGACTGTGCTCGCGGCCGATGGTCTACACGCGAGCTTCGCCGGAGTGTGTATCTCATAGCGTGGAACATCTACAACCTGCTCCTCGACCTCTGGCGGCCCTACATCAGCAACTAGTTGGACCACGCACCACAGCCGGAGGCGTACGAGCTTCAGGAGACGCCATCATACTTCCAGGCGCTCCGGCGTTACCCTCCTGGTGACACCTGTCGAGGCGGCGAAGGGCAGTGGGAGAACCAGGTGGCCCCACAAACAGCCGCTACTTCTTCTACAGGCCAGCAGATCCCATCGGGGCCCCCCTCATGGGGTACACAACCGCCATCATGCGTACCACAGCTGTCGACACCGCCTACGAGACACACCCCGAAAAAGGCGACGAAGGTTTATCAGGGCCAACAATGACGGCCAGCTGTACCACAATCAACAGCAACAGCAACTAGTGGCCAGAATCAACCATCCCCACAAAGCAAAAATCAGCAGCCAACATTAGCCAAGAGCAACCAGCAGCCAGCAGCAGTCTCCTACAGGCCAGCTCATCACGGGAGGCACAACAACATAGAGCTCAAACCCAAACCGGGTACGACCTCCGGGTACCTTGCAGTTCTACTCGCCGCGTCTGTGCAAAGTGACATACTGGCTGTGGGAATGGGCAAACACCATCCGCTTCAGGTGAATTGGGCCACAGAACAGGTTAAAATTTTCTTAAACTTAGAAAAGTTGCTGACAAACGAATACGGCATGAACTTCACGTGGGTAGTCTCGAAGAATATGTCCTGGCAGGTACGGCTCCGAAGGGGCTGCACTTGTCGCTAACACCATCGATGCATAATTTTGCCCTAAGGGGAAATGAAACAGTGGAACAAAATTCTCGATCATGCCACACAGCAGCTAACTAAGGTCACCATTGAACACTGTAGAAAGACTCTGAACGCACTGACGGAGAAGGAGCGGTATATAAGAAATAACTTTCCTCTTTTGGAGTGGGAGACTGGAGAGCTGGCCATATGTGAGCACAAAAAAACATAGGACATGGAAAAACTTAAGAGAAAGAAATTTGTGCCGGACATTGTCTCACCAGAAGCTATACCCACTGTTGTTTACATGAAAAATACCAAGCCGCCTCATGTTCAGGAATATATGCCACCACATTCCAAAAAACCAAACCTTATTAACCTTTCAGATAAAGAACTTAGCAACGAAGAACTGAGTGTACTATCACAAGGACTTACATTCTGCCCTGGCAATGGAAAGTATGATGAATTCACGCTTCTAAAAACCTAGACAACTTCGCACGAAATTTACGATTGGAGGAGTATTTCTTCTATAAACCCCAAAAAGACAACCCGCTATTTTGTGGGGTAATCTGACGGCAATGGACCACAGACGCCAACAGAGATCGACATCTGGATCTATATATAGACGCGGTTCAGAAAGATGTCATACATGCGTACAAGGTGCACAAACCAGGTATGAATAACATATCAAGGAAAGAAAGAGAGGCACTACTTGCGTTGAGCAACCGCGAAGATCTCGTCATTAAACCAGCAGACAAAGGAGGCGTGATTGTTGTTCTGAATAGATCGGACTACATCAGGGAAGGCAGGCGACAACTAAATGACAAACAATTTTACAAACACCTCGACTCGGACCCCACTGCCTAGCACAAAACGATCATTGTAACAACCCAACAGGATCTCGCACGTGAAGGCGCCATTGATTCAAAGCTTCAAAAGGCACTTACTGTGGTACATTCAATGCCAGGTCGTTTTTACATGCTGCCGAAGATCCATAAGGAGGGAAACCCTAGCAGACCCATTATATCAGGCACGGGAACGTTAACGGAACCCATTTCCAGTTAAATTGACTCTTTAATCAAAAACATACCACCCACACATGAGTCCTTCTTGCGTGAAACAAACCATTTTCTTCGGGAAATATCGGACGAGAAAATTCGAGAAGGTGCATTCCTCGTAACATTGGATGTTCATTCACTCTACACAAATATCTCACATGACGATGGTGTAAGGGCACTTGTTGAATCGTATGGCACTCACAACCCTATCGCATATCCAAGCAAAAAAGTAATTGAAATCTTAACGAGACTTGTACTGGAATTGATCAGCTTTGAATTTAACAACAGGTACTACCTTCAAATCAACGGTATGGCAATGGGTACAAGAATGGCCCCAAACTACGCTAAAATATTTATGCACCATATAGAGTCCAATTTTTTTTCATGTTGTGATATCAAACCTTTAATCTATAAATGGTACTTAGATGATATATTCATGATTTGGGCGCATTCGGAAAACGAGCTGCTCAAATTTATACAGGCATTTAACCAAGTACACCCCAGCATTTATTTTACACACTCCTACTCCAACACTAAATCGACTTATCTTGGTGTACTTATTCGAATGAACGATGGTGCTTTGGTAACCAGCGTATACAGAAAACCTACAGACAGGCAACAATACCTGCACTTCAAAAGCTGCCACCCACGACATTGCAAGACCAGCATTCCCTATTCCCAAGCACACAGATTCTGACAAATCTGCTCCCGCACCGAGGACTTCCACAAAAACAGCACACGTATGCGCGAAGTACTCCTTCATCAAGAATACCCGTCAGCTAACATTGATGACACCATAAAAAAAAAAGCGAAAAATCTGGACCGCCAGACTCTTCTACACCACCAAAAAGATGCCGACCAGCACCATAACAAAAATTTGCTATTTACTGTCACGAGCAACCCACCTAACATAAACAAGGTCCTAAGAAAACACTTTAACATATTGGAAAAGAGCACGCGACTATCCAAAATTTTCACTTCTCGTCCGTGCGTGGTATACAGGTGGTCGAAAAGTATAAGGGATCATTTGATAAATTCAAAAATAGGCGTGAAACCTCAAACAAGGTGTCGCCCTTGCGGAAAAAGCAGATGCAAAGTATGCAAACACATGCAGACAACAACAGTAGGGGGAAAGCACCCACTCGAATTTCAAGCACAGGATAAAAGGAGCACTGGACTATGACTCGGATAACGTCATATACATTCTGGAATGTGGGGTGTGTAACACACAATACGTCGAACTACTCTGTACAGTTCGAAGTACCATCGCAGAAGATTTTCACTGAGTCCACGTCGGCGTATCAGCGTCCATACCCAGACACGATCACCAGGCTGGTACTCCACGAAGCTTTGTCGCGAGAGATAGAGAAGTAACTTTATTGGCACTCGTCAAATGGATGACGAGATAGAGACGTCAGTCTAAACACACACTCATCTTCCCTAACCGTCGACCGCGATCTCTTGGGACGTGGCTGCGGTCAGGGTGAGACCGATGACTTGCCATTGAGCATTTTCCTCTTCGTTGAGTAGCAAGGACTCCCAGGATTTTCTGCATCTGTCTGGCTCATCAAAGTTAGGACAGCTCCAAACCATGTGGACCGATTCCGCTCTACCATCTCAACGCCTACACAGAGGGCTATACACCGAGGGATGCCACTTGCTCAACAATTGTGAGTTCGCAAATACCCCTGTTTGTAACTTTCTCCACATAACTTTTTCCCTTGTTGAAAGGTTCTTATGCGCTCTCGGGTAAGTCTCGCATTAGCTTATAATGGTTAAGAATTTCGTTGTAAGTGATCAGTTCGTCAGCGGTCTGTAGGGGTTCCTCGCTTGGGGATATTGTCAAGACAACACTGGAATTTCGGAAAGTGAGACCTCGGGCCAGCGTGTGCGCCTTCTCGTTTCCTTGTAAACCCTGATGAGACGGTTCCAGATTAGCGAAACCTGCTCCGCCGGGGGCTGTCCAATGGCTAATATGTGTACAGCTGCGGTAGAGATCCTGCTCGCATCAAAATTTCCGATTGCAGATCTCGAATCACTAACAATAACTCTCACATTCTTTTGAGTCAAAGTCAGCGCAATGGTGACTTCTTCCACCACCGTTGCTCCTAAATGTCTGACGCTGCAGCACGAGCCAGGGCCTTCGTTTTCGCGTGTAGTTACGTCTGCGTATACTTTGCCTTGCTTGTATTCGACCGCGTACGTATAAATCACATCCTGTCTGCCTTCCAGGCTTTTCTGCAATGCCTCAGCTCTGTCTTCTCGTGATGCACCGGGTGCATAATCCTGGGCAACGGGAGTATTCTTAGCCTGTCCCTGACTCACGGTGGGACTTTGCCTGTCTGGTTGAAACACACCTGGGGCTCAAACCCCAGCCGCTCCAGGATCCTTCTACCAGTCTCAGTGCACAGCAGTCTCTGATATTGGGATACTGTCGCCGCTTCAATGAGTTCGTCTAAAGTGTTGGACACCCCTAAACTTAGGATTTTGTTCATTGATGTGTTTGGAGGAAGTCCGAGAGCCGTCTTGACCCCCTTCCTAATAATGATTTTGACCTTGTCTCTCTCTGATCTGGTGAATTTCAGGTATGGGGCTACATATACAATCCTGCTAATTACCAAAGATTGCACTAACCTTAGGAAGTTCACTTTCTTCATGCCCGCATGTTTGTTTACTATTCGCTTGAGTAATCCGCATGTCTGGTTGGTACTCGCTTCCAGTCGCTGAATGGTCTCGGCGTGTTTGCCGTTCGCTTGAATCTGCAAACCCAGAACCTTGATATTGTCGACAGTGCCAATAATGTTACCGTTTACTCTCAGCTCGATGCCGTGCCCCGCGTCCTGTCTCCATCCCCGTCGCCGTGCCTGCAATGTTAGGAAAAAGACCCCTGACTTCTCCGCCAAGCACCTGAAGCCAATTCGCTCCAAATATTTCTCGATAGCTTGGATTGCCCTCTGCAGCGTCTTCTCGATGTGCTCGTCACTACCTCTGCTCATCCATATCGTCAGATCGTCCGCGTAAAGCGTATGGTTCAGTCCTTCTATGCATGCCAGCTTCCTGTGGAGACCCATCATTGCGATGTTAAATAAAGTGGGCGACACAACTGATCCCTGCGGCGTACCCTTGCTTCCCAGTTTAATACCTTCCAATGACTGCCCTCCCAAGCTGATTGTTGCCTTTCTGTTCGTAAGAAAGTTCTTTACATAATTGTAAGTCTTCGTGCCTACATTGAGAGCTCTCTGACTCTCCAATATGGCCGAATGCTTCACATTAAATGCTTTCGAAACATCAAACCCTACGACTACCCTGCTGTCTACCTTTTTTTTTTGTCTATCACCTGTTCATTGAGCTGAAGTATGACATCGCATGCCGATAGATGAGACCTAAAGCCAATCATGGTGTCGGGGTACAGTCCCTGATCTTCTAGAAATCTATTCAGCCTGCTCTGAATAACATGTTCCATTAATTTGCCCACGCACGAAGTGAAATGGGTCTGAGATGTTCAAAGCTAGGTTTCTTTCCAGGCTTTGAAATAAAAACGAGGTTGGCATCCTTTCACGCTGGCGGAAGCTGCCCTCTGTCCCAACAGTCCTGCATATACGCTGTCAGATTTCTGACCGACGCATCATCCAGATTTCTGAGCATCTTATTGCTGATTTTATTCGGCTCTGCAGTCGTCTTCGTCCTCAAGCGGTTTATTTCGGCCCTGACCTCACATATCGTGATCGGGCTGTCAAGATCTGGGTTCTCTAAACACGAATACTCAGGCAGGGACTCGGACACCGTACAGCTGAGGTACCTATCCCTAACCTCGGCGATGAGCTCATCGGTTGTTCCTTTGTATTTGTAAATGAGCTTATGTAGCTGCTGCCTAGCTTCTAGCTTGGATTCGTCCGGATCTAGCAAGTGTCACAGCAGATGCCAGGTCCTTGCACTACCTTTGGTGGTCCATTTGGTCACGAATGCTGTTCCAGTTCTGCTTGGTGAGGGTTAAAGCATATTCTTTTATTTCCTCATTCAACGGAGCCAACTTTTTGCAGATATTTCTATTGCCTCTTTTTTGCAGAAGCCTCAAATTGAGCTCTTGCTTTTTGCGCCACAGGTTTTATCATGTGTCGATCAACTTGTTCCTGGTTCTCATCGACCTCGATTTCCTCAGTTGCATCGTAGACTGATTGAATAACTCTCTTGCTCCATTCGTCTATGTCTGCAATGCCATCCTGGTCGGACCGACTATTCCTGAAAGCATGCCAATTCACAGTTTCTAGCTTCTTCATGCGAGCTACTGAAGGACCATCTTCTGTGACTATCTCAATTATTCTGTGGTCGCTACCCAGATCTTCACCCGTGTTACACCGTGTGGCCGAGAGCCCACCTCCAATCAGAGTGAGGTCCGGGGTAGTGTCTTGCGAGACACTGTTACCTTGTCTAACTGGCCTCAAGGGATTCGTCAAAAGGGTCAGACCGTTCTGCTGTATGCTATTCTATAACTCCCTCCCTTTAATTGTGCAAACCTGTATTCCCATGCAGGGTGATGAGCGTTGAAGTCACCAGTTACGAGGAGGGCACTGTCCTTCGCGATCATCCTGACTTTGGCGAAAAGATCGTCAAAACCACAGTTACGCCTTTGCCTATAGGAGCTGTACACGTTCAATACCAAACGATTTTTATCCTTCCGCTTACGAGGGACTAGCTGGATCAGTACATGATCCATCTACATCAACCCTGTCTCATGCTGCAACGTTGTGACGTTGCGTTTTACCAGAGTGACAACCTGGGTATTTCCCATCCTCCTGCATACGATTTATAGTGCCGCATGAATTCGCGTGGGTTTCGTGTGGAAGAGGACGAAGAGGTTGGGTTGGAGCAGTTTTTTCTGGGTCAGGCCGCACTCCATCCGCACTCACAACATGTCCCAGAAATTTCAGCTCATCGTAGCCGAAATGGCACTTCTGGGGTTTTAGCGTGAGTTCGGCCGAACGAATAGCTTCCAGAACCATTCTTAGACGCTTCAGATGTTCTTCGAAACTCTCGGCAAAGATGACCACATCATCAAGGTATACAAGGCAGCTTTGCCACTTCAAGCCAGCGAGGACGGTATCCATCATTCGCTGGAATGTTGCGGGAGCCGAACAGAGGCCGAAAGGAAGAACTCTGAATTCATAAAGCCCATCGGGAGTTACAAACGCTGTCTTCTCTCTGTCTCGCTCATCGACCTCTATCTGCCAATAGCCGCTCTTCAAATCTATCGATGAAAAATACTTCGCGTGTCGTAGCCTGTCGAGAGAATCATCAACCCGTGGAAGCGGGTAGACGTCTTTTTTGGTGACGCTATTGAGTTTCCTGTAGTCAACACAGAATCGCAGCGTTCCGTCTTTCTTCTTTACTAGAACGACTGGCGAGGACCACGGGCTGCTCGACGGTTGTATCACCCCGTCGTCAAGCATCTCCTTTACCTGCGTCTGTATAGTCTCGCGTTCTTTAGCCGAAACACGGTAAGGTTGCTGGCGGATTGGGCGAACATCATCGTCGGTAATAATTCGGTGCTTTATGAGGGGTGTTTGACCGACTCTAGATGAAGAGGCGAAGCAAGATTTAAATTCCTTCAGCAGGGTATGCAGTGCGGCCTTCTTCTCGTCCGAAAGCTTCGAACTGACGTCGATGTGGTCCAGAAACTTATCTCCATCAACCATTTCCTCGGATGCGAAGCACTCGGTGACATCCGCTACACGGTCTCCGAAGGCCACGGTGGTGCCGCGGAAAAGATGTCGGTGCTCGAAGTTAAAATTTGTGACGAGTATCTGCGACCGTCCGTCACGCACACGCAGAATGCTTCGCACTGCACACACACCTTGAAGCAGTAAAAGGGATACGTTGCTCTCGGCGACCACGTCACCGTCTTGGAGGTCTTCACAGGTGACTTCTACGAAAGCAGTCGCTCGGGGAGGCAACGTCACGCTTTCGTCGGCAACACGCAGCGCAGGTCTACGACAGCTATCAGCGCCTCGATCGGTTGCAAGTTGCGTCGAGAAAGTCACCATTCGCTCGCGGAGATTTATGATCGCGCCATTCTCTCGAAGGAAGTCCATTCCAAGGATGAGCTGACGAGAACAGTCGCGTAGTACGAGGCAGGTTACCACAAACGTTGACTCGCGTATTTCCACTCTTGCGGTACAGCGACCCAATGGAGTTCGCATACAATACGGCAATGCAGGAAACAACCCGATTTTCACCTTTCCACCTTGTTTATGGACGCAACGTACAAACGATGCTTGACGCTATGCTGCCGTACGATAATAGCGATGCTCTTTCTCCAGAAGCCGAGCAATACACGCAGTACGCCGAAGAGGCTCGTCAACTGGCTCGCGTGAACATCGGTCACCAACAAGACGCAGATGCACGACGTTACAACCTTCGCCGTCGAAACGTCGCATACCACCCGGGTGAACGAGTGTGGGTGTGGACTCCTGTCCGACGACCAGGCTTGTCTGAAAAGCTTCTGAGCCGTTATTTCGGACCATACAAGGTTATCCGACGTGTGAGTGACCTTACATACGAAGTACTTCCGGACGGCACAGTGTCGTCACGTCGACAACATCGGCCCGAAACTGTGCATGTCGTACGACTCAAGCCGTACTACACACAATAGTCTCTGTGCTTGCGAGTTACTTCGCAAACGTGACAGTGATCTCATGTGGTGTTTTTTTTTCTTGACTCTTCCACTGGTGCTGTTGTGTTCGCGCATGGTCCAAGTGCTTGTGCGCCCTCTTTGTTTTCCCTGGCACTCACTTTGTCATTCTCTGCGTCAACGCGTGTTCTAATTATGGGTTTTTTTTTCTTCTTCTTTTTATTTAGAAGCATCGAGTCGATGCTTTTTAAAAGGGGGGACTAATGCCGCATGAATTCGCGTGGGTTTCGTGTGGAAGAGGACGAAGAGGTTGGGTTGGAGCAGTTTTTCTTTTTGTCCTAGCTTGACGAGCAGTTCTGCGGAAGGTTTCCTTGAGTGAGACAAGATTGGTGACAATAGCTAGCGAGCTTCGCGTTCTTTCCACATTCCTGTAACTTCTGGCTTATCCCCATTGGTCAGAAAGGACTGAAGAATGGCTCAATTGCACAATAAAGCCCTACAGTTCCAACGCCAGATAGTATTACGATACTGAGCCATCTTTAAACTGCTGAATTTCCGGGCATAGGCATCGCCATTGCCCGTCTCTGTTCGTGGCCTCAGCCCTCATTTGCTCTATTATCTGCTGAATCATACCATGAAGCAACTTCATGTCTTGTTCAATTTTATCGAAACGTTGCTCGTAGTTGTTTACTGTTCCCACATTCTTCACCTGCTTTTTTTTAGGAGGAGGATCTGCACGTGGTGTCTCTGACACCGATTGTGATACTGCTTTCGCACCCTTCTGCGCTCCCTCGTCTATGTGCTTATTTAGCAAATTTATCTGCTCTCGGAGCTCTCTGTTTTGCTCCTGCATGTTATTGCATTACACCTGCATGGGTCTTATCTGTTCTTGCATGAGCCTGTTCTGTTCCTTGAGAGCCTTTACTATTGCGGAATCCTGAGAGGCCTTGTCCACCCAACCTACCTGAGAGTTCGATGGTGCACTCTTCTGGGAGTTCTTGGACTGTTGCTCAGGGTGAGAAGCCTCTTCTCGCGTTGATGGTGTAAGCCTGAGGAACGATGCGGAGTGGTCCCTCTGCGTGCTCTTGGATCTGTCGCGAGCACGGTCAGGACGGTTGCTTCGCATCTATTGTTGTTGTTGCACGCTGTTTTCAGTGCTTTCTCTTCTGGTTCCGCTTTAAGCTTTGCCTCCCACTGTCGTTTCTTGACAATATATGGCGTGTGAAACAACATCGTACACTTCTTATCTCCAGTCAAATGCTCCTTGCCGCATAAACGACACTGTGGCACACACTGATGGTCCTCCGGCGTTGATGACATATCACACCCTCGGCACTTGGATTCTGGACTGTTTCAAACATCCGATCTGTGGCCCAGTTCACTGCACGGATAGCACACTTCGTAAGGTTTTTTGAACTGCAAACACTTCATGATCATGCTGAAACACACGAGCGTACACGGCACCTCTGCTTCCGCAAAGGTGATAACGACTGTGGTAGATCGGCCCATTCTTTCGATTCCAAGAATCTCTGGGTTCTGTACATGACCGACGAAACCCTTCATTACCGTCTCCGCGGTCATGCGTATGTCCATTCCATGCACAACCCCTTTTCCACAGTTTTCAGTTGCCACCATGTACACACTCACCTCATGGTTCTTCTCTTCGATCTTTATAGTTTTGATACTCATGACCTTCTCTGCACACTCAAAGTTCAAGGTATGGAGAAGAATCTTACCTTATTTGTCGTTCACCAAGTGAAGATCTGACTTTGTTTTCTTCCACTCAAGGGATGGGGCCCGACGTACAGCTTTGCCGAGTATCGGTTGTGATGTGTTTTTGATCACTGCTAGGCCGCTTTTGGTCTGATAATCAGTTTCCATCTGTCCTACGGGAGCTTGGGGAGACGCGATGCCACAGATCGTTCAGCTATCTTCCTTCCCACTGCTTTCTACGAGTGAATGCCGCTACGGTTTTTGACTCCAGCCACCCTGCAGCGGGCTTCCTCGCCTCCTCCGTTGTGTGTCGCCGTCTTGGTATCGCCGGCCCTTTCTCGAACTTTCAAGCCTCGGCGCTTTTCGACACACTTTTTGAGTTTGACGACTCATCCTTTTCCGTCCACCTCATTCGACTCAATGTCAGTGCCTTCCACAGTAACGTCCATCGTCATCATGACACCACGGCCATGGTGGACTGGCGACGGGGCCTCTTGTCCTCCGCCTCGGCCGTAGGCATCGCTAGGCTTAAAGAAGGCCTAACGGGACGCACGCAGCATCGGCATGAAAACAATGATGAATTCCTCAAAAATGCACTCACACACTAAAGTCTTGTATTTGCGGGTTCCTCGAAACGCGATTTGACCACCAAATCAGGTGTCCATTGATTTCTATTGCCACAAAAACAAACATTCGATGGAGCCAACGTAAACACGCGTCCACCCCTTCCGGCCCCCTCAAAATAACAACCAAGCTTTGTCGAAGATTGTTACGGCGGCTGTCGGTCGCCTGCCGATTCTTGATGCGCAGGTGGGTGAGTGGACGACCTTCTGCCTGCTGAAGGTAGACAGTGAAGTCGAGGTTTTCTTTGTCAGCGACATTTGGCAGCATGGCATCGAGCGTCGTTGTGGGGTTCCTTCCATTTACAAACTTGTATGGCGACATCTGCGTCGTCTCTTGCTCTGTCGTGTTGTATGCGAAGGTCAGGTACGAAAGAATGGCATCCCACGTTTTGTGTTCTACGTCGACGTACATGGCCGGCATGTCAGCGATAGTCTTGTGTAGCCGCTCGGTGAGGCCATTGGTCTGGGGATGGTATGCGGTGGTCCGGTGATGGTTTGTCTGCCTGTACCTGAGGATCACCTGAGTTAGGTCTGCCATAAAGGCCGTACCTCTGTCGGTGATGAGAGCCTTCAGCATGCCATGACATAACACAGTGTTTTCAACAAAGAATTTTACTACCTCAGGTGCTACCTCACGTTGCTGTTTAACCCTTTAACTGGCAAGATAATAAAAAACACTGGAAACAATTTTCGCTGATTTATTTCTTCTTTAGAACCACCACAGAACCACCAAAACAAGTTTCATAATGTTTGGTGAAAAACAAAAAAAAGTTAGAGGAGGTCAACAATTTTGTTGATCTGCCATTAACGATGAATAGGCAGGGCTCTAAAAAAAATCACAGCATACCCCTGGAGTGAATGTTATGATGAGTGAGGCGAAGCGTCTGTTCATGCTGTTCATGCTTGCGCCTGTCCGTGCTTCCTTCTGGCCTTGCTTCTGTCTGTCCGTGCGTTCGTCTGCCCATGCGTCTGTGATTCCGTCCGTGCTTCTGTTTGTCCGCCTGTCCATGCTTCCATGCTTCCGTTCTTCGATTCTTCCGTTCGTTCTATCGTTCTTGCTTCCATACATGCTTCCGTTCATCCTCTCGTTCTTGCTTACATCCGTCAGTCCGTCTTTGTGTCTGTCTGTCCGTCTGTCTGTATGTGTGTCCCTCTGTCTGTCTGTCTGTGCATCTGTAACTCACTCTAACACATTGTCTGTGCCCCACTTTTCATAGAAGATGTCTTTATTCATTCTTGCAAAGAATAAGATCATTGAATTCCACGAAAATACCCTCGCGTCGTTGCGCTTTGAAATACACCATATTCCTGGCACAAAGTTTTCATGACGAAAAACTTCTCGCATTCATAGCTCCAACTGCACACGCAATAGCTTGAATAGCTTGTCTGGTTTTATTTGCGATGAAAATGTTACGCCATCTAACAATTACAATGCTAAAAGCGCGCGACCCGAAGCGTGCAGAAATCATGCTATGTCTGCAAAGTGTGTGGTGTTCCGCAACCCTTGCCTGGCAGCTCAACAATATTGTGGAGCGTGGTAACAGGCTGCTTCCTCAGCGTCTCAACTAAACAACGCCATGACATTGATACTACAGGTTCCTCATACCTTTTTCTACGTATTTGAAAAATCTGGATTTGCTTACCTTGTTGGAGATCTTGGAATGTGAGGCAGAAATCCATCGTCGCGGAGAACGTCCGCCATTCGCACGTGCTACATTCTTGTCAACAAAGCATCGACTGGCGCTCTCTGTTGTCTTATTTACAAACTAAATCAAGAGCATATGTTCTTTGAAAGGCCTACAACTTTGTAGGGCCTACCGTAAAGATAGGGGCAAAACTTTGAGGTAGCCCAAATGATGGCAAGGCATTTCTTTTCTGTTGTAGAATAGTTGGCCTATGCCTTTGATAGTGACTAGCCAGCATAACTGATGACCCTTTCCAGTCTGTCAGTTCTGTGCACAAGAACAGCGCCGAGTTGTACACTGCTTTTGTCGGTATATATTTCTGTTCCAGCGAATTTGTCGAAATGGGCAAGTACATTCGAATCTCATTAATTCAAGCAGGCTCAATTCGAACTTCCTGTGCATTCGTACTCACGATGAGGTCCCGTCAAAGCTATGTGTATTCCAATGAGCGAAAAGGCCCTGTAACTCGAATGTGCAAGCACTTGCAATGGTTACTTCAAACATACCACGCTCCGAAAATGCTCTCAGCACCCCGCCCAATTCCATAGCGGCATCTGCAACACCTCAACGCTGCCCGCAAAGGAAATGAAAAGGAAAGAAAAAGCTGCGGTGGAATGTTTGCTCTCTCTCAAATGCCGATCTGTGTTGCACCCATGTCACGCTTCTCTCTTTTCCGTCCCTGCCACGCAAAGACCCTTCTTCTTCCAATGCAGCGTGCGAAGAGAGAGAGGAAAAAAAAAGAAAGCTGTCGCTTGGTTGAATGAATGTGTGGTTGAAGCAAAGGAAAAAGGCACTATCTTCTGCAGCCTTTGCCTCTTGCGGGAGCACGGCTCCACGCCTTGAGGGGAGGGTCTCTCACGTGCTGGTGCCACACTTCCCCCTTTCCCGTCCCTGCCACGTAACCCTTCTCCTTTCAACGACGCGCACGAAGAGAGAAAAAAAAAAGCTGCTGTGGAGTGTTGGTTTTCTCCTTTCTCCTCCTCCTTTCTCATCACGCTCCTCCTTTCTCGTCACGTGCTGGCCATGCCGCGGCTGAGGCTTCGCTACGCAGTCGTTGTTGTTGTCGTCTTTAGAAAGTGTTGGCGCTGGACATTTCCACGCACAACTTCTCTTGTCAGGAGTATACTGAAGCTGAAGTAGAAATGCCTTGTAAGCTGCGTGCGAAATTGACTCGCTGCAAGGCAAACGTGTGTAGATGCGCGTCACCGATTATGTACTTCAATTAATAACGAATGTCCTGTGGTTTGTGAATAAATGTCTTTTGAAACTTCCCCATCGTGTGTTAGCTCAATGCACACGCGCCGCTGTATGGAGAGCCCTTCGTTTATTTAGCTTGCATTAATTTGAACTTCTTTTAACTCGAACAAATTTTCGGGCCCCTTCGAGTTCGAGTTATCAAGATTCGACTGTAACAGAGGCGTCTGCAGGCCTCGTTTCAGCTCATGAAATGTTTCCTCTGGCCACAATTCCCACTTGAGTTCTGCGTCGGACCTGGTAAAGTTAGTGAGTGGCTCAGCGATCCGGGCGAAGTTATTGAAGGACGGCCTTCTTGTCGGCGAGCTCGGCCTGGTTGTACTCAACGAACTGGCGTCGCACACTAGGATCAGACTGGGTGCGTGCCGTGACACGTCACCCAACCTCGCCATATGGTTGGACGAAGGCGCGATTGCCTGGTCGAACTCCTTCGAGGACCTCGGGAGCCATCACAGAGTCCTGTGCCTGACTGTGGTAGAGGCCGAAAGTGAGGTGGACGGCTGCCAAAAGGCCAAGATTGTCGATTGGGACGAGTTGCGAGAAAACAGAGAACGAGAAAAGCAGGCGAGCCCGATCGAGGATATCGGAGAATGGTGCAGGGGTTTACTCGCAGACGTTGACAGAGTTACAAAAGAAATTTATTTGACAGACTGTCGACAAGAAGTTTCAAGAAAAAGTGGAGACAGGCCTCATGGAAGCATCGACGATGGCGCTCTTGAACTGTCCAGAGTTGATAGCCCGCTGGCGTATGACGTGGAGGCCAAGAAATCCATGCAGCGAAGAGCGAGTGAAGAGAAACTCTATAGGAAGATACGCAAGAAGATTGCCGATATTAACCTAGAGATTAAGGAGACTCACTGCGCTTGACTGTGCGAACAGGAATGGCAGGAGCTCAGCCAGACGATAGATTGCAGGATGAGTACCGGACGCAACGAAATGATTCTCAGGCACCTTCTGAACCCGACCAGCACCAGAACCGTGACTCGTGTGCAAATGACCAAGCTACCACACAAGTACAAAAACAACCCAGGGGCTTTCGCGGAAGAAATTGTGCAGATGCACCTCATTTGCTCATCAAAACAGAGTCATCTCGAGTGCGATGGCGCTCCCAATAAGGAACTAGACGCGGATCAGGAAATTAGAGTGGTCGTCCAACTGCTAAAGACCAAGTCTGCCTCCGGTCCTAGCTGGCACGATCACCAACCAAATTCTGAGGAACCTGAACGATGATGCCATCGAGAATCTATGTCAGTACATCAACACGGGCTGGAAGGAAGGCCACGTTCCGCAAAAGTAGAAGACGGCCCACGTGATACTAATACCAAAGCGAGGTAAACGGCTTGAGGTTCGAAATATGAGGCCGATGTCCCTGACGTCATGCATCGGGAAAGTCGTGGAGCACGCCTGCCTCAACAGGGTGACGACGGTCTTCGAGAAGCGGGGCACCTTGGGCACTCACATCATCGGTTTTCGCAGGGGACTTTCCACACATAATGCAATGCTGCAGATCAAGGAACAGGTTGTGAATGCACCAAGCCCGCATGTGCGCGCCCAGCTCGTATTACACCTCAAGAGCGCCTTCGACACCCTAAAGCACACGGCCATTTTGCATAAGATTAGCTGACTTGATCTTGGTGCTAAGTTTCATCGGTACATCAGCAGCTTCCTGAACAAACACAAGGCTACAGTCAAGATCGACGAGGCCCCGCCTGGCATGGTTTGCATGGGGGATGCGGGTACACTGCAGGGCTCTGTGCTCTCCCTTATGCTTTTCAACCTCATCACGATCGGGCTACTGAGCGTCTTGATGTGATTTAGGGCATCAACCACACGATCTACGCAGACAAAGTGACTGTGTGTACCACGGAGAATACGAGTATCGGTGAAATGCATGACAGAATTCAACGGGCTGTCCAGGAGGTGTAGTGGTACCTCAAAGGCATGGGACTCGTTTACTCTCCCAATACATCTGAAATCCTGCTTCATAGACCCACAACAGAGGACCTCACCCACAGGCTATTGTGGACGTACATCGTTCGGGCATATGACTCACAACCCGGGAGGGAGCCTGAATACCGACGATGTCCAAGATATGAGTGCTCGGCCTGTGGCTGGAAGAGAATGGTGCCAACCATGAGCTGGTTGCACGACTGCAGAAGAAAGTGGCCGCAGCCACGCACCTCGTGTGACGGGTAGCGAAGAAAAGCAAAGGAGTGAACGGATATAACGTAACGAAGCTGATACATGCGTACGCGCTGAGCCACATAGCGTACGACGCGGTTTACGCCAACTGGCGCAGGAGTGACACCGAGAAGCTAAATGTGGCGATTCGCAAGGTGTTCAAGACAGCCCTGGGTGTGCCCCAACGCACGCAAACCCATCGGCTCTTCGAGCTGGACATGCACAACACGCTGGACGAAATCGTCAAGGCGCAGAGGATCGGACAGCTCGAGAGGCTGTCGGGCACCAGAACAGGCAGATGCATTCTCGACCTGCTCGGAATTCAGTATCACGTGGCACAGGGCCTGAAGAAGTATTGTTACCCGAAGTCAGCTGATGCCATCCTCACAGAAAACATCCTCAGGAACGTGCATTTTGTTCACGACTTGCCACGGCACAAATTCAGAGCCGTAGCGATGTTGCCACGTTCCTTTTTTCAAGTTTTTTTATCGCCTCGTTACACTACGTTCAGCGCAAACCGTGCCTACGATGTTCGAGAAGCTGCGAGGTCGTAGTATATCGTTTTGTTAAGCTTATGCTTGCCTCGTGAACATTACAGATTATTCTAGAACCTACGTCGCCGCTAGCTATAACGCTAGAATTTTTGAAGGCAAGGGTATAAATGGTGACACGCTTCGCCACTTGTGAGTTGATCGACGGCCGACACTCCGTTCGCCGCTATCAGTGCAAGACTGCAATCCGACTTTTGTTCACTGGGCACAGGTTCGCCAAAATAAACAGTTCATTATTGGACTCGCACTGTGCATCATTTGTCTACGTCATGACCCCGTTACATTATTGAAGGCACACTGCAGCCGAAAGCCGAGTCCTTGTCGATGCAGCTGGATATTCGTGTCCCGCTGGTGATGGCAACGGGAGCCAGCTACTACTGCCGCTGCTACAACAGAACGAGCAAGACGAACTGGATGCACAAACACCACTCCCGCTACTACAGCTACAACAGTGACGACGGCAGCATCAGTGTAAATATCAACAAGTCCGAATGTTGGCGGCTGTGCCTGCTGTCTCCATGGCGGTCGTGGATACGACGGAAAAAGTCCGGGTCTCAGCATTGGCGATGCTACCGTCAGCTGAAGCTGCGGAAGAGATGGCCATATGTTTAGCGGTACTCCCCGGTGGTGCGAATGACACCTTGATATTTAGTGATTCAAAATCAGTGATTCAAAACTATAATGAAGGATGGGTGTCTCAAGAGGTGGCTTGCAAGCTCAATGCCATGGCCGGGGACTTCGTGTCTGGAAAGGTTACGAACCAAGCCCTCTAGTGGTTCCCAGCGCACATGTGGGAAAGAGCAGTTAGCCCCACCAACTCTCATAAAAGCAACGGCAGTGTCGCGCACAGTCCTTGTTTTTTCTGCGCTTTAAGTGAAAGGAAGAGCCGCGCGTCTGTTGTGTTGTGCGTCTGTTGTGTTGTGGTGGAATGTTTGCTCTCTCTCAAATGCCGATCTGTGTTGCACCCATGTCACGCTTCTCCCTTTTCCGTCCCTGCCACGCAAAGACCCTTCTTCTTCCAACGCAGCGTGCGAAGAGAGAGAGGAAAAAAAAAGAAAGCTGTCGCTTGGTTGAATGAATGTGTGGTTGAAGCAAAGGAAAAAGGCACTATCTTCTGCAGCCTTTGCCTCTTGCGGGAGCACGGCTCCACGCCTTGAGGGGAGGGTCTCTCACGTGCTGGTGCCACACTTCCCCCTTTCCCGTCCCTGCCACGTAACCCTTCTCCTTTCAACGACGCGCACGAAGAGAGAAAAAAAAAAGCTGCTGTGGAGTGTTGGTTTTCTCCTTTCTCCTCCTCCTTTCTCATCACGCTCCTCCTTTCTCGTCACGTGCTGGCCATGCCGCGGCTGAGGCTTCGCTACGCAGTCGTTGTTGTTGTCGTCTTTAGAAAGTGTTGGCGCTGGACATTTCCACGCACAACTTCTCTTGTCAGGAGTATACTGAAGCTGAAGTAGAAATGCCTTGTAAGCTGCGTGCGAAATTGACTCGCTGCAAGGCAAACGTGTGTAGATGCGCGTCACCGATTATGTACTTCAATTAATAACGAATGTCCTGTGGTTTGTGAATAAATGTCTTTTGAAACTTCCCCATCGTGTGTTAGCTCAATGCACACGCGCCGCTGTATGGAGAGCCCTTCGTTTATTTAGCTTGCATTAATTTGAACTTCTTTTAACTCGAACAAATTTTCGGGCCCCTTCGAGTTCGAGTTATCAAGATTCGACTGTAACAGAGGCGTCTGCAGGCCTCGTTTCAGCTCATGAAATGTTTCCTCTGGCCACAATTCCCACTTGAGTTCTGCGTCGGACCTGGTAAAGTTAGTGAGTGGCTCAGCGATCCGGGCGAAGTTATTGAAGGACGGCCTTCTTGTCGGCGAGCTCGGCCTGGTTGTACTCAACGAACCGGCGTCGCACACTAGGATCAGACTGGGTGCGTGCCGTGACACGTCACCCAACCTCGCCATATGGTTGGACGAAGGCGCGATTGCCTGGTCGAACTCCTTCGAGGACCTCGGGAGCCATCACAGAGTCCTGTGCCTGACTGTGGTAGAGGCCGAAAGTGAGGTGGACGGCTGCCAAAAGGCCAAGATTGTCGATTGGGACGAGTTGCGAGAAAACAGAGAACGAGAAAAGCAGGCGAGCCCGATCGAGGATATCGGAGAATGGTGCAGGGGTTTACTCGCAGACGTTGACAGAGTTACAAAAGAAATTTATTTGACAGACTGTCGACAAGAAGTTTCAAGAAAAAGTGGAGACAGGCCTCATGGAAGCATCGACGATGGCGCTCTTGAACTGTCCAGAGTTGATAGCCCGCTGGCGTATGACGTGGAGGCCAAGAAATCCATGCAGCGAAGAGCGAGTGAAGAGAAACTCTATAGGAAGATACGCAAGAAGATTGCCGATATTAACCTAGAGATTAAGGAGACTCACTGCGCTTGACTGTGCGAACAGGAATGGCAGGAGCTCAGCCAGACGATAGATTGCAGGATGAGTACCGGACGCAACGAAATGATTCTCAGGCACCTTCTGAACCCGACCAGCACCAGAACCGTGACTCGTGTGCAAATGACCAAGCTACCACACAAGTACAAAAACAACCCAGGGGCTTTCGCGGAAGAAATTGTGCAGATGCACCTCATTTGCTCATCAAAACAGAGTCATCTCGAGTGCGATGGCGCTCCCAATAAGGAACTAGACGCGGATCAGGAAATTAGAGTGGTCGTCCAACTGCTAAAGACCAAGTCTGCCTCCGGTCCTAGCTGGCACGATCACCAACCAAATTCTGAGGAACCTGAACGATGATGCCATCGAGAATCTATGTCAGTACATCAACACGGGCTGGAAGGAAGGCCACGTTCCGCAAAAGTAGAAGACGGCCCACGTGATACTAATACCAAAGCGAGGTAAACGGCTTGAGGTTCGAAATATGAGGCCGATGTCCCTGACGTCATGCATCGGGAAAGTCGTGGAGCACGCCTGCCTCAACAGGGTGACGACGGTCTTCGAGAAGCGGGGCACCTTGGGCACTCACATCATCGGTTTTCGCAGGGGACTTTCCACACATAATGCAATGCTGCAGATCAAGGAACAGGTTGTGAATGCACCAAGCCCGCATGTGCGCGCCCAGCTCGTATTACACCTCAAGAGCGCCTTCGACACCCTAAAGCACACGGCCATTTTGCATAAGATTAGCTGACTTGATCTTGGTGCTAAGTTTCATCGGTACATCAGCAGCTTCCTGAACAAACACAAGGCTACAGTCAAGATCGACGAGGCCCCGCCTGGCATGGTTTGCATGGGGGATGCGGGTACACTGCAGGGCTCTGTGCTCTCCCTTATGCTTTTCAACCTCATCACGATCGGGCTACTGAGCGTCTTGATGTGATTTAGGGCATCAACCACACGATCTACGCAGACAAAGTGACTGTGTGTACCACGGAGAATACGAGTATCGGTGAAATGCATGACAGAATTCAACGGGCTGTCCAGGAGGTGTAGTGGTACCTCAAAGGCATGGGACTCGTTTACTCTCCCAATACATCTGAAATCCTGCTTCATAGACCCACAACAGAGGACCTCACCCACAGGCTATTGTGGACGTACATCGTTCGGGCATATGACTCACAACCCGGGAGGGAGCCTGAATACCGACGATGTCCAAGATATGAGTGCTCGGCCTGTGGCTGGAAGAGAATGGTGCCAACCATGAGCTGGTTGCACGACTGCAGAAGAAAGTGGCCGCAGCCACGCACCTCGTGTGACGGGTAGCGAAGAAAAGCAAAGGAGTGAACGGATATAACGTAACGAAGCTGATACATGCGTACGCGCTGAGCCACATAGCGTACGACGCGGTTTACGCCAACTGGCGCAGGAGTGACACCGAGAAGCTAAATGTGGCGATTCGCAAGGTGTTCAAGACAGCCCTGGGTGTGCCCCAACGCACGCAAACCCATCGGCTCTTCGAGCTGGACATGCACAACACGCTGGACGAAATCGTCAAGGCGCAGAGGATCGGACAGCTCGAGAGGCTGTCGGGCACCAGAACAGGCAGATGCATTCTCGACCTGCTCGGAATTCAGTATCACGTGGCACAGGGCCTGAAGAAGTATTGTTACCCGAAGTCAGCTGATGCCATCCTCACAGAAAACATCCTCAGGAACGTGCATTTTGTTCACGACTTGCCACGGCACAAATTCAGAGCCGTAGCGATGTTGCCACGTTCCTTTTTTCAAGTTTTTTTATCGCCTCGTTACACTACGTTCAGCGCAAACCGTGCCTACGATGTTCGAGAAGCTGCGAGGTCGTAGTATATCGTTTTGTTAAGCTTATGCTTGCCTCGTGAACATTACAGATTATTCTAGAACCTACGTCGCCGCTAGCTATAACGCTAGAATTTTTGAAGGCAAGGGTATAAATGGTGACACGCTTCGCCACTTGTGAGTTGATCGACGGCCGACACTCCGTTCGCCGCTATCAGTGCAAGACTGCAATCCGACTTTTGTTCACTGGGCACAGGTTCGCCAAAATAAACAGTTCATTATTGGACTCGCACTGTGCATCATTTGTCTACGTCATGACCCCGTTACATTATTGAAGGCACACTGCAGCCGAAAGCCGAGTCCTTGTCGATGCAGCTGGATATTCGTGTCCCGCTGGTGATGGCAACGGGAGCCAGCTACTACTGCCGCTGCTACAACAGAACGAGCAAGACGAACTGGATGCACAAACACCACTCCCGCTACTACAGCTACAACAGTGACGACGGCAGCATCAGTGTAAATATCAACAAGTCCGAATGTTGGCGGCTGTGCCTGCTGTCTCCATGGCGGTCGTGGATACGACGGAAAAAGTCCGGGTCTCAGCATTGGCGATGCTACCGTCAGCTGAAGCTGCGGAAGAGATGGCCATATGTTTAGCGGTACTCCCCGGTGGTGCGAATGACACCTTGATATTTAGTGATTCAAAATCAGTGATTCAAAACTATAATGAAGGATGGGTGTCTCAAGAGGTGGCTTGCAAGCTCAATGCCATGGCCGGGGACTTCGTGTCTGGAAAGGTTACGAACCAAGCCCTCTAGTGGTTCCCAGCGCACATGTGGGAAAGAGCAGTTAGCCCCACCAACTCTCATAAAAGCAACGGCAGTGTCGCGCACAGTCCTTGTTTTTTCTGCGCTTTAAGTGAAAGGAAGAGCCGCGCGTCTGTTGTGTGCCCCCCCCCCCTTCCCATGCCCGAGGCACTTAAACTGTGAAAGGCGCCTTACTGAAAACATGTCTTTCTCCTCTCCAAGAAAAGGACATGCGTACCGGTTCTGGTGGTTGCTGTGTGTGTGTGTGTGTGTGTGTGTGTGTGTGTGTGTGTGTGCGCGTGTGCGTGCGTGCGTGCGTGCCTGCAGGCATGCATGCATGCGTGTTTTTCGGTGCAAGGAGGAACGCCCTGTGGACAGTAGAAGCAGCCAGCTGCCAGCGAACACTCGAGCTGTGTGGACGGTTCCTATGTTTTATAAATAAGTTTGTTCAGTTTTAATCACCGGCATCATTTCTCTCTGTGGTGTTTCACGACTGGAGTAATCTAGTCGTAGAGACGCCACAAGCAGCAATTCCAACAGTAGTAGACACACGAGCATCTCGCCCAACCTCAACGAGCGTGCCCACCTCGTGGCAAGGCAACTTATCCTCCATGATACAGGAACAGCTGCCAGCATTGTTGGGTTGGATTCCAGCGGAGGAACGCCAGTGGTCGCTAACAGAATCGCCTCCGTTATGGCGGCAACTGAAGTTGGGAGTTTGGTGTCAAGGCAGCAGAGGTGCGCTGATTGCTGTGCCAAGGAGGTCCCGGCCACGTACTATGAGGTGCTTGGGCACTGTAAAAAAGGCACAGAAATATCCGGAACCTCAAGTGCGTCTGGACAGGTCGCAGGCGGCCGATCTGAGGCGGCTGCAGACGGGTACTTTTCCCAACCCCTCCCCTCTGCATCGCCTGTGGTCTGCTCTGCACCCATCGCCTGGCTGCCCATCGTGTGAGTGCGAACGAGCTGACATGGCACATGTGCTTTGGGAATGCGCCGAAGACCAGGAGTCGGCCGTCCAGCAGGCCAGGGCCATCTCCGTGGACCTCAAAAGATTTTTTTCGAACGGTGGATCTCTGGCAGCCTAGGCCTCGGTACAACCATTGGGCCAAAAAAGTTTATTTAGGTCAACTCTTACTAAAAGGTAAAAATGGGGCACATTTGCGGGCCACTGCAATTCATGCAAGTGTGCCATATCTGAATAAAAAAATCAGATTCTGGGGAAAAACAGGGACACCACTGCTTAAGAACTGTTGGAAGTTTTTCACATAAAAGCGCGAGGTATTTTCAGAGGTAGTTTTTCACATAAAAGCAGCTAGGTGTTTGTGATTAAGGTGTTTTCCGATAGATCTGGGCCTTTCCTTAGCACACGTCCATGCCAATGTACACTCAAACCTCGTTTTAATGTATTGGGATATAATGAAATAATGGATATAGTGAAGTAACTGAAATTCTCTTTGAAAGCTTCATTGAGAACCATGCATTTTAAACCTTGTTTTAACGAAGTAAATTTGACCAGTAAATGGATATAATGAACTAAATTAGTCTATCAAATAGTCTATCAAATAAAAAACCGACCATAGTCTGTTAAGTATATCGTTTCCTGCGGAGTTAGACGCTTGTTTGGCACGGCTCTTTCAAAACTCCCGCGCCGACCTTCCAGCCACGCCCCACGCGGCCGAGAGAGCCATCCTTTTCACACAGCCAGCTGAGAGGATTGAAGAAGCGCTCAGCAGATCACATGACCAAGAAGCGGCGCGGCGGTGCAAAGTGATTCCCCTCTCACGACGGCAACGACTGCGTCCCCGCTGCTACGATGGCTACTACCCTCTCCGCAGCGAAAAAAGGACTCTCCGCGACAGCTTTCTTTTTTAAAGACGATAGTCTTTCTTGGGGACCTTCAATGCAAAAAATTTGGTCTCTCTCTGTGTGTCTGTCTCTACTTTTGTCTGTTTGTCCATACTTAACCGCACTCTAAAAGACACCGGAGTGATCGGCCGATACCCCAAACGGCCGACCCATCCGCAGCGCTTACCAATATTGCTCAAGGTTCAGCATTTATACGTGTGTGATTGTCAGTTAAAAAGCAATTGTTGTGCATATCTGAGGCATCATAACAACATGTCAATATTTTGTATGTATATCTTTTACTAGACGAGGCATACATAAGCAATTCTAAGGACCGTAGCGTTTATCACGCTGCGCTGACGATGCAATGCTTGCACGAAAGGAAAGTGTTTCCAACACTTTGCTAAGATGACACGGTTGTGGCACCTACCCGTCGCCTTGCGTTCTACACCTTATCATCCCAAAGACGGGCGCGCACGCCATGCGCGCGCTTCGTTTTCTAAGATAACTGCCAGATGGCGCTCATGTCTCACGTGTGACATCGGTTAAGAAGAAAGTGAAGGAAACGGAGACTGACATGTGGAGAATTGGCATGATTAAGAAGTCCGCACTAGAGATCTATCGAACTTTTAAGCAGGAAATTGCCAAGGAAAGGATCTATGATACTACTCGGGGTAGTTCTCTACTGTTTGAGGCCAGGGCGGGAGTATTGTGAACCAAGACATATCGGGCCAAATACGAAGGGGTAGACACAGTATGCAGTGCGTGTTGAGAGGAAGAAGAAGCTGCTGAACACTTGATAATGTTCTGTAAAGGGCTTCAACCTATAGTTCAGGGTGATGGCGCAGAGTTTTTCAAAATACTGGGGTTTAGGGACAGGGAGGGCAAAATAATCTTTAAGCGGGTAGACTTAACTAGAAGGAGGTTATCTGTTTGGTGGCTAAAGTCAAGGAACGAGTGAAAATTGAACACTTCACTGCAAAGTACGAATCCTCAACCTCTCTATTTAAAAGAAAAGAAGAAGATAAATTTAATGGTTAGTTCACTAAGTATTACGGCTAGGTGGCGTGAGCCGCCACCCGATCTAAAGGGTACAGCCACATTCATCCATCCATCCATCCATGACGTGACTTGATGCGCTCGTTCGCCTCTGCTGCACGTTCGAGGCACTCTAACGCTGCACCTCCAGAATATTATTCATTGATTTTCTTGCGCAGAACATCAAATAAACGTTTTGTTCACTCTATCTAGACGCAAGACTATCGTCTTTCGACGACATTTGCAGTGTAACATGCAGATACGGGGCCAATTTTTTTTTCCTCTCCAGGTGTGGCCTTGAAAGGAGAAGGGTCTCTACGTGTACAGGCTGAAAAGGGAGAAGCATGGCACAGGCGCTTTGCAAATCGGCATTTGAGAGAGAGGAAACAATCAGCCACAGTCTTTTCTTCCTTTTTCTTCTTTTCCTTTTTCACGCGCAGCGTTGAGAGGTGCCGCCGCATGATCGGGCATGGTGCTGAGAGCATTTTCGGAGCGTGGTATGTTCGAATTAACCTTCGCAAGTGCTTGCGCGTTCAAATTACAGGGCGTTTTCGCTTATTGGAATGCACATAGCTTCCACGTGACCTCAGCGTGAGTTCGAATTACCGAAAAGTTCGAAATAATGAGATTCGACTGAGTTTATTTTGCATGGCACGCGTGGTCGCGTAGCGGTACATTGGGCCGCGAGGTTTCCTTTTTGCATGCTTATAGGTGTGCGCCCATCTGAGCATACATCCGCAAACTGTTATAATCGATATAACGAAATAATAAATATCCCTAAATAATTGTGGGTCCCCTTCAACTTTGTTATAACAAGGCTTGAGTGTATTGCATTGCACTAAGCGTTGTCTTATCGATGTTTGGCTTGCTTTTTGGACACACCTTTGCATATGTAGAAAAAAGGATAGAATAAACAAACGCCTGCAGGCGAGCACTGCGAGAAGTTGATATCGATGAGCGGCGTGTGTTCTGGTTTCTTCGGCCATCCATAGCTCTCTTTGTGGCATATATATTGCGCTGCAGTAATTTCAGAATTACTAGTGAAAAAGCTTGTACTCCCCTTGAACTCTTATATGGTTACACGCAATAGCCACATAGGTGGCTTGTCTATGTCTAGTGCTGCCCCATATTAAGCATACCGGCTTGCTTACAGCCCACGCTACCGCAGCATCACAACACACTTGCAGAACTTGTCAACACTGGCCGCTTTAGGCGACTATATGGAGCGCTCTCTCCACTGAACCCACTACCCAGTATATTCTAGTACGTTATACTCCAATTGCTGGACTTGGAAGGAGGACTTTGAGAACATCGTACGCTCTTTGCGCTGCTCGTCCTGTGATATGCACTGCGTTCTTTAAGACCTCTTTGCAATGCTTCGTTGAATGCAAGTTTTCTAAATTAATGGATTGGGTATTGGTGGCCTGTGATATTCTGCTAAGGTAATTATTAATTGTTTTAGATAAAATTTAAATGATTGAATGAATGAATGAATAAACTTCATATTCCTTCTGACCAGTTTGGAAAATGAAGGAGCGTCAGGGGTTCGACAAGAAAAAAAAGGCGTTATTTCCACTTTACTGTTCTCTCTTAGGAAAATGTTGGCGCTTCAAATGGCCACCATAGGAGTTAGCATCAAGCGATTGATGTTCTTGTACAGGTTTACGACAGCTTGGTTGACTACGATGGCATCCCCAAGGGCTTTCCGACGGCGCTCACCCGCAACCAGGTCCTGCGCAAGGTGCTTGAGCTAGTGATTCGCATGCAGCGGCTGCTGCTCTACCCGGTGTCCACGGTTCACTGGAAGGCGTCGTCGCGTGCCTTTCACGACAACCTGCTCACGTGCCCGGTGCTGATGATCAACTCGAAGCAGGATGCGGTGGCCTCCATCGAGGACAACTTGCGCGTTGCCAATGAGTGGCGCCAGAAGGGCACCGATGTCACCTTCTGCTTGTTCGACGACTCCAAGCACGTGCAGCACATGGGCCGCTACCCGGACCTCTACAGCAGCGAGGTGCTACGCCTGTTTCGCAAGGCCCAGCTGATAGCTTGAATAATAAAAACGCCCGCAGTTCTATTCGGCTGCTTTCTTTTTCAATGATTCCACACCTGCGCCAAATAATACTTACTGCACCACCCTGATAACATCGTTAGAAATTATGCCAAACTGCGCCAAAATCTTGAGTTTGGGGGCGTCTGCCACTAGCTGGCTTGTCAGAACTTGTACAGCTTGTTCTTGGGACCGCCAAAGGCGCAAACGCGCACCAAGATTTATTTGCGCTGAATAAACAGCGGTCGCGCTTGGGTCCACATGTAATCCACGAAGGCTTGCTCGGTGCCGACGCATCTTGTGTTGCGCAAGTCGACTCAACTACAAAACACGCTCTTTTCAGCAGCTCATGGCGCCTTGGTCAATAGGTAACGTCAAAATGTGGCGGCGATACATCCACGGACGTTATCTGTTCGAGAAATACTCCTGATAGCTTGTCTCAAAAGTCGCACGGCTCATTATTAAAGCAATTTTCAATAATAACAGCACGCGTGCCACCACAATATCTGTCACTTCTATTTTTAAACATCGCAGAATGAAATGGGGCATTGTATGTCGTATGAGAAACATTATCGAATTTTTCGTGCTTTGCGTTGATAGAAGGGCACGTGAATTGTGAGAACATGTTGACACTCATTTACGGACCTTCATCAGAAAAGCTTTTTAATCATTCCTCCTCAAGCACATCCATGTTTGTAATTGCTGTTACAGTAAACTCCCTCTGAAAGAACCTGCCCTTTCAAGCTTGTGACTGCTGGGGTGCCAATTTTTTCGAATTTTCTCACTTGCTTTTTTAAGAATGCCCTCTCATGGATAAATGTGTGCCTCCTGATAGGAGCAGGAGCAGTTCAGTACCTGCAGTCAATTTCGGAATGGACACTGTGACGCGATTACGCCGTGCTACACGCCCGCTCCCCGCTCTCCAAGGTCAATGGGTGATGGTTAAGAAAAGCATGGTATCGCTCTGGAGGTGTAGGAAGGCTGGGTTGTTTGAACGGCACAGTCAGTGGCGCGTGCCATTTCAAGCCAACATGAGACTGCGTGCACCCTAACTTGCTGGGTTTTAACGTTTTCTTCGATTTTAGAAAACGGATAGCACAATAGCTGTTTCGGCACCTAGTGTGGTCATACTCCCAGTTGGCAGTGTTAGGTTAGGTTAGCAGTAGACAGGGAAAAAAGCTGCTACCCTTACATGGCAAAAATTTCTTGTTTTGGTTAAACTCAAAGCAATAATTGCTATAAAAACAAATCGTATCGTTATACAAAGTAAGGCTCCTGGCTGACTCGTAAATACTTTCTCGCGTAACTCAAGTCGGCCGGTTCTGAAAGTGTTGCACTTTTTGTCGCACATCTTTATGCCTTGGGATCGCAGCCACATAGAAGGGTGTGAGAGGGTTGCGAGCAGTGTTGCAGAATTGCCACTCCGGAATTGGAATGAATCCGGAATAATCCCATATTTTGGCAACCATGGAACGGTAATGGAATGGTGGCACAGCTTGGAGGAATGGAATGGAAATGGAATCAAGCGCATTATTTATGGATTGGGAATAGAATTATGACGTTTTCTGAAAACAGAGCAAATTTTTCTTGACGTTTTTTTTTCAGACTTCAAACATTGGTAAGTGAGGACCTCGAATATAAAACAATAAAGCAGTAATTTAAAAAGGCTTGGCTGATTACAAGCGCATTTATTAGCAATGCGCCTACTATAATTCTGTCCTAATATAGACTGTGTTGCACCGAAATCTTTTGCTATTCTTCGCGTAACCACAGTTCTATGCCATGGTATCAGTCTTGCGTAACTATATATGGTGGTGGCATACCAACCTTACACATTGTGATTTTCTTGCCCCTCGGTGGCGCCTCAGTCGCTTGCTGTCTCCACATCCTTCACTATGTCTTCGCTTCTGCCGCCGTTGAAAGAAATATATATTGTCACGAGTAATTGTGTTTATTTACAGGTGAGGTGAAATGGCGTTGGGAAAAGCAGCGTACTTCTTAGGCCTAGTCCGGTTCACCCAGCCACACAGTTCAAGCGCCGCTCCACTACTCTTCTTCTTCTTTCGCGCATCTTCGTTGCATTTCCCCCGAGCGGCAGACGAAGCTCGCCGAGCGTGTTAAATATGCCTATGGTGGTACTGCTTGAGGCGGGCTACATGAACAATTTGCGTAGTGCGCGAACGCCGATTATTGGCTGTGACTTGGGCGACAACGTAATCCACGTCACTGAGACGAGTGACTATCACGAATAGGCCGGAATAGTTTGCTAGAAACTTCCGGTACAATCGTTTTCTGTGAACAGTAGTCCACAGCCAAACGCAGTCGCCAGGAGAAAACTACGGGGATATGCCTGGCATCGTAGCGACTCTTGCTGTGTTCTTGAGAAGACAGTGTGCAAAGGCGCGCTAGTTGACATGCTTCTTCAGCACAACACAACGACTGAGCGATTGACAGATCTTCCTGATACAAGAAAGGTAATAGAGTGTCTAGAAAACTCCATGGGCTACGTGCGTGAAGCAAAAAGAAGGGCGAATGTCCAGTAACTTCATGCTTGGTGGTGTTATATGCGTAAGTAACAAACGGTAAGACGGCGTCCCAGTTCCTGTGGCCGGCATTAACGTACATCGATAGCATGTCGTAGGAGTTCGATTTATTCTCTCAGTGAGACCGTTAGTTTGCGGATGGTAAGGGGTGGAGTGGCCATAAGAGGAGCCACAGAGGTGCAAAATTTTTTCAACCACATCGGCAATAAATTGCCGTCCACGGTCACTGATGACAACCCGCGGAGCACCGTGACGCAGTATAACCCGTTGTAACAGAAAAGAAGAAACAGCAGCTGCTGTGGTCGATGTCAGTGCATCCGTTTCTGTATAACTAGTTAAATAATCCACGCACACTATAACATATCGGCGGCCGGTTGGAGTCTTGAGAAGCGGTCCGAGCAAGTTGATGGCGACTTTTTCAAAAGGGAATGTCGGTGGAAGGATACTTGCAAATAACCTGCCGGGGCAGTGGCGGATCGCTCGTGGCGCTGACATACTGGGGACGTACTGTTTTGTAGTCTGCCACATTTTCGGCCAGTAGAACCTCTCACGTAGTCGATGTAGCATACGTCTGAAACCAAGATAACCGCATGTTATGTCATCGTGTATCGAACGAAGCATGACCTGGCGCAGGCTTTCCGGCACCACTAGAACCAACGGGAGGTCGTCGGCTGAATAGTTTTTCTTATACAGCATGCTATTTGAAATTGTAAAGTGCTTGTCGGTGGAGTTTTGTGCAGCTTCGAGCAAGGGTTTCAGGGTAGGGCCGCGCTGTTGCTCACGTTTGAAGCTGCTGGTATCTGGAAAGTCGTACCAGACAGAAACTAAATAGTCATGGAAGGCGAGATAAGCAGTCGGCATCCGTGTGACATCTTATACGTCACAGAAAACCTGTACTCTTGGAGGCGCAACGCCCAACGAGCCAGACGGCCAGACGGGTCGCGAAGTTCCACAAGCCAGCATAGTGAGTGATGATCGATCACTATTGTGAACTCCCAGACATGTAGATATGGTCGGAACTTCTGAATGGTGAAGACGACTGCTAAGCACTCGAGCTCGGTGACGGTGTAGTTCTTCTCTACTCTTGGCAGTGTCCGACTGGCATATGCTACGACGTGCTGACGGCTGTTGCAAAGTTGGACCAGCACAACACCAACACCTAGCCCACTAGCATCAGTATGAAGTTCAGTCAACGCGTCAGGATCAAAATGCTTCAGGATGGGCCTGAAGTCAATAAAAACATCAGCTGTTGAAATGCAGCCTTGCATTTATCATCCCACAAGTACGGTGTGTCTTTATGAAGAAGGGATGTCAATGGGGAGGCAAGTTGTGCGAAGTTCTTAATAAATCGGCGGAAATATGAGCACAGACCCAGAAAACTTCGCTGGTCCTTCGCTGTTCGTTGTTGTTCAAAGTTGCGAACCACTGTGGTTTTCTGTGGGTCTGGTCGTACGCCTTTTTTATCCATGAGAAAGCCTAATACCAGGGCTTGACGTTTTCCAAAATGGCACTTCTTTAAGTTTAAACAAGACCAGATTCGCGTAAGCATTAAAACACAAATGACAAGTGGTAGTTATGCTCTTGAAAAGTATTTCCGTAGACAATCACGTCATCTAAATAGCACATGCAAATTGCCCATTTTAGTCCACGGAGTACTGTATTCATAAATCTCTCGAATGTCGCTGGAGCATTGCACAAACCAAAGGGCATAATGTTAAACTTAAAGAGACCGTCTGGTGTTACGATCGAAGGCCATCTTATCTTTATCTGAGGGATGCATAGGAATTCGCCAACACCCTGAACGCAAGTCAACAGAAAAAAAAATAGGAGGCAGAATGCAGGCAGTTCACCTCGTCATCTATATGTGGCAAAGGGTAGACGTCTTTTTTTGTGATGGCATTTAGGCGATGATAGTCCACGCAGAATCTCCATGAATTATCCTTCTTTCTGACTAGAATGACAGGAGCTGGCCACGGACTACACGATTCTTGTATGACGCCATTCTTTAGCATGTCTTCAACTTGCTCAGAGAGGACTTTCCTTTCCGAAGGCGATACGCGATAGGGCTTCTGGCGTATTGGCGGTGCTTGGCCTGTATAGATGAGGTGTTGTGTACGTGAAGACGGTGGCGTAACGGTAGACGCCTCGTCTTGGGCAAAGTCAAAAACTGAGGCGTAGCCTGCGGTCACCTCCTGCAGTAGCGACCATTCAGTTGAAGGAAGTGACTTGTTGATCACACGGTCAATGCTGGCAGAATAGTCAGGGTACGAATTGGCGTGGGGTTTCTTTACATTTACCGACAGTTGAAGTGACTGTTGGTAAGAGTACTTTGCTCTTGGAAGCTTGCCAATTCAAGTCCTGCAGGCAGAGATATGGGCTGCGCGGAAACGTTCACATTCCACAAATCGGCACAACCATCGACGGTGAGCACGAGGCACAATAACGTTTTTCTTAAGTGCGTTACTGAAGTTTGACTTGGTAAGAACCCGCAAAAGAATGTGAAGAGTTTACGCGCACAAACATTGTGGTATGCGGGGCCAAGCAGACGTCTTCAGACACGGAAAACACGTCCGAGCTGTCATCAACGGTATCTTCCGTCAATGCAGAGGGCAACACGGGACGAAAAATAATCCAACCACTACCACAGTCCAGAGTGGCACCACACTCACGCAAAAATCTATAGGTAAAATTGCACGTGCAAGCACCGTTAGTTCAGCTCTAAGCATTTGATTTCCTACAGAAAGTAAAACAGAACGAACACCAATTGAGCTCAACGTTTCTCCCCCTACGCCGCTGAACGCAGCACTCCGATTCCAAGCAAACATTACTTTTGTCCCAAGGCGATACTTAAAATACATGCTCATTATGGAAACGACAGCACTCATATCAACTAATGCAACAGTACTCACATTGTCTATAAAAACACTCACTTTGATCTCAATCATTACCACACAAGGGGGTCTTGCGGAAGATGATTTTGCGGCCTCGCCCCATTGCTCGCACCAGTTAGTTTCCCAGTGGTAGCGGCGTCCCCGAGCGGCGACGTGGGGACGGGGATCGCTGTTGGCGTACGGGTGGTGGGGTAATGCTGCGGTCGGAGCAAAGCGAGTCAGCACGTGCTGCGTGTTGCCGTTGGAAAGAGTCCTGATATGGTCGAGACTCGCCAGCAAGCACATAGGGCGTGTACACGTTAAATCGTGCACGAGCTCGCTGCTGGCGACGGTAGCAGCACCTAGCAATGTGTCCAGGCAGCCCCCAGTTGTAGCAAGTATATTTATTTATTTATTTATTTACAATACTGCCACTCTCATCCGAGAGCATTGCAGGAGGGCATACAAATGTGTGTATTAGAAACATGTGAATCTGCAGGCTTGATTCATGAGGAATAACAAAAAAGAACATATGCACACAAAGACAGAATAATTGCACAACTTTACGCATAAACACGCCTATATTACAAGCTGTAGTAACAAGAAGAAGAAAT